>NW_012098098.1:2323813-2392848 GCF_000951045.1 Mandrillus leucophaeus
GTGAGGTGTGCAGAGCTGCAGGTGCAAATGGAGAAGGACAGGCAGGACCCTGCTGCTCCTCTTGTGGGGACCCTGCTGGGTGGGTGGGCTTGGGGCCCCAGGAGCCCTGTACCCCTCAGAGAGTCTTCGCTGCTGCCTCCTCCGCCTCGGCCTCCCTCCGCCTCCCTCTGCCTTTCTCTTTCTGTTTGTCTTCCCACCTCTGCCCAGTTTGGATTCTGGGTCCTTCTGTGTCGTGTGCTGCCATCCTCACTAGCTCTGTCTCTTTCCTTTTGTCTGTCTCTCCCCTTTTTCCCTCTTCTTTCTGTTTCCTCTGTCTCTTTTCTCTTCCCCCTTCTCTCTCTCCCTTTTTCTCTCACACTCCCTCCTTTTTCCCTCTGTCTCTCTCTCCCTCCCTTTCTCTGCCTCTTCCTCCCTCTTTGCCTCTCTCTCTCTCTCTCTCTCTCTCTCTCTGAGCAGCTGTTACCTAATAGGCTGTTAATGATGATACAGTAAGTGGAAGGCAGAGTCCTGGGGGAGCCGCCATGATCTGTGTAATTGGTCTCGAAGGAGACAGAAGTATCTAATATTTACACACCAGCATTAGTCCTTTGGGAACCTTATCTTGGCTGGAACCAAGCAGGGAGGGGGGTGCTGGCTGGCGCCATCTCCCCCCATTGATACCAGCTCAGGTCTTTAGTTAATGGAAACCGCTTCCTCCCTTTGGGTGAAGATACCAGGGTCCAGGCTGAGGTTCCGGGAGGCGTGAAGTCAGTGCTGAGAGTGGTTGATTGGACCAGCCTGCATGGGCCCTGGGCACTGGGCACTCCCTTGGAGTTAGTGCTCAACTGGCAGGTGGAGCTCCCGGGATGGGTGAGGGAGACACAGACACAGATAGGAGGCAGCTCCCAGGCGATGCCTTCAGCTTCTGGATCCAGCCATGCCTGAAGGCCTCCTGCCCCAGACACTTCATGTTCCGAGTGCACAAAAGCCCTTTTGCTCAGCCAGTTTGAGGCCCAGCTAAGACATCTTGCCTTTCCCAGGCACGAGAGATATTTAAGCAGCAGTGGCTGCATTTGTGCAGACTTCATTGTGCCCAGTAGTCCAGTAGACCCAGCCAGCAGGAACAAAGCTGCCTTAGTGGGCCCAGAGCCCGTCCCCGACTCAGCCCCTTCCCTAGGTCCCATGGGGGATAGCAGGGACCCCTCGCAGAAGGGGGCGTGGGGCCCAGGAGGCATGCTCGCAGCGAGGACTGTGGCACTTGCAGAGGCCCAGCCAGGCTAGCACTCTGTGGGCCTGTGCAGGCAGCAACCCCGAGGTGAGGCTGCCGTCGGCCCGTTGCAGACTGGGACCCTGAGCGGCAGAGCTGGGTTGCCAGCCAGGGCTCCGGGTTCTGGGGAGGGGGCATGGGGCGCCTCTCTCCAAAGGCTGCTGCCAGCGCCAGCACCAGGACTTCTCACGATCATCACTCCGTGGAGCAACAGCACAGCAGGGCAGAGTCCTGGGTTCCCGCCAGGACACTGGGGGCAGGCGTCCAGCCACTCTGGGGCAGGCCTGGTCCTGGGGCTCCCATTGTCCAGCTGTCCCTGCAGCAGGACGTTTGGGAAGAGGGTGTTCTGGTAACCCTGAGGGCCTGGCTTGGAGTCGGGGCTGCCCCTCACAGCTCTGTGCCCACGCGGCACAGGGTCAGGCCACCCTGCAGTTTGGCAGGTAGGCAGGCAGATGCCCTCCACGGCCCATTGCTCCGGTTGTTCTCCATGAGGGCAGCAGTGTCACAGCTGCAGAAGCTGGTGATGCAACAGGGCCGAGAGTGATGCCAGCTGGGCGCTTCTCCTTGCCTCGGTTTCCTTGTCTGTAGCAGTGATGAGAACGGCTCCTGCCTCCCAAGCTGTTACGGGGTCCCCTGGGGTGAGGGCAAGGTTTGTGTACCCGCCTGGCTGCTGCTGCAGGTCCTGCGGTGTTGGTCTGCCGCGGCCTCAGCAGCTCTGTTCGGTTCTCTCCTAGTTTTGTCCACCAACTTGAGGCCAGGCCGAGCCCTTGGCTGTGCCCCTCGAAGAGACCCCTCTTCCCCCTGCCCACACCAGGGAGGGAGGCCAAGTGGCCTGTCTTTCAGAAGGGGCTTGGACTTTTCCAGGGAGGCCTGGCAAAGAGTCCCGGGTCCCTGGCAGAGGTTCTTGTGGCGCCCTGCTCGTGCCAGCAGCGCACCCCCTCTCGCCTGGGCCCTGCAGGACTGGCTGGCAGTTTACAAACAGAGCAGCTGGCAGGGCGTCTGCGCTTGGCTGGCCCCGCCCCAGCGGGGTGTTCCCAGGATGCCTGGTGAGCTCGGCTGGGGGCGGAGGCACCGGGGCCAGGCCTCCCCCGACCCCCTACTGCTCTGTCTGCAAGCCCCTTGCCATGGAGACCCCCAAGTACCGTTATTGTGCTGCTGATCATCAAAACAATGTGTTCATGCCTTTTCATCTTTGTAATTCAAAAATACCCCAATGTATGAAAAACGGCATTTTGTAAGTGCTATTTTAAGTGCAGTTTTTTTATAACAGCCGTATTGAGATATAATTCACATATCATTGCAAGCCACTGATTTAAACTGTAGAGTTTAGTGGTTTTGAGGATATTCACAGAGTTGTGCAACCATCACCACTATCTAATTCTAGAATATTTCCACCACCCCCAAAAGAAACCCTGCACCCTTAGCCGTCAGTCCCCACCCCCACCCCCCATCCCTGGCAACCACCCATCTGCTTCTCCCCATCCCCTCCCCAGTCCCTGGCTGCCACCCATCTACTTCTTGTCTCCAGGCATTGGCCTGTTCTGGACATCTCATCTGTGTGGAATCACAGCACGTGGACTTCTGTGTCTGGCTTCTTTCACTCGGAGTCTGGTTTCCGCAGTCATCTGTGTAGCACAAGTCAAGACTTCATTCCTTTTCATAGCTGAGTAATATTCCACTGTGTGGGTGTGCCACGTCTCGTTATCTCTTCATCCGTGGATGGATGTTTGGGTTGCTCCCACTTTGGGCTGTTCTGAATCACTCAGCTGTGAGTGTGCCTGTGGACACGTGTCGCCATCCCCTCTGGCACCGTGCCTTCGTATGGAGTTGTGGCTCCTGGGCGTCGCCGTGTGTGAGTGCTGTCTGCAGAGCAGCTTCTTCCAGTTCTCAGAGGCCCTGCCCTCAGGCTGCTCTGTCCTCCCGCAGATGCTCTCAAGGTGATAAAACCTGTCCCTGTGGGGAAGGACTCATGTCTGTTTTCTCCACCACCGTGTCCCAGCACCCGGCACAAACAGCACAGGGTAGGTGCCCAGGAAGTGCCGGGTGAGTGGGCGGCCACGAGACCTGGCACTCACCAGCTGGCTGAGCCGCAGCACAGTCCTGTTCTCTGGTTCCCTGGGCCCAGCAGGAGACAGGCCCGAGGTCATCCAGCAGGGGTGCAGCCAGGCCGGGCCTCGAACCCTGCTCCGCCTGACCGAGGAACCAGACAGGGCTGGAGAAGGGCAGCAGAGTGACTCTGGGCAGGAGCTGAGCCCAGGGCCTGCCTGCCTGTGGTGATGCCTCCCAGGCCTTGCTGGGCGGTCAGACCCTGCCTGCTGGGCATGTGCCCTCTTTCACACGCAGGCCTCTGCTGCCGGGTACAGGACCTGCTTTTCCAAACGCAGGCAGCTCTTCCTCTTTCCCAGGTGATTCTGCATCAAGGGGCCCGAGTAATGCAGCAGCTGCCTGGTGGACTGGCACCTGGCTCCTGTCCTCATTAGGGGGCTGCACACACCCACTGGGTGTGCAGAACCCCTCCCCCGTCCTCCAGGCAAGTAGGTCCCTGCTGTGTGCTCAGAAACAGCCACTCCCTGGCTGTCAGAGGCCACCTTGCCAGGCTGCCATGAACAGGTAGAAACTGCCATCGGCTCCATTTTAGAGATGAGGAAACGAAGGCATAGAGAGGTGAGTCACTGCCTGATCGGCACATGCTAATAGACGGCAGAGATAGGAGTTGAACCCCAGAGTCTGACTCCGGAGACCCAGGGCTGACTCCCGCCCCATGGGATTAAACGAAACTTGGAAATGATGGAGCCTCATACTGAGTAGATGCTCAGTAAACATCCGTTGCTTGGGAATCTGCTCCATGGGGTCACCCGGCCTGGCTCCTGAGGGGATCTGGCGGCAGGAGGGGGCTGGGCCTGTCCCTATCTCCATGGGGTCACCTGGCCTGGCTCCTGAGGGAATCTGGTGGCAGGAGGGGGCTGGGCCTGTCACTGTGGCTCAGTGTTACCTCCTCCGTAGCACAAAGTTCTGGAATCTTCCTCCCTACCCTTGTTGCTTAGATGTGTATGCCCATGAAACTACTGTGGAAATCTGCCCTAGACACTTTCTGGTTTAAGGGGGACAACCTCCTGGTCCCCACCTCAAATTTCCCCTCAGCCCCTCGGGCAGACTCAAGCCCGTCTGCAGGCGCCAGTGCTCTGGGGAACCCAGTTTGAGAAGCTCAAGTCAGGGTCAGGTGTCAGGCCCAGAAGTGTCCTGAAGATCCTCCTTCAGGGGGTTGTCAGAGCAGGAAGAGGCCGGAGAGGCCCCAGCTATGGTTTCAGGGGAGGAGGAAACAGAGGTCGTGCCAGTGTGGGGATGGCACAGCAAAGCTCTGAACCCTTGAGCCTCCAACATCAGAGAACGCTACAGTGAGTCACCCCAACCACCTGCCCCAAGTTACAGGTGCAGTCTGAGGCTGCCGGTGACAGGATGGGCCTGTCCTTGCAGGCTCTGTATCCTCCAGCAAGACACTCAGCCTCTCTGAGCCTCAGTTTGGCTGCCTGTCATGTGGGATGACCACAGGCTTGGCTCCCTTGCAGGGGTCTTGGTGGAGCTGACACTTGCCAACAGGGAGGTGGAAGGGAGGCGGAAGCTGGGTGGGCTCCCTGCCCTCGGCAGCCCCCAGCCGCTCCCTGCAGCTTGCAAGGCTCAGCAGCCAGGCGGCTCCAGCTCATAGGCGCCCCCGCCCCCGCCCCCCGCCAGCAGGCTGCTTGCAGGCCCGCTGAAGATGCTGTGACGGGAAGAGCATATGGCGGGCATATGCCACGCGGGAATGAGCTGCCCACGGGAGGAGGCAGGAGGAGCAGAGAAGGCGCCAAGGCCTGCCTCGCCGCCGGCGACGCGCCGCACCCACCTGGCTTACTGGGTGCCCCTCTGCCCCTGGTCCTGCCCTGGAGTCTTCAACCCCACTTGCTTGGGGCCTGGGATGTGTGCTGGGCCTCCTGGGTGGTGGGGCACTGTGCCCGCTGCCCACTAGGTGTCGCTGTCCCCTGCCAGATCCTGGAGAGCTGCAGCCTGTGTGGCCCTGGAAATGGGGTGGGGTCTCCAGGGGGAACAGGCTGCTGCTGCAGCCACCTCTGCTGTCTCCACCTGGGACCCCTTTGTGTCTCTGCCTCCTCTTTCTGGAGTCCCTTCTGTACGCTGATTTCTGAGTGTTGCAGTGGGATGGGGAGGCCTTGTCCTCCCAGGGCTCACTGTGCCAGGGTGGGCTATGGCACAGTGTGATTGATGGCACTGGTGGGGCTCCAGGAGTCTGGGAGAACCCAGAGGAAGGACATCCTGTCCAGTCCCCTTCCCGGAAGACCTGGAGGAAGAGTTAGCCAGGGGAGAAGGAGGGGGGCAAGAGTGCTCCCGGTGGAGGGCACTGTGCGTGCAAAGGCCAGGAGGTGGCACAGGCTGGGTGCTGTGGGCTCAGAGGCTGCTCCTGGCAGTGGGAACTGTGCGTGCAAAGGCCAGGAGGTGGCACAGGCTGGGTGCTGTGGGCCCAGAGGTGGCAAAGGCGGGTCTGGATGTCTGGTGCGTTGTGTCAGGAAGGTGTGGGATGGAGCTGGAGCAAAAATGGAGGCTGAATTCCCATCTGGAAGGATGGGGACCCTGCCGTGTGGGGCGCAGCCTCAGCACCATCCCATTGCCAGCCCTTATGGGGCACTTACCGTGTGCCAGGCAGCAGCTCATCTCACCTCTCGGGATTGCGCCGAAGGGGGCGTGGTTTCTACCCTGGTGTATTCTGGTACACAGAGAGGTCAAGTGACCGGCCTGGGGTCACACAGCCAGATGGCAGAGCCGGCACTGGAGCCCACTCCTGGGAAGCAGGAGCAGGTGGTGGGACCCAGCGTTTCTGCCGCAGAGCCCTGCCCGCCCCTGCCCTCCGCCCAGGTGCCTGCAGACCTGGTTCTCTTGGCTGTCTGGATTGGGACATGTGTTGACCCTCACGAAGTTGTCCCCTAGCCTCTCCCACAGTGCCTGGCGCACAGCAGGTACTCAGCACATATTCTGCTATCTATTAGGTGACCCTTTAGCATGACCGCCCCACTCGGAGAGGTCTCCTGACCCCAGGAGGTCTGGCAATGAGCGTCATCAATTGGGACAGGTGGCTCTGGGCTCTTAGCTTCTGGGGGTCCCTTGCCGCCCACTGGGGAGGCCATTTGGAAATCTCACTCCCTGTCCGCACATCCTCCCAGCTTGCTCGCTCTGGTCCTCAGCCCGGCCACACGCCTGTCACAAGGATGACTGTGCTCCTGGGCACCAGCACTGATTTGAAGTGGGAGGGTCCTGGAAACCCAGACGCTATGATCAGGAGACCTAAAGGGAAGGACGCAGGCAGAGGGGTCCCAGTCAGGGGCAGGAGCTGGCTTAGAGCCCACTGTTAAACCAACACATGCTGTGCCCATTTTACACCTGCGGCAGCCGAGGCTGGGGATGTGTGCCCAGGTCTCAGTGTTGGAGGTGGAGGGGCATCCGGCCTGCTCTGCCCACCACAGTGCACTCATGAACACTGTTCTGTGTCCCCCAATGATCCCCAGGCTGGGAAGAAGAGGAGGTTGGGGGCAGCACCCACCTCTGATGTGGGCGGTCTCTGCAGGGACCCGCCACCCACTGGATCCCGGTGCCGGAGCAGATGGGCCCAGAGAGGGGAGGCGGCGGCGGCGGCGGTCGCTGTTGCCAGCTTCCGGCTCCCTGAGGGGCGGGCGTGAGAGGCAGGATGGAGCGAGTGGCAGAAGCCCAGCCTGCTGTCCACACCTCCCCACCCGCTCCCCAGCCCTTTCAGAGGCTTCTCCCGCGACTCCTGCTGCCTGGGAGACCGGGGGCCCAGAGGCCAGAACCTGGGCTTGGGAGGCCTGAAGGCCCAGCTGCCTGCCTAGCCTGGCACAGCTGCCTTCTGGCTGTGTGGTCCAGGACCACTGATGATACCCTTCTCAGCCTCAGTTTCCCCATCTGTAAAGTGGGGGTGATGTCAGTGCCTACTTTTTTTTTTTTTTTTAAATGGAGTCTTGCTCTGTTGCCCAGACTGGAGCGCAGTGGCATGATCTCGGTTCACTGCCACCTTTTCATCCCGGGTTCAAGCGATTCTCCTGCCTCAGCCTCCCGAGTAGCTGGGATTACAGGTGCCCACCACCACGTCCGGCTAATATTTTGTATTTTTAGAGGGTTTCACCATGTTGATGAGGCTGGTGTCGAACTCCTGACCTCGTGATCTGCCTGCCTTGGCCTCCCAAAGTGCTGGGATTGCAGGTGTGAGCTACCATGCCTGGCCAGTCAGTGCCTACTCTTCTTTCTTTTTTTTGGAGTGCAGTGGCGTGATCTCGGCTCACTGTAGCCTCAACCTCCTTCGCTCAAGTCATCCTCCCACTTTAGCCTCCTGAACAGCTGGGACTACAAGTGTACACGACCATGCCTGGCTCAGTTTTACATTTTTGTAGAGATGGGGTCTCACCGTGTTGTCCAGGCTGGTCTCAAACTCCTGGGCTCAAGCAGTCCTCCTACCGTGGCCTCCCAAAGTGCTGGGAATACAGGCGTGGGCCACCACACCTGGCCAGTGCCTACTTCTCAATCCTGTGTGACCTTGGGCAAGTCGCTAACCTCCCTGTGCCTCAGCTTCCCCATATGTGAGATGGGAGAATGATACTAATTTCCTCATGGTGTCGTGGGGCTGAAACAATGCCGGTTTTTCTGGTTAAACCACGCGGTGGGGAGGGGACACCAACAGGGTGAGTTGGAAGCTCGTCCCTCCGCAGGGAGACTCAGGCAGTACCAGGTGGGTGGAAGGCAGGAGCTTCAAGTGGGGCAAACAGCCCGAGAAACATGTAATGATAATAATATAATAATAATAATAACAGCCAGCACCTGTGGAGCGCCCTCTCTGACGCAGACATGTCTAAGTGCTTTGCATTAATAATAATGACAACAGCCAGCACTTAGGCGCACCCCGTGTAAGGCAGACACTTCACATGCACTGGTTCATTCAGCCTTAGAGTAGCCTTAGGTTTGGGACTGTTCTCGTTGCCTTGGTGCAGATGGGGAAGCTGAGGTGTGATGCGGCTGAGGCGCTCACTCTCAGGGCCGCCCAAGCACGTTCCTTGGCGAAGCTCTCACTGGGCCTGATCCAGCACCTGGCCCGGCCTCCTGGCCTTGGCTGATGCCTTATTTCCATCGGGGACCCCGGATTCCACCAGCTCCTCCCCATCCCCGCCTGAACACACCCACCAGCTCAGACCCCGTGTCTGTCCCTGTCACGGGGTGCTGGGCCACCCGGAGGTGTTGTCAGCTATGGGGTCTCGTCTCTCACTCTCCTGCCCTCTGGCCTCAGGACACTCTTGTAGTAAATGATAAAGGCTTCACTCTCCAGCTTCAGGGCCCAGGACCCTCGCCACATGTAGCCACTTACATTTCAATGAAACGCAATGCAAAAATCAGTTCCTCAGCTGCACTTGCTGAGTTTCAAGTGATCACTACGTGTGGCCGGTCGCCATTGTATTGAGCAACACAGATCTAGAAGGTTCTTTCTGTCACGATACTTTCTATTGGATGGTGCTGCTCTTATTGGACAGGGTGGGGGTCTGTGGGTGGGGGGACATGGGACATAGGGAGGTTGAAGAGACAAAGGGTGGATTACACTTGCTGTATTCGTCAGAGAACAATTGGGACAACACTCTGCATTTTCTTTTTTTGGAGACAGTCACCCAGGCTGGAGTGTCGTGGTGTGAACTCAGCCCACTGCAACCTCCACCTCCTGAGTTCAAGCGATCCTCCTGCCTCAGCCTCCCGAGTAGCTGGGATTACAGGAGCCCGCCACCATGCCTGGCTAATTTTTGTATTTTTAGTAGAGATGGGGTTTCAACCATGTCAGCCAGGCTGGTCTCGAACTCTTAACCTCAGGTGATCCTCCTGCCGCGGCCTCCTGAAGTGCTGGGATTACAGGCCTGAGCCACCCCATGCTCAGCAACGTTCTGCATTTTCTACCATGTTTCCCCAGGAGCTCATTCCATTGTATTTTGTCCAACTTCAAGCTGGAGCACATAGTGTGAGGAAGGAGATTTCTTATATACCTGTAAATTGATTTATAGGTTAAGTCTTATAAGATATGGAAAATGAAGTAATATTTAGCTAAGCATTTTATAAACTGCCTTTATTGCAAAGGAAAAAAACTAGCCTGGGCAACATAGTGAGACCCCTGTTTCTACCACAAACTTAAAAATTAGCGGGGCGTGGTGCACACCTGTGGTCCCAGCTACTGGTGAGGCTGAGGCAGGAGAATCACTTGAGCCCAGTCGTTTGAATGAGGCCGTAGTGAGCCGTGATGGCACCATTGCCTGTGCAATAGAGTGAGACCCTGTCTCAAAAACGAAAAAGAAAAGAAAAGAACAGATGAGCTAAGATTGGGTGTCCCCCGAGTATCTGGGATGCTTTCTCATCATTCCTCCACGTCTCAGTTTATAAATACACGTAAACTGAGGCCCCTCACCTGGAGATTCCAGGGGCATAGGAGGGGTGGTATGGTTGGGAGCTCAGGGCCTGGACTTAGTTCCTCACTTTGCAGAGTAACCTTGGGCTGCTTGACTCTCTTTGGGGACCCTCAGTTTCCCCATCTGTAGAATGGGCAAAACAGCCCTTGCTGGGTTGGGTGAGGATCTCAATTGAGGGGCAGGGTAGGGTGTGCACCTGGAAGACCAGCAGGCAGCAGGGGCCTCCTCACGCATCTTCAGAAGGGACAGAGTTGGGCTGAGAGTCCCCTCCAGCTCCCCCCAAACCGTGAATGTGGCCCACTGGCCCATCACACCGCTGGGAGCAGCCCAGTTCCCTTGAGGGGCTGACAGCAGGTTGGAGTCACACAGACTGTGTTTGATCTCAGCCGAGCCCCTGTCCTGGCCCTGCACCCCTGGGACTCCCTTCCTGAGCCACAGTGAAAGGATGTTGAGACGATGCCCCCTGATTCCTTCATTCTTCCCCTGAACACGTTCTTACTGGGTCTCCACTACACGCTGCAGAAACAGCAGCAGGCAAACCCAGCAAAGCTCAGCGCCCCCGCATCCTGCAGCGCCATGGCCCCTGCTCCGCGCCAGCCCTTCCTGGCTGGCCTCCAGGCGGAGGGGGAGCTGGGGGCCG
Organism: Mandrillus leucophaeus; assembly: GCF_000951045.1. Taxonomy (NCBI): domain Eukaryota; kingdom Metazoa; phylum Chordata; class Mammalia; order Primates; family Cercopithecidae; genus Mandrillus; species Mandrillus leucophaeus. The sequence goes on from NW_012098098.1 coordinate 2,334,189, forward strand.
GGGCGCCTCTGCCTCCCAAGGCGTCAGGAATCCCAGCAAGAGCCCCTTCCCCACTTGTGGGAGGAGGAGGGAGAGGGTTGTCAAAGCGGTTGGGTCTGGAGGGGTTCTCAGATGTCCTACCCGCCTGGTCAGTGACCGCCCAGCGGGGTCACCACGCAGTCCTCCAAGAGGGACAAGCTTGTCATGTCGGCGCTTGTCAGGCCTGCGAAGGGAGCTGTGGCAGTTTAGCCTCCGCCCCTTGTGGCCCCTGTGCCCCAGCCTGACCTCACCCTCTCCCCGTCGGAGGCCAGCCCGTTGTTCTGCCAACCTCCCCCCTGCCAGCTGCCTTGCCGCGTGGTTGCCATGGCAATCACTCAGCTGTCAGGGGCCCACTGCTCCCGCTTCTTCTCTGGGGGCTGAGCTCTTCTGGGAGGCCCCCGGGGGCTGCCAGGCTGGGGACAAGTTCCCCAGAGGCCCTTCTTGGTCCTGGGGAGAGGAGGGGATCTTGACCTCTGCCCAGGGAGGATGCGGGCTCAGGGCAAGGGAGGAGGAGGGTTCTACAGGGGCCGCCGCAACTGTGGAAGGGAGAAGTAACATCATGCCACCAGGGGTGGGGCTTGTGCCCCTGGTCTCCAAGGAACCCCGGTTGCCTCCCAGCTGCCCATCCGCACGGCCCCACTGTGTGCAGCCCCCGTCCTGCCCTGTGCTCTACCCTGGCCCACCCTGTGCTCACCCCTTCCCTCCATGCTCCACCCCTCTTGCCATGGGCTCCAGGCACCTGAAGACTCTTGTTGTTTTGTGTAAAGAGGTCAGGGATCTACCAACTGCCAGACAGAGATCTCAGAATAAAGACTGAAGTCACAGCTGTCCTGCGGGGTGTGGGCTGGAGGCCCTCACGGCCGGCTCGTTTTGCCCCAGGGCAGCCAGGGCACAGAGAGGGTGAGCAGCTGCCCGGAACTGCACAGGGCTGGGGGAGGAGCTGCTTGTCCTGCTGCTGGAGTTTTGTCCCCTGTGGAAGCATCAATGCCAGATGGTGGCCACACAGGTGGCAGAGGAGAAGGGAGGTGAGAGCAGTGACAGTCCCGAGGGCAGGGCTGTGCCCCTGCCCGTGTGCCCACCATCTGCTCTCTGCGTCCCAGTTGCCCCTGCACTGTACTGGGAGCCCCCACCCCTGCATGACATCCTGCAGTGATGGGCACATGGGGCGTGGCACTGAGGGCTCAGGAGTCCATGGCTGGCCTCCGTGCCAGCATCCAGATGGGGGCTGAGGACATCTGTTGACCTACCCCAGCCCAGCTGCGGGGAGAAAGCAAAGGTGTTTGGAGAGGCCCGGCCTGGCATCTTGGGAGGGGGCATTCAACCTAGGGGTGCTCAGTTTCCCCATGGCTTGGCCCTGACGGGTCCTGGCCTCTCCCAGGTGCTCTGGTCACTGGGCGTCACCCAGTGCTCTAAGTGATCAGCCCTTGCCTCCCCTGCCTGGAGGGCCACGGCTGCCCAGGGTCTCAGCCCTTCCTCTGCCCTGGGCTGCCCCAACCCCACTCGCATTCTTGCCAGAGCTTTCCAGACACACGCTCAAGACTACACCTCTGCTTTGGCCCCAGCCACACCCAGTGCCATGTGCTTGTCTGTCACACCTACCCTTGGGGGCAGGAGGCCTGGTGCCCCCTCTCACTCAGGGTGCGACTCTGCCTCACTTACCCCTGGGGGCAGGAGGCCTGGTACCCCCTCTCACTCAGGGTGCGACTCTGCCTCACCTTCCCCTGGGGGCAGGAGGCCTGGTACCCTGTCTCACTCAGGGTGCGACTCTGCCTCACCTACCCCTGGGGGCAGGAGGCCTGGTGCCCCCAGTCACTCAGGGTGTGCCTCTGCCTCGGTGCCTCAGTGTTCCATCTGTACAGCGAGCAGTTGCTGACTCAGTGGATTTCACGCAGTTTTGAGCTGTGCCTGACTTCTGGCAAGGGCTCAGCCAGGTAGGCACTTGGCGTGTTTCCCCTCATCCCACAGAGGAGGAGGGCGCAGAGTGGGTAGGCACATCTCCGAAGCAGCCCAGCTGGTTCTGACCGCCGGGTGGCACACCCGTGGGGGTCTCCTGGGAGAGGCCAGGACAGGCTCAGAGTGAAGGGCTGCCCTGTGTGTTAGAGGGGACATGGCGGCCAGCAGCAGAGGGCTGGGCATCGATGGGTTCCCGGCCATCCTGAGGCCATCGGCTTTCAGCAGATGCCCTCGGATAGATCATCCCACAGTGGATGGCTGTTCAGGTGCATGCTAAGCACTTTATATGCCAGAGCCGTCATTGTCCCCATTCCACAGACAAGGAAGCTGAGGGGCTTGAGAACGTGCCTGTGTTTTTGCAGCTGGGCAGCAGCGGGCACATCAGCACCTGTGATTTGGTGCCTGCTTCGGCTGTCCCCGGGGGGCTGAACCCTCGTGTATCCTGAGATACATGTATTTTCTCATAGCTTCTCCTCCATGCTTTATGTCGGGATGATTGTCTCCCTCACTTTATGGATGGGCAAACTGAGGTGTGGCAGGTAAGGTGACTTGCCCAAGGTGACCCAGGTCACAAGGGACAAAGCCTGTTTTGAATCCAGAGCCCAGACTCTTACCCACCTCCCTGGCGTCTCCCCCGTGGGTGCTCGGAATGCCCCAAACAAGAATCCTGCTCTTCAAGAATGACTTCTTTCTGAAAACTGACGATGACAAATTATTTTTTTAATGGTTTTAATTTATCCCCCTTTCCTCGGAGAGTGTCAGAGGCAATCTGCTTCCTTCTGCCTCTCAGAGCCTCCCTGTCTCTTGTTAGTGGTTCTGCTTTGAACATATTTCCTTTTATCATGTGGTGACACGCGGTGGCAGAGGGCGATTCCGGGAGAGATTGTCAGGGAGGGGGCCAGCTAGAGTTTGCATCGCTTTTGACAGCTAATTAGCTGTGTGTCTTTGCACCGGGGGGCCTCTCAGATGGCAGGCATCATCGTCACGGCCCTGAAGCCGCATGCCGGGACTTCAGAGGAAGCATGCCGTGGCCGCCCTCCTCCAGCCCCACATCGGTGATTTCTAGGGTAACGGTTTCCATTTTGGCCACGCCGTTAGACTGCAGGCTTGTCAGCAGGAGAAGGAGGCAAGGCCAGAACGCCTGATCCCAGGAGCCTGAATTTGCCAACAGATCACAGGGTTCTGGATTTAGCAATCAGACCAGAGCGGGAGTCCGAGGCTCCATGTGTGAACTTGCGCAAGTCTGATCCTCCCCACAGCCCAGTTTCCTCATCCGAAACTGGGTATAAGAGTGATGCTTGCTCCGTCTCTTAACAAGCTTGCCGTGGGCACCAGTTGGAAAATGTGTTGCAAAGGGAGCTGAAAAGAATTAGGTGAGTGTCTGGGTTCCTCCATTCTGCAATTCAGTGTTAATTGAGCACCTACTGTATGCCAGGCCCTGTTCTAGGCTCAGAGGATAGAGCAGTGGACAAAGTGGACAGAGATCCCTGCCCTTAGGGAGCTGAGCTTCTAGCAGGGAAGGAGACAGTACAGGAGTAGATGAATAACACCCGGATCCTGCAGATTGCGGGAGGGCGGGGGCCAGGCTCGCTTACAGCACTCCTGACAGCTAATTAGCGACACGCAGTGATTAGAGGCTTCCAGAAGGAAGCTCACGCTTGGAGGGTGCGGGAGGGAAGAGAGTTGTAGCTTCAAAGAGCGTGGTCAGAATAGGCCTCCCTGAGACCATCATCATCATCATGTTAGCATCATGCTTGTTTAGCAAACATCATCAAACCTTTTTTATTTTTTGGCTCGTTAGAAATGCACAGCCTTTTACTCTACAGTGTTCAGGGCAGGGACTGTGATGCTGGAGCGTGCATCAGAGGCCCCTGGAGAGCCGGAGAATCAGGTTGCTGGCGGTCCCGGGAGTTTCTCACTCAGAATCTGCGCCTTCAGCAAGTTTCCAGGTGGCACTCGCGCTGCTGGCCCGGTGGCTGCAGTTTGAGGATCCCTGGTCTAGGCCCAGATGGACTTGGCTCCTGCATTAAAGCTTGAATTTCTTCTACCTCGGGGGCACCCACCTAGGGTCAGATCACACCAGATGAAATGGTCACTTTTTGTTTCTTTTTTTTTTTTTTTTTGAAATGGAGTCTCAGTTTGTCACCCAGGCTGGAGTGCAAAGGAGTGATCTTGGCTCACTGCAACCTCTGCCTCCAGGGTTCAAGTGATTCTCCCACCCCAGCCTCCCAAGTAGCTGGGATTACAGACGTGGGACACCACGCCCAGCTAATTTTTGTATTTTCAGTAGAGACAGAGTTTCACCATGTTGGCCAGGCTGGTCTGGAACTCCTGCGCTCAGGTGACCTGCCTGCCTCGGCCTCCCAAAGTGCTGGGATTCCAGGCATGAGCTGCCGCGCCCGGCCACTTTTTCTATTTCGTATTCATCATTCCAGATCTCCTGTACCGTCCTGGTCTCACAGAGCTGCTGGTCGGTAGGGAGGACAAACAGTGCTGGCGCAGAGCTTAGTCCAGGGCGGGCCCTCCAGCCTGGGGCCAGGGAGGGCTTCCAGGAGGCAGGGACCTCTCTGTTCCCCAGTAAGGGCTCCACAGACCCTTAGCACTACCAGATAGAGAAAGCAGGGAAGGGTATTCCAAGTGGAGGGTGCCTCGCAAGGTTAGCAGTTAGGGATCATGGGGCACAGTCTGTTGTGGGAGAGTGGGGGGCAGCTGGAGCCGGGAGTGGGCCCCTCTCAGAGGGCCTGAGGTTTCGTGTTAGGGTGGAGGGGTCCTTGACCTGTGGGGTGGCATGTCATGTCCCTGGTGTGGAATGTGGTATCTGCCCCCCATCCCCAGCTTAAAAGCACAAGGAGACCTTGTGGAGGACCCGTCTCAGATGGGCTTGGGGGACCGGGTGAGGTGGAGGGGAGCCCTGGCCTCACGCTGGGCAGGTTGTTGTGGGGGTTCCACGCCTCAACTCCGGGGAGCCCCTGAGGGGCCTGGGCCCAGTCTTGATTTCACATTGATTCCCCCAGCATCATCGCCTCCCTCCTCTGCAAACTCTCCTCTGCACCAGCCACTGTCTGAAGACCTGGAGCTGAGATCTAAGCATCAACAGCAGAGGAGCCCAGGGGTGAGAGGAAGGGGCCGGGGCCAGGGCCAGGGGTGGCTGCTCGGGCCCTGAACTCGCATGAAATCCCCCTATGGATGGCGTCGGGCGGGCAGTCCCTGGTGCTTGTCACGGCTCGAGCCCTCTCTCCCTGCTGGACTTCCCAGCTGCTGGTATCCCAGTGTGTGTGGAGTCAGGAAAAGGATGTGAAATTGGCCTGTCCCCTGTGGAGACCCCTGGTGTCAGGTGTGTGTAGACTGTGGGTAACCAGGACCAGGAGGGGTGAGGGGGTGGGGCTGAGTCCTTGCATTTCGCGATCAGGCGCCCTGGGTCCTTACACGGGTTCCCCTACTTCCATGCTGTGTGAGGCCAGGCAGGTGACTTGGCCTTCTGTGCCTCAGTTTTCCCCTCTGAGAAATGGGACAGTCATGTCATGACAGCCTGAGAGAGCTGTGGTGAAGAGTAAACGAGCAGGTACCACCGTGGCGTCCGGAGCAGCGTCTGGCATGTTGTCAATACGCAGTAAACACGCACTGTTATCACTACAGTGGCGGAGGCTGCTTCCCCAGATTGGTGAGTTGGGAGAGTTGCGAGGGGGAATATAATTTTATTATTCTTAAGGGCAAACAAGTAGCAGAATTAGAATGAGGGCCTGCGGGTAAATGCACGGAGTGTGGACGGGACACTGAGACCAGCCTGTTTGCAATGGGAGAGACTGTCACCAATCCTGACTGCCTGCAAGCCAGTTTCATAAACGGAACAGAAAGGAGTTGGCGGCCACCTCCGCTGGGTGGAGGCAGGCATGACTGCTGCTGAGAAGGGCTGACTGCTCAGAGATGCTGTCCTCCCTGTTGAGTCTCGACCGCCCCAGACCCACACTAATGCACCCTGCAGACCTCACCACTGACATAATTGCCCCAGTTCAGGCCAATTCCTGGCCTTTTCCAGAATGTGCCCAGACTATATCTCATAACTGGGCAGACCCCTCCTTTGTCCCCTGGTCAAACTCCTCATCTCGGGCCTCACCTCCTTCAGGAAGCCTTCCTTGATAGCCTCCTCTGATAGCTAACTCCAGAGGCTGATGCTCCCCCTGCTGTTGCTGGGAGCAGGCACTGAAAGACCACATGTTTGGGGCAGGTTCTGATTTTCATGAGGGAGGAATGTTTTGATCAGGCCATGCGGGGCTCTCTGCTGTGCTCAGGAAATGGGGTACCCGAGCATCCCACACATCCCCGGGGTCCAGGCTTGTGTGATGTGGATGATTGCATTTTCCTGATGAGCAGCCCAGGGCCAGGGCAGGTGAGGTCGCAGGTCCACAGTCACCTGACTGGGTGGGCCTGGGTCTCTGCAGTCTCTGGCCTTGACATTTTCTGGGTACGCTGTGCCTGGTTCTGCCCGAGAATGTTTGCTGTACTCCCTGTAAGAGTGGCTGGGTGGCCTGCGGGTCCTTGGACAGACAAAGTGGAATGATGGATTTCAGGCCGCGGTGCTGGGCTCGGGAGGGAGGAAGGGAATTGCTCATGCCGTCACGGGAAGGCCGTTCCAAGGAGCCTGAGGCTCCCCAGGGAGGCGGGGGAGTGCCCCACCCCACCCATCCGAGAGGGGCCTCCCTCCCCAGGAAGGGCAAACTTGTCCTTTTTTCTGGGCACCTTGGGGGCCATGGTGCCCCCTTCCAGCTCCGGGCGAGGCTGCTGGGCATGCCTCCTCTCTTTCTAGGAAAACTTTCTAGCCATGAGCGAGCTCAATGGCCTTGCTCATTGCTCAGTTAGAGAAACTGAGGCCCGAGGAGTGAATTCGTGTTTGTGGGGGCCCAGCAGGGAGACCTGTATTCCTTCCCTCCCTGCTTCTGTTGAGCCAGATTGGAGATTGCCAATGGCAAGCATTCCAGAAGCATCCAGAGGCCTCTCTCTAACTGGACAGGGATGGCACCGTCCACCAGGCGGGGAGCAGGGCCGGCACTGAGGGTCTCTGGCACGAGGACCTGTTTCTTCTCAACTTTGAGGTAGCTTCTGTTGTGCCCCCTTCACAGAGGGCAAGGCTGAGGCTGATGGGTCTCCAACACCGCCTGTCACCCAGCAGACAAGGGATTGATCTGGTGCAGAGCTGAGCTGTGGGCCTCCTAGATGCCCCCTCCTAGTCCTTGCACCGCCTTCCACTCCAGGGAGGGAAGGGATGGTTTGGGGGCTGCCAGAAAGGGTGAGGGCAGCATGAAGGAGGGGTGGCTGTTTGCTGGGGGTATGCTGGGGCTGGGAGGGGTGGGCAGAGACAGGGCTCTAGTGGACTCTTGGAGGTACTGATCCTATGTGACCTGTGTGTTGAGGCCCGAGAGGCTGAGGATTGGAGCCACACAGCCAGCTGATGGGGAGTGGACACTAACCTCCGTGTCCTGTGCTCCTCCCCTCCCCCTTGACCGCCCATTTTTGGACATCTGGTGCCTGCTTAGCGGGGGGGACAGGAGGGAGCCTGCAGGGAGGTGGCTCTGCTCTCAGCCATGGACCCTTGGGCTCCAAGGCGGCTGGCTCCTTCCTGCCCAGGAGGCTGGGCCTCCAGAGCAGGGGATGCGTCTCCCGCTCAGCTAATTATGTGGAAAATTGGAAGAAATTGCACGAGCCTCGGTGGGAAATGAGGTCGGGGCTGAAGGTTATCAGAGCAGCGGCAGCGGCTGCCTGGGCTGGCCTCCCCTGAGACTCCCGCCTCTCGCCTGAGGCCGAGCCACATCCTTGCCCCCTCCCCACCAGGGTGCCCAGGAAGTGGGGGTGGTGGTGGATAGCTAACCTCCCCTACCCCTGGCATATTTTCCAGAACCATAAACATCCAGAAGCAAAGTGAACCAGCTTTCCCACCCCTGCCTTGTCCCTGCCTGCCTGAGTCTCCTCTTTTCTCCATCACCCCCTCGGTGGCTTCCCAAGGATACTTGGCATGGAGGGGCTGGCACGAAGGAAAGGAGGGCAGTGACTGGGGGAGGGGGGGATGGGGAGGTGCCTGTGTGTGCATGTGTGTGCAGGTGGGTTAAAGGACAGTCACGCTCCTTAGCCACCTCCTGCTAGCTTGCATCTAGCTGCTCTCCTCCAGCACCTGCTTCAGCAAGTATTTATTGAGCATCTACTATGTGCCAGGGATTGACCTGCCCTTACTCCGAGCTATACTAACTTTTCTTCATTCTCTTGAACACATCCAAGCTTTCCCTGACCCCTGGGTTGTTTCCTTTGCTCAGACAACTCCTATTCATCCTTCAAAACCCATTGCAGGCAACTCCTCCTCAAACAACCAGGGCACTGTATCGATATGCTCTTGTTGTATAAGAGGCAGCATAGTATGGTGGTTAAACATGAGCCATGGAACCAGATGCCAGATTGAAACCTCAGCTCTGCCACAGACTAACCGTTGGCCCCAGCTAAGTGGCCTCTCTGAACCTCAGTTTCTTCATCTGGGAGATGGGGCTAATAGCAGTGCCCACTTCAGCGGGTTGTGGCCAGGATTAAATTAGTGATACTTGTCAAGAGCTCACGTCACCGCCTGGCACTGGCAGAGGCTGCCAGGCTTTGTCGTGGTTGGTAAGGAGGTGGGGTTCACTGTGCCCACTGCCGAGCGGTCTGCCATGATGCCTCTGTATTCGGTGATATGGTGCTGTCTATCCTGCTGCCTTGGGGGGATTGCTTGGGGCCCAGAGAAGGGGCCACAGCTCATCTACTCTCTGAGGCCCTGGTACTGCTTGGCACAGGGTGTGGCCAGGTGGGGGTTCTATAGGACACTGGTGCAGAAGCATAATTTCACACACAGCATCGCTCAGCTGTGATGTGGCCACAGCTGCACTACCCCAGCAGTCCTCCTCCTGATAGTGATAATGGCCACAGTACAAACACCGCCAGGCCCCCACTGAGTGACCGTGTCGAGCCCCACAGTGACCCCCTCTGTGTCGTGCACCCACGTCACTCCCCTTCCCCGTCTGGCCCCTGCCCCAGGTCTGGGTCCTAGTTTGCGATCACTCTTCTATGAGTGGGGAGGGGGGTTGTCAGTCAGGGGTGCTGGCTTCGGGCTGCAAGCCATATAGGCCAAAGGGCACCTTCATCGTCGTCCAGGTGTCTGATTAAACCCTGTCCGGCCATAAGGGCAGGAGTGAGACCTGTGAGGCTGGCCTGGGGCACTGCTGCTGCTATGATCTCGGCGTGCAGCTGCCCCTGGAGTCCCCCAAGGGGCCTGGACAATTCACCTCCCACACTGCCTCAGCAGGAGTTGTCCAGCTGTCCAGATACCCTCTGCTTTCCTCGGGGGGCGTTGGTTCCATCTGTGCCCAGCCTCCTGGGTAAGAACCCATGAGCCACCCCCCTTCCAGGTGGACTTTGGAACCCCATGCTCTGTCCACACTCAAAGCTGCCAGACACAGGTCCTGAAGGATGGGACCCATTTCTACTTGAGGGGGGACCAGGGGGCTAGGCTTGCCCCTGCCTTCCAGCACGTTCTGATTTTAATGAGAGGGGAGGGGGAGGCTGCAGAAAATGCCAGGAGGGAGGAAAGGATGGATCTGTGATGTCTTCTGAGTCAGGGGCTTCCTGGACAGTGACCCTGGGGTGGGCATGGCCTCCATTTTACAGATGGACAAACCGAGCATCAAGACCATTCAGAAACTTGCCCGAGGCCGCTCAGAAACCATACCATTTTTTTCTTTTATTACCATGCCATCTAATATGGAGAGATGAAAGTAAATGAGCCGCCCCCACCTCCAATTTACTCCTTTGATTGACGGGAAGTAGCCTTCTGACGGCTGCCGGGCCTCTCCTGGGGGAGCATCCCACGTCCTTCCCCTGTGTCCCGAGATGGTAAGATGACCTCCCCAGCGGCATCAGAGGCAGGCTGGGAGGCGGGTGTAATTGACTTGTAACATACAGACCGTGGCAGGCTGTCATCTGCGTCAGCGCAGGGTGGGAATGTGCCTGTTAGCATGAGAGTGTGTGTGTGTGTGTGTGTGTGTGTGTGTGTGTGTGGTGTGTGTGTGTGTGTGTGAGTGTTCTTACCCTTGTGTTCTATGGAGGTAACAAATACTCTTTCCTGTTAGGGAGATTCTTACAAACACAGTGCAAGTGGCCTATGGGGCTGGGGACCCAGGACAGAACAGGAGACTCCTGACTCCCTGGCACTGCCTCCTGTGCTCTGCATTCCTGGCCCCCGAAGCCCCTCTGTCCAGCCTTCAGTGCCCACCTTGAAGCCCAAGCCGTGGGGAAAGGGCTTGCAGTGTCCCCAAAGAGGAGCTGCACCAGACGCCCTTGTGCCTGGCGCTCTGCAGCAGGTCTGCCGGGGTCTCTGGGCTCCTCCCTGGGGCAGCACCAGACCCTGTCGGCAGAGGTGGCACCGTAGGTGGGATGCCTGTGCCCTACACACATGCCATGTTAATGACCAAGCAGCACCTGAGGCAGCGCCGACATGTAGCTGTGTTCTGTGGACACTTCGGAGGGCTTTTGTGGTTTGCATAGTGAGCCCATTGTTGCAGGTATGAAGACTGAGGTTGAGAGAAGGTGAGTGATGTGCCTGAGGCCACACTGTTGGTAGAGCTAGGATTCAAATCCAAGTCTGCTGGACTCCACCCCATGCTCCTCCTTCCATGTGGCCATGTTACCTTCTGCTGTGGGGCGTAGCGTGGCTTCACTCCTCTGGGGTCACACTGGCCAGAAGGGACTGGACAGACGCTCAGTGGCAACCTCCCCGGGCCACCGGATTCCTGGGCAGATCCTGGGTCTCCCACCTGCCACAACACAACTCTGGAGACAAAACAGAACCAGCCAGGCTCCCAGCACATTCTTCTCTGTGGAGGCCCAGGTGAAGACCCCGGTGACCTGCCATTCTTCCTGTCTGATGGATAGAGAGAGCCTCCCTCCTGGTGTCCTTCTTCTCCCGCACATTTGTCCCAGCAACATCCAAGGCTCCGCTCCATCTGCTTGGGTGACTCTCCGAGGACACAGCCCCTCTAGACATTCGGCACAGCGAGCCTGGGATGCTTTGGTAGCCAGAGGTAGATTTTTCCATTTGCATCCTCTTTTCAAATGTTTTCAGAATCTGGAAACAATTAAAGCGGCCCAGTGGGGGCCGATTTTATTAAATCAAAGCTCTCGGGCTGTTGTATTTGTTGGATTGATGTTGCCCTGGGCTGGCTGCTTTGTTAATGCTCTGTCCTGCGTGCGGCCTTGAAGGAAACACACACGAGAGGGAGGAAAAATCCATTTAATAATCCTCAGAAGCCCAGCTCCCGCCAGCTGGAGAGAATGTCGCCCTGGGTGTTTCCGGGGTGGGAGAGGTTCCTTATGAGCTCTTGCCATCCACTCAGGAAAGAGCAGTTTCTAAATGTACCTGTCTGGCTCCTCCGGTAGCCCATCCATCCCAGGCTAGACAGAGGCAGGTGGACATGGAAAGAAGGCACCCCGTGCAGGCAAAGACCTGGCTTCACATACCTGCCTCCTCTGTGCCAGTTCAACCAGCATTTCTTCATTTCTTTACTGGTGCTAATCCCCCTGTCTCACTGAGGCAGAGTGAATGCCGTCAGGCCCTGTCCCCAAAAGGATCTCTTCTCCTCGGTGCTTTCTGTGGCCCAGGAGCCCTCCGGGCCTGGGGGGGGCCAGAAGTACTGGGAGGTGAACGCCCTGAGGAGGAGCCCTTTACTAATGTCTGTGGGAGTTGGTGTATAAATACCCCAGATCCCTCCTGTGGGTGGACCACGGAAGCGTGTCTTTCACAGTGGGTCCCAGAGCTCCTGAGCAGGATCAAGTTCCAGTTACCCACCAGGGTGACTGGCTGAAGCCCACCCTCTCTCCCAGCCTCTTCCTCCCCTGCCCCTCTTCCCCGCACTCCTGCCTGTTTGACATCTCTGCTCACGTGAATGGCTCATCTTCCTCTCAGTCAGCTCCTTGGGGGTTCTGTGGGATGCAGAGATATGTTCAGAATCTGGTACAGGAAGACCAGGGCTTGGGAACCGGTGGGGAAGAGTGACTGTGGTTATTGGAGTCAGCAGTAGGACTTTGGGGGGTGAAAGGAGAGGCATCCCCAAAGCCTGAAACATCTGCCAGGGTGTGGGAGTGACAGCACTGATGAGGCCTTTGCAGCCCACACTGGCTTTCCTGCCACTTTGCAGCATGTCCCAAGAGTCAGAGGCAGTCAGGGCCATATGTACAGGAGCTTAAAGCTGGAAATAGGCTCAGAGACACTAGGGGCCTGTGGGGTCACACAGCCAGCCAGGGCCTGTGACCAGGTGCCACGACTCCCCACCTCTGCCACTTTTCACCCTGTCTCGGGAGCCTGTGACAGAGGGGAAGTGGGGAGAGCAGTGCTGCCTGGAGGGAGAGAGGGGATGAGGGAGCTCGAGTCAGGCTGTGGTGGTTTCTTGGTCACTAGCAATGGGTCACATTCTGGTTAAGATGTACCTTATTCTTTTTTTTTTTTTTTTTTTTTTTTTTTGAGACGGAGTCTCGCTCTGTCGCCCAGGCTGGAGTGCAGTGGCGATCTCGGCTCACTGCAAGCTCCGCCTCCCAGGCTTACGCCATTCTCCTGCCTCAGCCTCCTGAGTAGCTGGGACCACAGGCGCCCGCCCTCGCCCGGCTAGTTTTTTGTATTTTTTAGTAGAGACGGGGTTTCACCGTGTTCGCCAGGGTGGTCTCGATCTCCTGACCTCGTGATCCGCCCATCTCGGCCTCCCAAAGTGCTGGGATTACAGGCTTGAGCCACTGCGCCCGGCCAAGATGTACCTTATTCTAAGGGTAGTAGCCGGAGGCCCCAGGGCTGGGGTCAGGGCACCTTCAGGAGCTCCTTTGGGGGCTACGTGACCAGGCCAGCGTCTGCAGGACGACTTTCTGCAAGGATTCCCTTTCCAAACCCCTGTCTCACCCCTTCCCTCTGGTGGAGGCTACCTCCTGTGCACTACGGGGCATGGTGCCACCAGCCTGAGGACAGATGGTCCCAGATCTGAGGCCCGAGTTCCCATCATCGTCACCATGTGGCAGCCATTAGCTGGGGGCACAGGCAGGCCCAAGGAAGCCCAGGCTCCCTTTCCTAACAAGCTCTGCTTTGGGTGTCTGGGTTTGGGCTGCACACTCCCCAGCGTGGAGTGGATGGGGGCTCCTGCCTTTGACCGTGCTCTGGAAGGGCTTCACGCATGGGACGATCCATTTGTTCACGTCCGAAGGAGCTTCAGGCCCGCAGAGGTGTCTGGGCCTTTGCCATTCCTGAATGATTCTTGGGATAACTTTCTTCTGTTTCTGCGCTGATCCGAGATCTGCTTTTGTTTCTACTTATTGACTGAATGCTGGCAGTTTCTGTTTTCCTGGAAAACGGTCTGGTTTTGGTGAGATGTTTTTACATAGGTGGCATTCTCCTAAACCTTCTGAATGTCTGTGGGATGGAGCCTGGGCTCCCTCAGGCCCGGGCAGTGGGAGGGATGGAGACGTGCTCAGAGCCGGTCGTTTCTGGAGAAGCCATGGGTCTGTGTACGGGGAGGCTCGGCTGACTGTGGACAGCCCCTGGCAGTGCTGGGAGCTTGGTGAGGGGACCCACAGGAGAAAAGAGAACCTGAAGCTCTCCTTGCAAGGCGGTCCTACTTGTTTCTTGCTCTCTTCTCTTCTCTTCTCTTCGCAGGGAGTTTCACTATTGTTGCCCAGGCTGGAATGCAATGGCACGATCTCGGCTCACTGCAACCTCCGCCTCCTGGCTTCAAGTGATTCTCCTGCCTCAGCCTCCCGAGTAGCTGGGATTACAGGCATGTGCCACCACGCCAGGCTAATTTTGTATTTTTAGTAGAGGCAGGGTTTCACCATGTTTGTCAGGCTGGTCTCAAACTCCCAACCTCAGGTGATCCGCCCGCCGCAGCCTCCCAAAGTGCTGGGATTACAGGCGTGAGCCACTGTACCCAGCCCATGGGGGCCCTACTTGTTCTCAGGGAAGAATTGAAGCCATGACTGGCTGGGAGTTGATGGAATAGGAGCCTAGAGGTGAGGGACCCCAGGCCAACTGCGTGGCCTCTCCGGTCCCTGGTGTCCCTGTCACTAGGGTTGGGGGTGGGTGAAGATTGAAAACAGTGATGCTGGGCCATTGAAAGTCAGCACAATGTCCATTTAGGAAGAATAGATTTTACTGTATGTAATTACGTGCCCCCAGTCAGTCTGACTTTAGGACAACTTAAAGGAACGTGTGCCCAGATGTTCATAACAGTGTTATGCATAGTAGCCAAAACGTGGAAACACCTCATGTGTCCATCAACTGATGATGGAGAAACAAAATGTGGACTATTACTCAGCCATAAAAAGGAGTGAAGTGCAGCTCCATGGTGCAGTGTGGATGAACCTTGAAAACGTGATGCTGAGTGACAGAAGCCAGTCACCAGAGGCCGCATAGTGTATGAGTTCGTTCATGTGGGATGTCCAGAATAGGCCAGTCCATAGGGTCGGAAAGCAGACTAGTGCTGCCGGGGGCTGGGAGGAGGAGGAAGAGGAGTGACTGCTCATGGGCACGAGGTCTCCTTTTTATTTTTTATTTTATTATTATTATTATTTTTGAGACGGAGTTTAGCTCTTGTTGCCCAGGCTGTAGTGCAGTGGCGCGATCTTGGCTCACCACAACCTCTGCCTCCTGGCTTCAAGTGATTCTTCTGCCTCAGACTCCCAAGTAGCTGGGATTACAGGTACCTGCCGGGACACTCGACTAATTTAATTTAATTTAATTAATTAATTAATTTATTTATTTATTTATTTATTTATTTTGGTAGAGACGGGGTTTCACCATGTTGGCCAGGCTGATCTCGAACTCCTGACCTCAGGTAATCCACCCACCTCGGCCTCCCAAAGTGTTGAGTTTACAGGCGTGAGCCACCATGCTGGTCTGGGGTCTCCTTTTGGGGTGATTAAAAAGTTCTGGAACTAGACAGAGGCAGTGGCTGCACAACATTGTGAATGCCACTGAATTGTACACTTGAAAATGGGCAATTGTAGGCCAGGTGCGGTGGCTCACTCCTGTAATCCCAGCACTTTGGGAGGCCAAAGCGGGTAGATCACTTAAGGTCAGGAGTTCGAGACCAGCCTGACCAACATGATGAAACCCCATCTCTACTAAAAATACACAATCAGCTGGGCATGGCAGCAGGCGCCTGTCATCCCAGCGACTGGGGAGGCTGAGGCAGGAGAATTGCTTGAACCCAGGAGGCGGAGGTTGCAGTGAGCCAAGATCACGCCACTGCGTTCCAGCCTGGGTGACAAGAGTGAAACTCCATCTCAAAAATAAATACATAAATAAAGAAAATAAAATAAATAAAGTTAAAGGAGGGAAGGGTATATTGATGTGTTTATCGAGCACTTGGCCAGATGGCTTCGGTGGCTCTCTTAAAACCTGACTCGGAAGGTTTTGGGCCTAGGGATCCCAGTGGCCGTGCACTTTGCTACCTGCCAGGTGTAGGAACAGCCTCAGGAATGTGAAGAGGGCCATGAATGGGCAGCTGTCGAGGCCTCTGCGGGCAGGGGCCCTTCCTGGTGGGAAGGGATCCCCAGCTTCCCACGTGGGATAGGCAGCTTAGTGTCAGCAGTACTAACAGGGTGTAGGTACCTGTCTCCCTCTTGCCAGGGGGAGGAATAAACCCAGAGCGCTGGTCCAGGGTGACCCCTGAGGCTGCGTTCAGCCTGTGTGTCCGGCCACTGGCACCTGCCCCCAGCAGCATGTCATCTGCAGAAAGCTGAGTCCTGGGCCCTGCAGATGCACGTGGGGCCTGGCCCTCACTGCCCCTGTTCCAGTTCCAGCGCCTCCTGCTGTTCTTGGAATGAGACCAGGCGTTTTCTGCAGTTTCTCCATCAGCAGCCTTGAAGCTCAAAGCCTTCCTTATTATAGCTCCTTGGCGGCCGGTGCCCAAAGCAAGGAGTCTGTCAGGTGTGAGGGGCCACGTTCTGCGGTGACTGGCCAGGGAGCATGACATGGAATATCAGCCGATCCGCAGACGCAGACCTGGGCCTGTGCGGGCCCCACCCCTAGACAGACAACAACTCCCCCTGGACCATGCGGCCTACAGTCTTACTCTCAGACCACACAGACCTCTGAACTGGAGGAGACTGAATAGCTCCCTGCTGGGACAGCCAGCCAGGGCTCCAATAGCCCCCGCTCCTCCACACCGAAGGAAGGACAGGACAGAAGAGCTGTGCAGAGGGCAGGCAGGGGGCAGAAGCCCAGGCAGAGGGCACTGAGGGGGTGAAGGCTCTGTCAGGAGAGCGTGAGCCAGGGGTGCTGAGGGTTTGCTCCCTTGGCACTGGCAAGGACCACCTTGGAGGAAGGGCCTGGACTTTGCATCCAGAAGTACCTTGGTGTGAGTCTCGGACCTGTCTCACTGGACAAGCCACTGAGTTCAAACGGCACCAATGAAAAGAGAAAATTCCGGAGCTAGTGCCCAGCATTTCACACTTCTCCCTGTGGCATCCTCTCTGGGCTACCCCCAGGGCCCTTGGGGTCAAAGTTGATTTCCAGAGATCGGTCCTGGAGGTGGGGAGGCAGTCAGGGTGAGGGGCCCCAGGGACTGAATAGGGATACGTAAAGGTGCAGCCCCCAACCTGGGACCCCTGACCCAGGTGGAAACCAAGCAAAGGGATGAACCAGGGTGCTGAGCCCCATGCCCCCAGCAGATGGCACCCTCGGCCTGGGAAGGGAAGGGCTTAGCTAGGAGGAGGGCTGGTGGCGGGGCAAGCCCTGCCTGCTGGCGGCTCTCTGCTCTCTGGCCGGTTCACTTCTGCATGGGTGGGTGCAATGCCTCATGCTGCAGAGCTATAGGCAAAGTCAGAGGGGGTGCTTTCTATGTCCTTGGGCCTCAGGGTCTCCCTCCCAGCGACGGGCAAACAGGGACTGATAGGCAGCTGAGTCCCCTGCTAGCCCAGTGCCTGGGATGTAGTCAGAGCCACAGAGAAGATGGTCCTATTTGATTTCCTTGGGTCCTATTAGATTTCCTTGGGGTTTGCATCCCCACTTTGCAGATGGGTGAACTGAAGCCCAGAGAAGTTGAGTGACTTTCCCAAGGTCACACAGCTGGGAGCAGCAGGCCGGGCCTGTTGTTTCCACCTTGTGGGGCAGCTGGAAGGCCCTCCTGCTGGCTGCCAGCCCATGCTGAGCATTACTGTCTGCCCCGTTTGGGCACCTGACATGAATCTCCTCACTTGCTACAACGGATGCTGCTGCAGAGGGGGAAACTGAGGTAGGAGGACCTCAGGAAGGTGCCCCAGGAGCCTCAGAGCTGGTATGCACTGGACCAGGAAGTCTGGCTTACAGCTCGTCCAGGGCAGCAGTTTGTTCACCTGGCGGTTTTCTGAGCACCGCCTGTGTACTGCCTGCTGCCCCAAAGCCTGCTGGTGGCAAATGAAATGAATGGAATCAACTCCTAAGTCACTGGGCAGGTTCAGCCAAGGCAGGGCCTCAGGGAGCAACATTAAGGATATTTAATCCAGAAAGGGCCCGGGTTCGGGGTGACCTGCCTGTGATGACCATGAGGGGCCAGTAGAGACAAGTGGCCGGGAAGGGCGTGGAGGATGCTGCGGTGGCAGGAGACAGGATGGACCCACCGCACTGCTCTCAGCGTGGGCCAGGGCAGGGGCCGGGGAGGTGTGTGGCGTGGGACCTGGCCCAGAAGCAGGATGTCACCCAGAGCTCCTTAGAGATGCGCTCTTGGCCCCACCCAGGCCCTCTGATTCAGGAGCTTTGCACTGGGGTTCTAAAAGGCAGGTGTCCTCAGACTCCCGTGCATGCTCAAGTTGGAGAGCCCCCAAGGCCGGGCTCTAGAGAATGTGCTGGGCAGGGTGGGTGGGCAGGAGGGGACTGTGTAGCTGAGCCAGGCTGGGGGCTTTGTTCTGAGAGTAGGAGGACCCTGAGGGTTTCAGGTTGCAGGATGAGAGGATCGGATGGCATCTTCAAAGTCCCTAACAGCTGCTCCAGAATGGACTGGATCTGGGGAAAGAGCTGGGGGAGGTGTATAGGGGACACCCAGCCCATCAGAGGCCCTGAGACCCCACATCCGGCCTGTGGAGTGGGGAGAAGTAGGGAAGAGACTGGGCAGGTGACACAGGGGTGGGTGGGGCACTGTGAGGGCTGTCCAAGGAGACTGACTCCTGGGTTTCTGGCCAGTGCCTCCAGATGGGCCCAGGCTGGGTCATTTTTTGCATGTGAGAGTTGGGATGCCCTAGAGCCCTCCACAGGAGCCCTGAAGGAGAGAAGGGGATTCCAGGGTCTGTCAGTGCCAGAACCCACCCCTGAAAGGTGGAAGAGGCTGAGCTGTTGGTCTGGTGGGTCCTGTCCCTTGGCGTGGCTGGCTGGGCACAGGGCAAGCCTGTGCTTCTCAGATGTGTATGCGAGTCACCTGGCACTAGGCCTGGGACTCTGAATTTCTAAAAAACTCCGGTGTTGCCTGTGATGCTGGGCCAGGACCTCACTGACGCGCTCCCGCCTACCACGGGTGCCTCATCCAGCCCGACTTCCATCCCACCTGGAAGAGACCTTGGGCTGCAGCCGGGCAGCCTGGACGCGGGTGGGTGAGTGGTGATCTGCTGGGGACCCCCCACCCCCACGAAGCGTCTCTTCTTTGCTTTATGTCCATTTCCAACTGCTCAGGCCTGTTTCTCTGCTGCCACTGCCTTCGAGCTGTGATTCCTCCCGGCCTCCACCTTGGGGTTCCTTCCTGCTGGGGGCAGCGGGTCCCTAGGTCCCATGAGTGCACACAGAGGGGAATGGGTGGGAAAGCAGGCAGCCATGTGGGCTTCCTGACTCCATTGAGAGCAGTCACAATATTGGTGGCCTGTGTCCCAACCGTATCGTCCATTTCAACCTCACAGCTGTCGTGCGAGGAAGGTCACGGACTTGGCCCCGTTTTACAGATGAGAAGATGGAGGAGAGGGGTCCATGTCCCTGGCTGAAGTCCGGGATCTGAATCCAAGCTGGTGAGGCCCCCCTGGACTCACCCTCCTGCAGCGTCAGGGGGCGGGGGTGCTGTCCTCTGACCCAGGCCCTTTGCAGGGTGTGGCCTGAGACCCTCTCTTCTCGTTCCTGAGCAGTGAGGCCGCACTGGTGGGAGCCCTGGCGGTCCCTCTCTACGCACGCCTGAAGCAGGGTGCTCTGAGCCCCCTTACTGAGCAGTGCTTTGCTTCTCTGTTTTTGTGTGTATTTGCCTGTTTTTCATGAGGTTTTTGAGAAAGAAGACACTGTGTTTAATAATACAGGTTTTAAAAAAATCATTTGAGCCTGAATTCACAAGGTTTGTTTTTGGTTTTGTTTGTTTGCCCCAAATATATTTTTACCCCAGATATTTTTTTTTTGTTAGCCTCGTAGGCTTCATACACACAGTTAAAAATCCCAAACCAATTCCAATACAAGTAAGTGTCTTGAATTATCAGTAAGAATAATTTAGCAAAGACCCTTCCTGTCCAAACTATTTGCCAGTTGTTTATTTCTCAAGAGAAACTATTTCTTAACTCACATACTCATGTTTCATAGTTCAGGAACATAGGTTAGTGACAAACTTCTAGGTAATTCAACCCAAAGAAATTATCTGTATTCCAAAATCACCTTGCACTCTGAAAGATGCCAGCCTTCCTCATCTCCTCGAAATCCTTCACGGAATCCTAATTGCTGTAGAAATCTGCGAATGACTTGTTTCTTGGTTCAGCCGCAGTAGACATATAGAGAGCTGCAGCCCCCAGACAGACAGCGAATGCTCAGTGCAGGAAATTGCAGACGTTGGCCAGAAGGCCACACATCTGAGGTTTTGTCAAAGCACTGGAAGCTTTGGCGGTTATTGTCCTTGATAGGGACATCAACCTCAACACCAGTGTCCTTCCCAGCTGATGGAGAAATGCCCAGATTTAAAAAAAATGCACACGACATAAAATATGATGTGGCAGCTTTCAGGGCTAGAGGGCAATAAAATAGTGGGGAAGGAGGAGGATGCTTCAGGCCAACGCCCCAGGGAGAAAGTGTATTTTCCTATGTACTCTACGGGTTCTATTCTCAGTCCTGAAATACCTTCTGCCATGCAAGCACGCTACAAGCTCATTTAAAGTAGTGCCATAGGGCTGTGTGTGGTGACTCATGCCTGTAATCCCAGCACTCCAGGAGGCCAAGGCAGCAGATCACTTGAGCCCAGGAGTTTGAGACCAGTCTGGGCAATAGAGCAAGACCCTATCTCTACAAAAAGTACAAAAATTAGCCGGGCATGGTGATGTGTGCCTGTGTTCCCAGCCACTCAAGGGAGGATCACTTGAGCCCAGGAGGTGGAGGTTGCAGTGAGTCAGGATTGCACCACTGCACTCCAGCCTGGGTGGCAGAGCAAGATCCTGTTTCAATCAGTAACGGAGCTCTGTGGGTCAGAGCTCAGTTTCCTCCCTGTGAAGTGGTGCTGCCTCGCCTGCTTGGGCCTCCTGAGCACCCGAGCCCACAAGCCCTGTGTCATTATGGGAGGTGGTGTTTTCTCAACTCCAGCTTCTCTGTCTTCACTTGAATTCTCGGGACTCTCTGTTCCTCCCCTGCCCGAGTGAGGATCTATGTTTCAAGAAAAGCCCATTTCCCCGTGGAAGGAACGCTATCTCAGAGCAAACTCCGGCGGCGTCATTAGCCGGGGAGATAGCAGCTCATTAAGTGTGAGCGGTGACTCCGGGGTTTATCAGTGAAATTACTCAATTCTCCTCATATACAGAGCTGAGGGGGAAATTGAGCCTTGCTGAGGCTCCAGAAAGTTCTCCTTTCACCCAGGGGTTGCTGAGGGCAGCAGTTCTGTTGGCAACACGCCCGGCGCTCGGAAGTTCTGCAGCACTCTCTCCAGAGCGCGTGCTGTTTCAGAGCAGATGGAACTGGCCCTTGGAGACCCAGCTTCCCCGTGGGCGGTGCTTAAGATGATAGGAAGGCCCTGGGCCAGGAGTCGGAGGTTTTGGGAAAAGTGCACCCAGCCCCTGCTTTCCACTAGCCAGGTGACCTTGGGTAAGGCCTCTATCAGTCCAGGGTGAGGCTTCTCTGGCCAAGGCCCCAACCAGCACCCAAGCTCTCAGATACCGCCCATGGAATGCACCACTCCTGGTCTGTCCCACTGGGTCACATGGTCTCTTTATTTATTTATTTACTTACTTACTCTCCGTCGCCCAGGCTGGAGTGTAGTGGTGCAGTCTCGGCTCAGTGCAACCTCTACCTCCTGGGTTCAAGCGATTCTCTTGCCTCAGCCTCTTGGGTAGCTGGGACTACAGGCGCCCGCCACCATACCTGGCCAATTTTGGTATCTTTAGTAGAGATGGGATTTTGCCATGTTGACCAGGCCGGTCTCGAACTCCTGACCTCAGGTGATCTGCCCACCTCAGCCTCCCAAAGTGTTGGGATTACAGGCGTGAGCCACAGCACCTGGCCACATGGTCTCTTTAATTTGGGGACTGCCCCCACACCGTCCCTGCCATCATTCTTTACAAAATGTCACCTTTGCCTCCTTGCATCTGTGTCAATGTCTCTCCATTTTTCAAGCCCCCTGAGGACTCTCTCTTGTGTTACTGTGTCTGATTTCTTAGAAAGCCAGTGCAGGGAGAAGCAGAGAGCACTGGCGGTGACAAGGAGAGGGTCCCGTGGGTCCTTGGGCTGAATTGGAACCAGGTTCCGGAGTTGCCTGCCCAGGTCATCCCATCTGGGTTTACTCCAGTGCCTGGGCCAGGTCAGAGCGGCCCCTGCTGCCCCGTGTCTCTGATGCGTTGTGGGGAAGTTGGAGATGAACAGCCCTCCCTGTTCTAAAGTCACTTCAGCAGGGACCTAGAATTGTCAAGAAGCAAATGAACCCACAATGCAAACGGCCTCTCTCAGCATCACCTCCACAAAGCCTTAGAGGTGGACATGATCTTCCAGGCTGTCAGTTCTGAACCTTTACTGGGGAGGACATCCGAGGCCTGCGGAAGCCCTGTGGCTTGTCCCAGGCCCCAATTAGCTGGGGACACAAAAGGCCCTCTTGACAGCAGGCAGGTGATGGCTCCCGTGAGAACAGCACTGTGGATGGTGACGTTCACACCCTCCAAGCCCCGGCCACCAGCAGCTCCAAGCAGTTCCAGGCACGAGTTAATTAACCCTCACAGCACCTCTCCAAAGGAGATAATTATTACTCATATCCCCTCTGTAGGTGGCTAAACCGAGGCCCACAGAGGTGGGGTGAGCGTCTTAAATGCCAGATGAGAAGTTACCCTGCATTGGAGCGTCATCTAACCTGCCTCTTAATTACTTGGGGCTAATAGACTCCAATGACTTTCAAGGACTCCATTTTTGTTATTTTCCTCTAAAAACCATATGCAATGCTCCAGGAAGAGAAAACCCTAGAAGAACCTAAAACTCAAGTTCCCTCCTACCTACTCACTGTGGGCAAAACCAAGGTGCACGGACATGGTTTTCAGGGTGTCAGCCCACTTCAGGGTACGGGTGGTGTCCAGTGATGAGGTGGGAGGATGGAGAGCGTGTGCACAGGGTTAGTGTTGCTGCCAAGCTCATCCTCGCCACTCTTGGTTTCAGGAGCTCTGGAAGCAAAGCGGAATAGATTCACATTTTCTGGGCAGGACACGCCCGCCGCGGTATGCCAGCATTATTTCTCCAGAAACCCCACAGTCCCCAGGTTTGCCACCCACATGCAGAGCCCTGTGTAGGGTCTTACATGGCACAGACGGTGCCAGGTGCCACATCTGGGGTTATCCTGTGGGTTGCTGTGTTTTCTTTTTTATGTTGTTGTTGAGACAGAGTCTCCCTCTGTCGCCCAGGCTGGAGTGCAGCGGCACGATTTCAGCCCACTGCAACCTCTGCCTCCCGGGTTCAAGTGATTCTCCTGCCTCAGCCTCTCGAGTAGCTGGGATTACATGCGTGCGCCACCATGCCCAGTTAATTTTTGTATTTTTACTAGAGACGGGATTTCACCACGTTGGCCAGGAGGGTCTGGATCTCTTGACCTTGTGATCTGGCCGCCTTGGTCTCCCAGAGTGCTGGGATTACAAGCATGAGCCACCACGCGCGGCTGGGTTGCTGTGTTTTCATGATTACTTTAGATCAGTTTGCCACCGACCTACCTCCCACTGGGGTAGACTGACTTTAAAGCTTTTTTCTCCTCCAGGTTTCTGAAAGTTGTTATTTTTCTGAAAGCCCGGTTCAGAGTTCTCCTGTGTGTTTTGGGGACCCAGGGCATTTACCGAACCCAATGAGGGCTGGAAATTCCAGTCTCAGACAGTCAGAGTTGGACAGGATCGAGGAAGCGTTCAGGCAGCCTGGACTATTTGATGATGAGGTCAGAGACCTCCGGAGGATTGGGGGTGCTGCTCGTTAGCTGGGGACACTCAGAGGCTCTTGTTTTTCCTTGGAGGATTTTTATGAATTATGATTTCCTTTATTTCTGTCCATAATTTTATGCTTTTGCTATACCAGGATTTTAGTCGAGATTCAATGTTATCACCTGCCTTGAAGTCTTGTTTCTTGACAAATTTGCATAATTCTATGTTGTATTAATTATCTAGTGCTGCATAACTAATCACTCCCAAACCTTGTTGCTTACAACCGCAGTCATCATTGATGATCTTTTACAGTTTCTGTGGGTCAGGATTCCAGAGGTGGCTCCACCGGGCAGTTCTGCCTTGGGGTTTCTTGCAGAGTTGGAGTTGGACATCAGCTGGGGCTGGAGTCACCTGCAGGCTGGCCCGGGACTGGGCAAGGGGATCTGATTCCAAGGCTGTACTTCAGAGGTGGCTCCCTCCCACTATGGGCACGTGGTTTCCTATCTCCACAGTTGGCCTCTGCACAAGGCTGCTTGGCTGACCTCATGACGTGGCGGCTGCTGACCAGGGTAGAGGCTGCAACCCCTTGGATGGCCCAACCTGGGAAGTACCAGCCATGCCTCTGCATTGGGCCCGGCCACACGGGTTCCTGCCCTCTTCTCCACTGCCCTTGTGTCTCCCGTCTCCTCGCTGTGTCCTAACCAAATGCTGGACTGGCAGAGACTGAAAACGCATGGCGGGGCCCCTGTGGCTTGCTCACTTGGGCCCTCCGGAGAGTGGGTACCAACCCCATGTGCCCTGAGCATCTTGGCTCTGCTTGGCTTGCAGCTGGGTTCCCTTTGTGGACTTTGGGGGCTGCACACACACCTTGTTCTGGAGTGAATGGGCTCCTGAGAGCTGCAGGCCCTGAGGCATGGCCTAACTCAGGCAGAGTAGTTGGCGAAGGCCTCAGGGGGACCCAGGCTGTCCTCCTGCAGCTGCCAGAGTGGGCTGGGCTGATGGCATCCTTAGTGCTGTGCCTGGGATGGGCCGTGGACCCCAGCAGGCAGAGTTTGACGCTGGGATGGGCCGTGGACCCCAGCAGGCAGAGTTTGACGCAAGGTGCAACCTCGTCCAGCCGCGGCCCGAGGAAGTGTGCTGAATGGAACGTGGGGTTAAACGGTATTCGTGTCTGTTGATTCTGCTGGGCCTTTTCTCAGTGCTTTGTAAGTGTATTAGCTCATTCAACCCTCAAACAGCCCCTAAGGGGTAGAGACCATTATTATACCCATTTTATGGATGAGGAAACTGAGGCCCAGAAAAGCAGATTCACTTGCCTGAGACTGCACAGCTAGGAAATGCTGGAGCTGGTCTTTAATCTCAGGCTGTCTGGCTCCAGCATCTGTGCTTTTATCTGCTCCACCATGTCTCCCTCCTGCCCTCATGTCCTCGGGCCCATCTCTTTGCCTTTCTGGGTCTCGGTTCCTCTTGTGAGTAAGATGGGGGCGGGAGGGAGGCAGGCTGCATGGCCTCCACGGTCCCTCCCAGCAATTAAATGCATGCCTGTGGCTGTGGCATTCGTGAGGACAGCTGCCTGCCAGCCTTCAGAGGCCAGTTGTTCAGCTTTCAAGATGCCCCCGGCCCAGGAGAAGGCCCGGCGGGTCGGGAGGCCGGGAGAATTGAGAATCTGCCCGGCGGGTCGTGCTTTAGCTGTCGCTGCAGGGCGACTCTTGGCGTGTAATCACAGCGTGTGGCGCGAGGACAAAGAACATGACAGCAGAGAAGGATCAGACAGGGAGAAGGCGGGAGAGGGCAGAGCAGGCCGAGGGAAAGAGAGAGAGGTCTCCCGGCGGGGGCCGGGCGAGAGAGCCTCTGCTTCCATCTGCTCGGCGAGGACTCCGGGAGGTGCCAGGTGAGACCTGCCTCCCTGCCCTGCGCTCAGCCTCTGTCCCAGAAACCTGAGCTCCAAGCGGCACAAACTCCCCAGGCCCCCAGGACTCTGTTATTACAGCACAAAGCCCTGGATTTTCATGTCCACCAATTAAGGGATTTGCTGGGTTGACGATTCTCGGGAACTTGGTGCAGATGCTGTATTCAAGCCAGCGAGAGGGTGGTGAGAACCTGCTAACTGGATATTAAACGCCCGCTGCTGGGAGAGTCGTGGTCCGCAGTAGGATGTGATTGTTCAGGCTGGAGGGATTGTGGGGAAAATGGTTGCTCACGGAATACTGAGGGGACGACTGGCGGGTGCGGGCGGGGCTGGCACACACAGCTCACCTTGCAGCCGTCCTGGCAGTCAGTGACAGGTGTTGCTGAGATGTCAGTTCAAGGGTGTCTGGGCTCTTTTTTGGTAGTAGAGTAGGTCTGTAATCATAGACCAGAATTTGAACTTAAAAATTAATAAACCTAGAGGGCACGATGGAAATAGAAAATTGCCGCTTACAAACAGCACTGGAGTCATCGTTTCAGGCAGAACCGTCAATGGATGCTGACATCAGTGAGCCAAAGTGTGATGAAGAACAGCGATTTGCATCGTCTCAAAGTATCTCTCCATGAGATACTTATTAATTTCAAAGGGGAAAATGGCCAGATGAAGCCTGGCAGATGTCACTTACACCAAGTGATCCGTGTTACTGTCTCCAGGGTGACACCGTATGCCTGTGTCATGAAGCACCAAGGGGAACACGGTGTCATTTCTGGGGTTCTTCCTGCCCCAAACAGTCCATTTGGTTAAACTCACGAGAGTGTGTCCTTCTCGATGTAGCTGATTCTGTATGGATAGGGATTTGGACCAGACCTTCACTACTCAAAGTGGGGTCTGTACACCAGCAGCAGGGGTACACCCTTAACCCCGAGTTTGTAAGAAAGCACAGCCAGGCGTGGTGGCTCAAGTTTGTAATCCTAGCACTTTGGGAGGCTGAGGCAGGTGGATCATCTGAGGTCACGAGTTTGAGACCAGCCTGCTCAACATGACGAAACCCCGTCTCTACTAAAAATACAAAAATTAGCCAGGTGTGGTGGCGAATGCCTGTAATCCCAGGTACTTGGGAAGCTGAGGCAGGAGAATCACTTGAACCCAGAAGACGGAGGTTGCAGTGAGCCGAGATCACGCCACTGCACTCCAGCCTGGGTGACGAGAGTGAAACTCTGTCTCAAAAAACAAAGAAGGAAATTAAGAGTCTCAGGCCCTGCCCCAGACCTAGAATCAGGACCTGCGTGTTAACAAGCCCTGCATCTGTGATCCATGTACACCGTGAAGGCTGAGAAAGCTTAACTCCCAAACACCTTCTACCTCCCAGAGTGTGTGGCTTTGATGCCATTTGTCTGAACATCACAAGGAACCACATGGGAAAACAGGACTTGGTGGCGTGCCCCTGGCAGGTGAGACAAAGCAGCTGTGGGCGTCAGGCTGTGGGGGTGAGTGAGGCCCACTCTCTTGGGCACTGGGTGGTCCCCCAGAAAAGATGGAGGGGCTGGTATCTGGGCTTAGCATAGGGCGAGATGTCCCCTCGTCGGGCCTGCAGCCCCTCCCTCCTCCCGAGCTGCTGAGTTTACAGCCCAGGGCTCACATGTGCTTCTTGCTCAGCCAGGAGGTCAGCAGACTGGGCGGTGGTGAACAAGTGCCAGCAAAGGGCCCCGTGCTCCGTGCGTGTTAGCAGGAGGAGGACACAGTGGCCGCTTGATATTTTCCAATACGGGGTTCAGGCGGGTCGGCCCACGGGCTGGCACAGGCTCTCCGTGTCCTTGCCAAGTGACTCATTCCAGATGGGAGCATTTATTCGAGGGGGTGTATGACAACTCAGCTCTGACAAATTAAAAGGGGGTGTCGGTGTCTTTGTGTCTGGCTGGTGCCTCATCTCCCCTCAAATTGCTGCCGCAGTCTGTGTTACTGAATCAAGGACTTGGTGAGCCTGGTGTCCATTGAAAAGATGGTCTTCCAAATGCCCGTCCCCACATCAGGAGACTTCCATGTTAACAATAGGTCATTGTAGTGCGACTGGCCCGGAGGGCTGGGGGCTGTGAAAATAAATTAAGAGTAGGCACGTCTGAGCTGTAACAGTCATAATGGGCAGCTCTTGGACTTGCCAGAAATTATTTGGCGCTGCGATTTACGCATCTATTAGTCCAATTGCTCAACAGCTTCAGATTGGGTTGGGATTTTTTTTTTTTTTTTGAAAGATGAAAGATTTAGGGGCTATTTGAACATCTGCTCTGGTATCACTTGGGAAATTTAAAGTCAGGCGAGTTCGTATGATCAGCGAGTGGGATGTTTTCTTCCCCGTGTAGGGATTAAAAACAAAATGGAACAACGCAGGTTTTTCTTTGCCCCCTAGTATGGGTTCCAGGGGCTGGGGCCCAGTCGGAAGCAGCTCTGGTGGAAGAGAAGCCTTTGCAAAATGTGCCTCCACCCTGGAAAGTGCTGGGGGCTGCGGGCTTCAGCGGGTCACTCTGCCTGCCCCGGGTGCCGCCCGCCACAGCTGGACTCTTGTTTGTCCGGCGCCTCTGGCCTCCCTGCACGTCTCGGGGGACGGGGACTGAGCTGGCGGCGGCAGATGAGTGTTCTGCGGTGTCACTGAGAACTCTGGCTCATGCACGAGGCCAGCTGGAGGCGAGTGCCGGGGTGTGTTCGAGACAGATGGCTCTGTCAGATCTGGCTCCTGGAAATTGTGCAAGACATGCACCACTTGGTGGGGCTCGGAGGCCTGAGCTCCCAGGGTGGCCTTTCGGGCTGACGCATGGGGCCGGAGCAAGCCGGGGAGTGGGGGGCTTGCTGCCTGCCCGTCCGCCTGCACCACCCACCCCAGGGTTTTGTGGGACCTCATGGAAGACCTCAAAGTGAAACAGCCATACACATCCCTACGGTGACTGACAAGGCTGTCGTGATCCACCCACACCGCCACCTCTGACTTCATCTCCACACACCCACTCTCTTCCGCCCCTGCTGGTCTTGCTGTTCCTTGATTGGACCAGCCACGCTGCTGCCCCAGGGCCTTTGTACCTGCTGCCTCTTCTGCCTGGAATGCCTTTCCTCCTGATTTCCACACGGCCCGTCCCTCGCTTCCTCCAGGCCTTTCCGTATTGGTCACTTTCTCTGTGGGGTCTTTCCTAACCATCCTTTCTAAAACTCCAGCCCCTGACTTGGCAGTCCCAACCCCACCCCCTAGATGCCATTTTCCTCCTTGGCGTGTGTTGCCAGCACTGGCTGGTGAGTTACTTACTGACCTTGTGCCTCTTGTCTCTCGCCCTCACCCCTGCTGAAGCCTAAAGGAGCCCCGGGAGCTCCAGGGCTGGTCTGTTTTGTTCACGGCAGCATTCCTAGTACCCAGAATAATGCCTGTGCACGGTAGGCACGGAAGTATTTGTGGAAGGAAGAAATGGAGATCATTATGAAATAAGCGCTATTGGCTGGGCATGGTGGCTCATGCCTGTAATCCCAGCACTGTGGGAGGCCGAGGTGGGCGGATCACCTGAGGTTAGGAGTTCAAGACCAGCCTGGCCAACATGGTGAAACCCTATCTCTACTAAAAATACAAAAATTAGCTGGATGTGGTGGCGCACATCTGTAGTCCCAGCTACTCGGGAGGCTGAAGAGGAAAGTCTCTTGACCCCGGGAGGCAGCAGTTGTGGTGAGCCGAGATCGCGCCATTGCACTCCAGCCTGGGCAACACAGCAAGACTCTAGCTCCAAAAAAAAAAAGAATAAATAAGTACTCTCAACCCCCCACCTCCTTTGATGTTTAAAAAATAATTACAGAGTCACTGACCCTGAACTCACTCTGGGGTGCCAGAGCTGGAGGAACTCGTAGGACGATACAGCCAACCTGGGCAGATGGGCAAAGAGACCGAGGACATAGGAGCCACCTGCCTGGGTGATGCAGTTAATTAGAAGCAGAGCTGTCTCTTAGCCTGGACTGACCCATGGGGGCGTTGGGGAGGTGGAATGTGACAACGTGTTGAGAGCCCACTGTGGGTGGCAGTGCCATGCTGGGGTCAGAAAAGTTTCAAAGAAGCTTCTGATCTGAAGGAGCCTCCCTTCTGTGGGGAGACACCCCTGCCGCTGAGGACAGCAGAGGTCAGGATGCAGTCCATTCTGTCCTGGGGCCAGGGGCATAGAGGAAGAAGCAAAACTCACATGGGGTCCAGGCAGGCTTCCTGGAGGAGGCGGCATTTGTGCTGGGTCATTGGAATCTGGGGGTGGGGGCATTTCAGCCCAGCAAATCTTGGAGGTGGGGAGGGTGGGGCTGTCAGCGTCTGCAGGAGGCACCCACCCTGAGAGAGAGGGAGTGGGGGTGAAATTCCACCCCCTCTTTGCCAACTGGGACGGGAGCCCCAGCCTGGGCTCTATGGGCCTGAGAAATGGTGTGTAGCATTGGGACCCTGCAAGGAGGAGAAGTCAGCGAGAAAACAATGGTGTCGGGCTCTCGTGAGCCTCGGCCACCTTCCTCACCTCCACCTGCCATGTCCGTGGGGCAGCAGCTCTCACCACCTACCTCTGAATGTAGGTGGTGAGAACCACCTGAACCACTCAGGATCAGATCCTGGGCTCAAGTTTCATTTTATCTTCAGATAAGCCTTGGCACAGCCCTGAGCTTCTGGCAGGGCGTCACCTTGACCCCTCCTGGTTCCTAAGCTCATATACAAACAGGCATGACCTGCTACGTGGGAGGGTCCCCGGCGTCCTCCCTGCAGTGCCAGAGGCTCTCGTGAGTTCATCCTCCCCCCATTGGCCTCCCCACCCATGCTGGGTTTTTTCCCCAGGCCTGAGAGGCTGGCTTTGTCAGTGAAACAAGCAGCTGCCCCCAAGGACTCACCTGTACCGTGGCCACCCATGTCCAGCTCAGCTCCCCTGCCCCTGACACACTCGTGTCCAGGCCTTGCTTCATGTCCCCTAAGTAACACATATGTAGTGCCAGGCCTCAAACCAATGTGTGTGAATGCTTTGGGAGCCTTGTGGAAATGCAGTTTCCCATTCTGCAGGTCTGGGATGAGGCCTGGGACTCTGCATTCTCACTGGCTCCCAGGGAAGGCCAATGTGCTGGGCCACAGGCCACACTTTGAGAACCATGGAGCTGGACTGTCTGCAGCCTGGTTTAGGGGCTTAGGGTAAGCGACGGGGTGGTGGTGGGATACAGGAAGATGCAGAGGAGGGGGTGGAGCAGGCAACTCACATTTGTTGGTGAAGGACATGGCAAGGTGCTGGGGTCCTGGGGCAATCGCCCAGTGAGGAACCCAGGCCGGGCTGGTCTTTGTCTCTCAACTGGTTCCGCTTCTGGCTCCCGGGCTGGGGGGCTCCTTCATGCTGGGGCAGGGATGAAAACCGCGGTTTCATGCGGAAAGAAACCCCTGGTAGAGCTTTGGAGCATGTGTCTGCCTGACCTCTGTTTGGAATTCAGATTCATTAGATCTGGCTGGAGCCCAGGAATATGCATTTTTAACAGGCGCCCAGGCTGGAGAGCAGCAGGCTACCTTGAACCTCCTGGGTTTAACCCCAGCTCTGCTGCTAGATGCCAGGGAACCTTGGGGAAACCAACCCTGTCCCTGGGCCTCAGTTGCCCTAGCTGCAGCATAGGAACAGGAACGCGTGACCTCTGTGAATCTCCAGAGCTGATGAGAGGGGGTGTGGGTAAGTGATGGGAAAGGAATAGAGAACTTTAAGAATCAATTCTGGCCCTTAAGACCGTTCCCTTCTAAAATCCCATTGTAACAACCTGCATTGTAATCTAGGGCGGTGGTTAGTGAACACATTTGTATGCAAGGGAGCTGGAAACAGCATGACGCTGATCAGACTTAGACTTTTTTATTTTTATTATTTGTTTATTTATTTGTTTATTTATTTTTGAGATGGAGTCTTGCTCTGTCGCCAGGCTGGAGTGCAGTGGCGCTATCTCAACTCACTGCAACCTCTGCCTCCCGGGTTCAAGCGATTCCTCCCAAGCCTCAGCCTCCCAAGTAGCTGGGATTACTGGTGTGCGCCACCATGCCCTGCTAATCTCTTGTATTTTAGTAGAGACCGGGTTTCACCATGTTGGCCAGGCTGGTCTCTATCTCCTGACCTCATGATCTGCCCGCCTCTGCCTCCCAAAGTGCTGGGATTATAGGCGCGAGCCACTGCACCCAGTGACTTAGGCTTTCTGACTTTAGAGGAAGATGAAAGAGAAGGCCGTGTCCTACTGGGGATGGGGGAGGGTGGGCTCCCTGACCCTGGACGATGAGGGCAGTGGTGCTGTGGGAGCAGCAATAGTCTTTATGGGGACTGCCAATCCAGGAAGGCTTCCTGGAAGAGGTGTCCTTTGACAGATGCCCTGATCAGCCTCTGTCTATTGGAAGAAGACAGGGTCCTCCAGGCAGAGGAAAGAAGGAAAGCCAGCATGTGACTTTGAGAGGACAAAATGAATTATCAGATATTCACACAATGCTGACAACACAAACACCGCTGTTCCCCACCCCCCGACCCCGACACAGCTTGGCTCCTAGTCTGGTGACCTCACCTGCACTCACAAGCCTTGGGTATCTTCTTCCACAGTCACATTCTGGAGCCCACATTCGAGGGCGTGAGAGGGGACTGGATTTCTGAGAATGGCCAGCCATGGTTTGTCTATGACTCTGCTAAGGATCAGGCTGTGGGTTCCACATGGGGCAAAGCCAAGGGGCAGATGATGCCAAGGGGCAAATGTCAAGTAATGAGGCCCCTTCTTTTGGGTGACCTGACCCCAAAACCCCCTCCCAGAGCAGCCTCCGAGAAGAAACACAGAGAGGCTTGAGTGCGGCCAGAGGACAGACACTCTGGGGTCTGCAGACGGGGGTGGGAAGAAGCCAGACCGTGCCTGGGAGCTGGGCTGGGGCCAGGCTCCGCACCTGGCACATTTGCTTTCTGAGCTCTCCTGACACCTTCTCCCAAGAGGGGCTCTTGTCCCTGTTTGCCTGATGAGGACCTGAGGCCCGGAGAGGTGGGACCAGTGCCCGAGACCCCCCGACTGAGAGGCGGTGGACTCCAAGCCTGCTGGCTGGAGGTTCCCGTGGGTGCTGGGAGCCGCTGGTGTCGCACCCATCCACCAGGAATATGGAAGCTTCTACCTCCTTCCCAGCTCTCCCGTGGGAGCCAGTTGTCCTCGTCGTCTGCCACTGGCAACAGGGAGTGAGAGATGGGAGACTGAGGTGTGCAATTCTGACAGTTGTTGGCTGGCGCTTCCTGGGCACTGGACCAGGGTCAGGTGCTGTTCCCCAACAAAGGTTGTCTCATCCAGCGCCTCAGCCCTGTCCTGGGAGGCGGGGGCCATGACTGTGCCCGGAGTACAGAAGAGGAAGTGGAGGCCCAGAGAGTGCAGTTAACTTGCTCAAGGTCACACAGCTAAGAAGCAACAAAGCTAGGATTCAAACCTGGGCAGCACCAGCCCCAGGCACATCCAGCCACCAGGGCTAGAAGCCCCAGGGCGCCCAGCACCTGTTTCTGCCGCTGGAACCATGGCCGGCAGGGGCAGGCTGTCCACTCTCCTGCCTACAAGTCATTGCAGAAGCTTCTTTGTCCGCTTCTGGCCCACAGAGCCCTCCTGACGTCTCTAAAGTTCCCACTCAAAGAAAGCGGCGGCAGGAGGAGGGGCCCCGGGTGGGAGCCCAGACCCCACACACTGGGCCATCCCGCTGCTTAGCCAGCCCTGCAGGGTGAGCTGTGACAGCCGCCAGGGGATTCGCCTGGGCACAGACGGAGAGGCTCGGGTGGAGGGAGCAGGTTCCCCGGGTCCCCCATCCATCAGACCTTCCCACATACACGTGCGGGAAAGCTCAGAGCGGAGGTTCCTGTTTCCCCGAGGGGCACTTTGCAGGAAGGGCGCCGAGCTTGGCCACGTTCATTTCCGTTCCAAGTCCTCATGTGGAAATAACTGCGTCTGAACACTTGCAGCAGGAGCCAGGCCCTGGGGTTCCCGTCGGGCGGGCTGCAGCCCACACGGCCTTTCACAGGCACAGGAGAGGCCGCCGACAGGAAGTGCTGCGGAGAGCTGAGGCTTGGGGGTGCAGGGAGGCTGGGCGTGCCCCGCCATCAGCCCCCTGAAACAGCAGCCAGGGAGATATGGGGCAGAAGAGATTGGTGGGCAGGTGGATACGTGAAGAGCAGCTTTGCTCAGCCACCCCCACCTCTCTGTGGGCCCAGGGACTGGTGGGAGGCATCACCAATGCTGGCTAAACTTGGGGGTATGTCTTGGGTGCCAAGGGTCTCGGCATGAACCGGGAGGTTCCATGTCACCTGGGGTCCCACCTGTTCCATGCCAGGCTAGCCTAGTGGCAGTGTGGTGCACGTGGGCACAGGAGACCAACTTGTGCTGGTCCTGCCACTGGGTTACTGTGTACCCTGGGCAAGACCTATATTTTTTCTCAGCCTTGGTTTCCTCATCTGTAAAATGGGAGAGTTACGTGGTCCTTATGAAGGCATTCAGCACCTGCCCAGTGCTCATCAAAATGCCACTGTCACGAGAATGTGGTAGATGATTGAAAGGGGCGCTGTGATCCCCGAGGGCAGCTGGAACCTGTTTGGGCTCCCCAGAGCCGCAGCACCGTGGTCTTGAGCCTGCAGCCCCAGTAGGCAGGAGATTTCTGCATCTGGCTTGATTGATTCCTACCCAAAAAGCTATGTAAGTGACAGGGAAGCCACTCGGCCTCCTTGGCTTGGCTCCTTATCTTTGGGCCTGAAGAAAGGGTGTTTAGAGAGGGGAAGGCATGCAGAGCCCTGGGGCCCTGGCTGGGCAGGAGCTGTGTGGAGGAGCAGAGGGAGATGGGCTGGGGGCTCACTGTTGGTGGAAAGTAGCTGTAGGCAGTGGGGAGCCACTGAAGGTTTGGGGTAAAGGCCGCCCCCAAGCCAAGGCCTGCACAGCTTTGCCTGGAGAGGGGGGTCTGTCGTCCTCAAGAGCCACCTAGAACTTTGGAGAGAGGAGGATGGCAACCTGGGGGTGCCAAGGAGGGACGGGGGGGAGCACAGGCCACGCTGCTGACTGTGGCGGCCTCCCTTCCCCTTGAGATGGCTGAGGGCCCCAAGGCTCCGTGGAAGGCGTCCAGCATCCCCCAGAGTGGGGGGCTCAGCTGACTCCACTCCCCACTCTGCTGTCGCATCCCTGACTTCTAACTCCCTGGTGCGTGCCCTTGCGTGTCCTTGCGTGTGATGGGCAGGTGGGTATTTAGAGAAGAGGGCCAGGGAGCGGAGGTCTTGCGTGTGATGGGCAGGTGGGTGTTTAGAGAAGAGGGCCAGGGAGCGGAGGTCTTGGGTGCAGAACCCAGTGGGGAAGTGAGACGAGGCCTCTTCCCCTCCCACAGTCACCGCTTGGGTTTTCTTTGGTGAAGGGAGAAGTGGTTTGGATGCCAGTTATTGGACAGTCAGTCACTTCCCTGCGTGGGAAGGGTCATCCCCTTTGTGGCACTCCTGAGGGCAGCCTTCCTGCCCTGGGCCAAGGCCCCGCCGCACTTCCCCGCACAGCCTGCCCTGCCTCAGCAGACCTGGGCCCCTGCTGTCTTCCCATCACAAGGCCATGTCCATGTCACTCCCAGGCCCTCAACCTGGAGCGTGGCAGCCTTCAAGGATCCCTCCCCATGACCTCCAGTGAGCTCTGTTCCGTTGGGTACTGACCCCATCCTGCCTTACACTGGTAAATGACACGTAAGCAGTTCTCTTTCCTGCAACCTTGATAGACACTAGGCCTCTAGAGAGCAAGGAGCATGCCTTAAACCCTCCGTCACTCGCTTGGCCTTCGATTTGTTCATTCCACAGCTGCCCTTGTGCAGTTGTGCAGGTTACACACTGCCCAAGGACGCAGACCAAAATCCAGGTCACACAGCACACACCATGCCAGGTGTCCTGGAGCAAGGGAGCACCTTTTTCCAATGTACAATCCTGTTTGTAATAATCTGTAATAATAACTAACTCTTCATAGAGGCGTTGTTGTCACTGAGACACACAAAGATAGGAGGCGGCCACCCACGAGCTGTCTGGTAGATTTTGACTTGTTTCATCTTGTCATGCTGACCAGATGGCTGGCCAGTGCCGTGGTCCTGCATTCTCTCCTGCTCCCCAGCCTCACCAGCTCGTGCGGTCCCCTGGTCCCTGAGCAGGCCAGTGTGGGAGCCCTGCCCAGCCTCCCCTGAGAACAAGCAGCTGGGGAGCGTCTGCCAGGCCCCCGGGCAGGGAGCAGGGAAGTGCCCGTCCTCAGTGTCCGAGCCATAGCAGCCAGACGCGGGAGGGGGCTGCAGGCCTGGAATCATCATGAGAACAGCAAAGCCTGATTCAGGCACATGCTGTCTGCACATGTGACATCCAGCATTTCATGGGATCTTTACAGCAGCCCTGGGAGGTCAGCACTGTCATTATCCCCATTTTACAGAAGGGGAAACTGAGGCATGTAGTGGCTGTGTCCCTCACCCAGGGTCTCAGCAGAGCTGGACACCGGGCTGCAGATCCAAGGTGAGGCCTCCTGATCACCTTGAGCCTGCTCAGAGCTTGAGTAGGAGCCAGGCATCCCTCGTCACCCTCCTCCTCCCTGTCCCGAGGGTGGCGCAAGCCCCACTGGACAGCCCGCTTTGCAGAAGGGCGCCTTTGTGCCCTGCTGGCTGGTGCTGGATTTTTTCTTCCTGAATCCAGCAGCATTTTCTGGATCCTTCTCTTCCACTGAACCCGCTACCACCCTTGGAGGGGACGCCGCCCTCCCCAGCCTCCTCCCCCGGCCCCCGTGTGAGCCCTGGTATCCCATGGGGTCAAATAAAGGGCTGTCAGCCCTGGCACGGCAGACGTGCCCACAGGGCTCAGGGCCGCGGCTCGGGCGCAGTGTGTGGCCACCGCCTGGTGCGGAGGCTGGGTCTCGTCCCCGCCCTTTTCCACCCGGCCAGCCCCAGCTGCTGACAGAGCCCAGCTGGGCCCCTGACTCCGGGGAGACCCTCCCTACACTGCCCTCACCCTGTGGGGGCTAGGGGTGGAGGTCAGGCTGGGGGTGGAGGCCCAGAGGCCAGAGGCCACCTCCCGGGCCTCTCTGTGGGGCCCATAACCTTCTGGCTGTCTGCCTTCCTCCCCATCCCCCCACCAGCACGAAACACTCGTCCGTCTCACCACAGAGAGCCCTTATTTCCCTCCAGCTTTTATTAGAGCTGGCTTCGGGTTGACCGGGTCAGGCTGTGGGGCCTTAGATAGAAATAAGGCAGCCCTGCCCTTGACCCTGGGAGCCCCGTAAAGGAGGCAGAGAGGTGATCAGGAAATCCACCCTCAGCGTGGGAGGTGCCGCCCCCCATATTCCCAGCTACTTGCTGTGCAGCTTTGGGCATGTTACTTAACTTCTCTGGGCTTCGATTAAATTGTTGTAATTGAAGGTGAAATTCACACAAAAGAATGAACCTTTTTTTTTTTTTTTTGAGATAGGGTCTCACTCTGTCACCCAGGCTGGAGTGCAGTGGCGCAGTCTTGGCTCACTGCAACCTCCGCCTCCTGGGTTCAAGCAATTCTCATACCTCAGCCTTTCTAGTAGTAAGGACTACAGGTGTGTGCCACCATGTCCAGCTAATTTTTTTTTTTTTTTTTTTTTTTGAGACAGATTCTCGCTCTGTCAACAGGCTGGAGTGCAGTGGCACGATCTTGGCTGACTGCAACCTCCGCCTCCCAGGTTCAAGTAATTCTCCTGCCTCAGCCTCCCGAGTAGCTGGGATTACAGGCGTGTGCCGCCACGTCCAGCTAATTTTTGTACTTTTAGTAGAGATGGGGTTTCACCATGTTGGCCAAGATGGTCTCGATCTCGTGACCTTGTGATCCACCTGCCTCGGCCTCCCAAAGTGCTGGGATTACAGGTGTGAGCCACCACGCCTGGCCTAATTTTTGACTTTAATGGCTGTCTCTTATACACATCTAGATGTGTATTAAGAGACGGGGTTTCGACATGTTGGCCAGGCTGGTCTCAAACTCCTGACCTCAGGTGATCCACCTGCCTCGGCCTCCCAAAGTGCTGGGATTACAGGTGTGAGCCACTATGCCTGGCCTAATTTTTGTATTTTTAGAGACGGGGTTTCGACATGTTGGCCAGGCTGGTCTCAAACTCCTGACCTCAGGTGATCCACCTGCCTCAACCTCCCAAAGTGCTGGGATTACAGGTGTGAGCCACCGCGCCTGGCCAGAACGAACCATTTGTAAGTGTACAGTTCAGTGGCATTTCACACATTCACGAAAGTGCACACCCATCACCTCTGTGTGGTCCCAGAACATTCCGTCGTCTGTGAAACAGGGACAGTGCTAAACATTACCTCTTGTGATGAATAGCTGTGTGTGCAAGCAAATTAAATTTTTTTTTTAGTGGCTTTATTGAGGAATAATATACATACAATACAATCCACATTTTAAGTGTCTGTTTCGAAGAGTTTTGATAAGCGTGTACAGTCGTGTGGCCACCGCCACCACCACCGTGGTGCTGAATACCTCCCTCTTTCCGCAGTGTTCCACCAGGCCCCCACGGTCAGGCCCCTCTCCCCAGCCCAACTCCTGAGTGTCACGGATCAGCTTTTGTCCCCCATTGCTGTACTTTTTCTGTGACTGGACGAGTGACGGGCCTATGTTAGTGTCCTGTGTCCTGTTAGTGTCCCATAACAAATCACCACAAAAGTGGTGACTTGACGTGGCACGGTGACTCACACCTATAATCCCAGAATTCTGGGAGGCCGAGGCGGGTGCATCACTTGAGCTTAGGAGTTCAAGACCAGCCTGGTCAACATGGCGAAACCCTGTCTCTACTAAAAATACAAAAATCAGTTGGTTGTGGTGGCATGTGCCCGTTATCCCAGCAACTCAGGAGGCTGAGGCAGGAGAATCACTTGAACCCAGGAGGTGGAGGTTCCAGTGAGCTGAGATTGAGTCCCTGCACTCCAACCCAGGGGATACAGGGAGTGAGACACCATTTCAAAAAAAATAAAAAAATAGAAGTAGTAGCTTGAACCAGTAGAAATGTGTTCTTTCACGGTTCCGGAGACCCGAAGTCTGGAATCAGCGTGCCAGCGGGATGGCTTCCTTCTGCTGGAACTAGAGTGGGAATCTGTTTGGGCCTTTCTTCCAGTTTCCGGCGTCGCCCACAGTTCTTGGGGTTCCTTGGCTCCTAGAAGCCATCTCTGCGATCACTGAACTTCATCGCTGTGATCTCCGCCTCTGCCATCATGTGACCTTCTCTGTGTGTCCTCATGCGGCCTTCTATGGAGGACGCCAGTCTTTGGATGGGGGCCCACCTTAACCCAGCATGACCTCATCTTTAATTACATCTCAAAGACCCTCTTTCCAAAGGAGGTCGTGTGCTGAGTCTGTGGTGGACCTGAAGTCTCGGGGGCACTGCCAACCCAGCTCGATGCCTCCCCATGCCTTGAGGTGCCCTCTGTGCAATGGGGAGGGCAGCAGTGATGTCTCCGCCCAGGCTGCTGGTGAAATGAGAAAACACTGGCAAAGACTCCAGAGCACAGCCTGGCTCCCCGCATCCGCCAAACCAGGTGGCCTGTTCCAGCCGGCATCTCTCCAGCTGCAGCCGAGACCCCCGGGGTCCGTTCTGCCTCCTCTCCCTCCGCCCCAGAGCAACCCACGCTTGAAAACCAGATGTTTCCTTTAGACTTCCAGGGTACACAGCTCCAGCCAGAGCCCACCTCTGGTTTTGTTTTGCCTGTTTGTAAACCCTGGATAAATGGTCACATGGAGCTGTACCCTCTGGAGTCTGCGCTTGAAGTGTGAGGTTTACTCTGAGTGACTCGAGCAGGCCCTGCTGGCCCTTGTCCCAGCTGTGTAGTATTCCACGGGTGACATTTGTTCATTCGTGTTCCGTCAATGGAGGGAGGTTGGTTCCAGGTTCTGCTATTACAGATGCTGCCCAGGCCATTCTTTTGCCTCATGTTGCTGCCTGACAGTTTCTCAACGGTGTGAGGCTGAATTTCAGGGTTACAGGCTGGGGTCATGTTCAGCCTTCCTGGATCTTGCCAGCACGCCTCTCTCTCTCCCTCTCTCTCTCTTTCTCCCTCCCTCCCTCTGCCCCCACCCCAGTCTCTCCATGATCTCTCCAGCATGGATGCTTCAGGGTAATTGGGATCCTTGCACAGAAGTCCAGGGACCCCAAGGTGCATGTCCAAAGAGAGAAGGGGTTGGGGGTCTATTGTGAATTGAGGTTAATAACAGAATTTACCATTTTAAAGTGTACAGTTCAGTGACATTTTGTATGTTCACAGTGTTTTAGATTTTTTTAGTTTTTATTTTTTTACTTTTTTATAGAGACAGGGTCTCACTATGTTGCCCAGGCTGGTCTCGAACATCTCATCTGAAACCATCCTCCTGCCTAGGCCACCCAAGGTTCTAGGATTACAGGTGGGAGCTACCTCTTGAGCAAATCACCTCCTAAAAGCACCACCTTCTAATACCATCACCTCAAGGGTTCGGGTTTCAACCTGAATTTGAGGGGGACACATTCAGTGCATAGCATCACCCCAAAAGGAAACCCCATACTCACCCAGTGGTTACTCCATGCCCCACTTCCCAGTGCCTCCGCACACACTGGTCCACCTTCTGCCTGAGGATGGGCTGTGCTGGGCATTTCCTGTGAATGGAATCCTGCAGTACGAGCTCCTTTGTGGCTTCTCTTACTCGGGACCAGCCTGGTCAACATGGTGAAACCCTGTCTCTACTAAAAATACAAAAATCAGTTTTCAAGGTTCACATAGGCTGCAGTGTGGGCCAGCGCATCAGCCCTTTTACGGCTGAGTGATTATTCTACCGTGCGCATAGACCGCGTTCTGTTCACCCATCCGCCGCCGATGGCCATTTGGGCTGTCTCCACCTTTTGGCTGCTGTCACGTCTGTGCAGAAGGTCTTGTGTGAAGTCTCATGGCCTTTTATGACTCAGCCGTGGAAGTCACAGGGCTGTGTCACTTCCGTTGTACTCTTGATGTCAGGAGTGAGCCCGCGCTGGTCTAAGTCAAGGGGAGGAGAATTAGAGGCCCCTCTTGCTGGGGCTGTCAGAGAATTTGTGGACATGATTTAGGACCATCACAGCAACACTGGTAGAAAACATTTGTCGATCCTTTTTCCCATGGACAACTGCCTAATTTGTGACCTTTTTTTTGTAGAGATGGGGTCTCTCTGTGTTGCCCAGGCTGGTCTGGAACTCC
Organism: Mandrillus leucophaeus; assembly: GCF_000951045.1. Lineage (NCBI taxonomy): Eukaryota > Metazoa > Chordata > Mammalia > Primates > Cercopithecidae > Mandrillus > Mandrillus leucophaeus. The sequence continues at coordinate 2,374,619 of NW_012098098.1, forward strand.
TGGGCTTAAGTGATCCTCCCGCCTTGGCCTCCCAAAGTGCTGGGACTATAGGTGTGAGCCACCACACCCAGCCTAACTTGGGACTTTAATGGTCCCCCTTGCTCTGGACCCTTCCTTGTAACAGGAGGGGTGACCGTCACTGCTGCACTGAAATCCAGCCTTTCGGAGCACCCATCCAGGAAGCCAGCACCACAGCTCTCCTTGGAGCCCATTTGGATCAGTTTTGCAGGCTGAGAACCAGGAGGCCGGTATGGGAAACCTAAGGATGAAAGCTGTTTCAAGGCTGAGGGGGGATGTGGGAGTGGAGAGGAGGTGAGTTCTGAACTGGCACAAGGTGTGAAAGGCACGCTAGGGAAGGGAACAGCCTGTGCGAACACTGCCTGTCCCTCCCTGTGGCCGGTCTCTAACCACCTCCCACGGCTCATCATGTTTGAGCACAGCCAGCCAGGCACAAAGCGCGGTCAGGTAGTTTCATTAAAACAAAACAAAGGGCTGGGTGCAGTGGCTCACGCCTGTAATCCTAGCACTTTGGGAGGCCGAACTGGGTGGATTGCCTGAGCTCAGGAGTTCAAGATCAGCCTGGGCAACATGGTGAAACCCTGACTCTATTAAAATACAAAAAAAATTAGCCGGATGTGGTAGTGCACACCTGTAATCCCAGCTACTCGAGATGCTGAGGCGCTAGAATCGTTTGAGCCCGGGAGGTGGAGGTTGCAGTGAGCCAAGATCGCACCACTGCACTCCAGCCCGAGTGAGAGAGCTGGATTCCTTCTCCAAACAAACAAACACCAAAACCGTACAAACAAAAACCGTGCAGCAGACACCCATTTCTGAGCGCTCTTCAGCTCTCTCTGTGCCAATGACCTGGGCTAACGCTGACTGCCCACTGATGCTTTCAGAGCCTCGGCTTCCCTCCCTTTCACATCCTGACTCCTTCCATTCTTACAGAGACCCTGGGAGGAAGGGACTGTCACTTGCTACATTTAACAGTCGGGGAGACTGAGGCATGGGCCGGTCCACAGCTTGTCTGGAGTCCTGCACTCTGTGAGGGTGGGCGTGGGGTCTGAACCCAGGGGGTCTGTCGGCACGCCCATGCTGCTCCCCTGGCGGTGCTGCCCCAGCCAGTGCCCGATCTTTCCTCCTTCGACCTCACCCTGTGCCTGCTGGGTGTGGACTGCATCTTTAGTGACTTATGGGGCTTGGGAAGCCCCAAGCCTTCAGAACAGTGTGGGGCAAGGGGGATTGAGTGGGGAGGACGGGATGGCCGTGATCCCAGTGACCCCTGCTGCCCGCCCTCTGCCTGGCCGGGCTGGCACCCTCCAGGGTTGTCAGGAGACGGCACTTTCTCTCCCCTCCCTCCAGAGGGCGCACTGGAGTTGCTGGGAGCATCTGCACAGAAGTTGGGCCACCAGGTCAGTGGGCATTGAAAATTGGGGCTCACAGGGCCAGAGGCCTCCCCCAGGCCCACCAACGAAGTGACTCACCGAGGGGTAGGGGCAGCAGACAAACTCCAGAGATGGGGAGGAACCTTCTTAGCCAGAGAAGCAAAGCATCTGTAAATCCCTTAGACTTTGATCTGAACCCGGATGACGTTTTAGTTTTAAGAATTATGACTTACTATCAGATGGGTTGCCCCGTCACGAATGTTTAGCTATCGTGCGCGCACGCTCGCGCGCGCGCGTGTGTGTGTGTGTGTGTGTGTTTGAGATCGTGTCTTGCTCTGTCACTCAGGCTGGAGTGCAATGGTGTGATCATGGCTCATGGCAGCCTCCACTGAGATCCTCCAGTCTCAGCCTCCCTTGAGCTGGGACCACAGGCGCATGCCATCCAAAGTGCCTGGCTAATTTTCTTTTTCTTTTTTATTTTTTGTAGACGGGGTCTCACTTTCTTGCCCAGCTGGTCTCAAACTCCTGGCCTCAAGGGATCCTCCCACCTTGACCTCCCAAAGTGCTGGGATTATAGATGTGAGCCACTGCACCTGGCCCTCATCTTTTGAGTTTTATATTTCCTTGTCTCCCTCTGTTGCTGGGATATGGAATCTCCATTGTGGCCTGCAGAGCTTATTTTCAGGGTGCCGTGGAACTTGAGTTCAGTCCCTGCATTCCATATGCAGAAATGTGGGGATGAGAGTGGGAAACAGGCCAGGTATCTTGAGCTCAGCTTATTAAGGATTGCCTTCCGTGAAGACAGTTGGAACAGATCATTGAGGGAAAAATGTAAAAGGCTGTAATCTCCATTCTCCAGAGAGGCAAGGACACCCAGAGCTTCTCAACCTGCAACGTGGGACGTGTCCGGATCTTGTTAGAAAAGCGAACTCGAATTCCGCAGCGCGGGGTGGGGCCTGGGACTCTGCATTTCTGATGAGCTCCCTGGTGATGCAATGCTGCTGTTGGTGCAGGGCCCTCTGAGTCTGAGAGCCTGGCCCCATCCCTCAGTTGCCTCCCTGCCCAGATGTCTCCAAGAGGCAAATTTGACATGTCCAAGAGGAAGTGCTTTATCTCCACCTCCTTCTTAAACTGGCCGCCTTCCTGAGTCCCCCACTCAGCAGGGCTGTCACCACTGTTGGTGTAGCCCTGACAAGAGACCTCATAGGATTTATTTATTTATTTATTTATTTATTGTTATTTTGAGATGGAGTCTCTCTCTCTCTCCCAGGCTGGAGTGCAGTGGCACGATCTCAGCTCACTGCAGCCTCCACCTCCCGGGTTCAAGCAATTCTCCTGCTTTGGCCTCTCAAGTAGCTGGGATTCCAGGCATGCGCCACCATGCCTGGCTAATTTTTCTGTGTTTTTAGAGATGGGGTTTCACCAGGTTGGCCAGGTTGTTCTGGAACTCCTGACCTCAAGTGATCCACCTGCCTCGGCCTCCCAAAGTGCTGGGATTACAGGCACGAGCCAATGCACCCGGCCGAGACCTCGTAATATTTTTAAAGAAACAAATTCAAGCTCTTTGCTTGTTAATCTGGGCTGTGATCGCCGCGTGAGTGTCACAGGTAGGGCAGGGGCAGTCCGCTGCAGATGGGTTAGAACTTTCAGGAGTGGGTGTGGGGGAGCCTAGGTGTTTATGTCTGTGTTGGTGGACTGGCTTTCTCCTTGGTGGGCAAAGGCAGTCTGTGACTGTCCCCGGTCACCTGCAGTCATAGGCACACAGGCCAGCCTGCCTGTCTGGAATGTCTGTCCTCACCACTGGAGGACAGGTGTGAGGATGCTTCCTGACATTCGTGGCCACAGTTCCCCTGTGAGGCGGGGCCCTCTGGTCAGTGACTGTGTGCAGTGAACATGCAGCGTGGTGCTAGGTCAGTCAAATCCCGTGTCCGTATGTATGCACCGTCTTGTCTTTTTCAGGGAAAACGCACTTGGGGTTGGCCTGGCAAGTCTAGGACATGCTGGACAAATAATACCTGAGTTGTTAAGGGGCTTGGTCCTGAATGCACCAGGTGCTGGATCTGGGATGTTGGAATTCCTGCGTCTGTTCAGGAATGGGCCAGTCTGCAGTTGACAGGCTAGTGGTGGCAGAGGCCAGGGGCAGGACCTGGATTTCTGAGTCCTGGGCTGCCTTCTCTATATCCTCTCCACCCCGCCTGCCAGCCTACACCTGGCCACGGGGAAGCCAGGGAAGCTGCCAAGCCCGCTTCTGCCAGTGGCCTGCCTGAGGTCGGAGGGACCGTATCCCCAGCAGGCCTGCCTCTGGGCCTCCAGTGAACTTGTTCTTGCTTTGAGGATTCAAGCATAGCATGTCACACCTGAGCCCTCTGCCTACTCTGTTCTCTGCAGAAATTAAGCAGTTTTAACTGTAGACTTAAAAATTGCATTTTTTGGCCAGGCGAGGTAGCTCACGCCTATAATCCCAGCACTTTGGAAGGTCAAAAGCGGGAAGATCGCTTGAGCCCGGGAGTTCGAGACCAGCCTGGGCAACATAATGCGACTCCGTCTCTATAAAAACTTTTAAAAATAAGAAAAAATTTAGCCAAGTGTGGTGGCATGCATAATCCCAGCTACTCAGGAGGCAGAGGCAGGGAGGTCGAGGCTGCAGTGAGCTCTAATCCCACCACTGCACTCCAGCCTGGGTGACAGAGTGAGACCCTGTCTCAAAAAAAAAAAAAATGCATTTTTTAATTGTGTGAAAACATAAATAACATACAATTTCCCATGTTAGCCTTTTTTTTTTTTTTTTTTTTTTGAGACACAGTTTTGCTCTTGTTCCCCAGGCTGGAACGCAATGGTGCTATCTCAGCTCACCACAACCTCCGCCTCCCAGGTTCAAGTGATTCTCCCATCTCAGCATCACGAATAGCTGGGATTACAGGGGTGCACCACCACGCCTGGCTAATTTTTGTATTTTTAGTAGAGACGAGGTTTCTCCATGTTGGTCAGGCTGGTCTCGAACTCCTGACCTCAGGTGATCCACCCGCCTTGGCCTCCCAAAGTGCTGGGATTACAGGCGTGAGCCACTGCAACTCACCCATGTTAGCCATTTTTAAGTATACACCTCAGTGGCATTGAGTACATTTGCAATGCTCTTCAACTGTCACCGCCATCTGATTCCCAAACTTTCTCATCTTCCCAGACAGAAACTCTGTGCCCATTTGGTGTCAGCCGCTGTTCTCCCCTCAGCGGATCCTGCAATCACTCATCCGCTTCCTGTCTCTAGGGAGCTGCCTGTCCCGGACATTTCATGTGAATGGACTCACACACATTGCGGCCTTTGGTGTCTGGCCACTTTCACTCAGCAGCGTCGTCAGGGTCCACCGTGTTGCAGGGGGCGTCAGCGCCTCATTCCTCTCTGGCTGAGGAATAGTCCATAGTGTGGTCCCACCATGTTTTGTGTGTCCTTTCGTCTGCCAGGCTTCCACTTTGGAGCGGCTGCTCTGCACCAGGCTTTTGCACCTCCTGCGTCTCGGCTTCCACATCCAGTCTCACGCTGTGTGGGTGATGAGGCAGGATTTACAGAGTCAAGCCACTTGGCCCCGACCACCCACCTGGCGTGCGGCTGAACTGGGACACACCAGGGGGTTGGACTCATGCCCCATACCTTGAACTCGCCAGCCATGCTGCCTCCCAGAATCTGGGGAGAGTGGGGATGGGGGTGCTGGAGAAGGGGGAGACACAGACAGAGATGCAGCGAGGGTGTGGGATGGGAGCATTTGGCAACACGGTCCAGGGTGTTCCCTCCTCCAGGGGCCACCTTCCCCCGCTACACAGAATTCCTGTGTGGTTGCACCTACCAGCTCTCTGAAGTGGCCCCAAACCTTCCCCAGACCCCCAGGGCCTGGTGGGGTGCTCCCTCTCCCCTCACATGGCGCTGTGGTGGTCAGTGTCAGGACGGTTGCCAAGCCCGCTGCAGGGATGTTTATGGTTACACCTCCCAGGTCGAGCCCGTGTTCCATTTTGTGAGCCTTTTGGGCCCCGCAAAGTGGTGCCCTCGGTGAATGTTTGCTAAGAACCCAGGCAGCTGGCAGGAGCGGCCTTCACTCAGGAAGACGTGTCGGATTCTTGGGGGTGATTGAGGAAGGCCCTGGAGTGGGTGGTCTCAGGGAGACGGGTTCCCAGGATGATAGAAGGTTTCCAGGAAACATGATCTCCTGTTAAAAATCCACCAGCAGACAGGCTCCTGCCCTCACCTGTACAAGCCACACTTGAGATAAAATGGCAGTGGCTGCCGGTCGGTGGATGGCAAGCTGCCCTGCATGGGCACCAGAAAGGGAAGTTGCTGGGGCCAATGTGGGACTTCTCTCCCTGCGGGATTGATTTCTAAACAGGGACAGTACTTTCTAATGGACATCTGTCCCTCGCTGTTGCCATCTGTGTTTCCTTTGCCTCTGTGCCCTTGAAGCTGGACCCTGTCTCCCTGGGTCCCCTCCCAGGGCAGGGCAGAGGGCACCCCCACAGGCAGCAGCCCCCAAGAGGGAGCGCCCTCCTTCCAGATGGCCCAGAGGCCCCAGCTGTCAGATCCTGCTGTTTGTCTCATGAGATGAGCACAGCCAGGAGCCCGTGACCTTGTCCCCATTCTGTCCTTGCATCCTTGGGTTCTGATAGTCAAGCCCTGTCTGGAAATCGGGGTGCAGACCAGCCTGAGCAGGCCCATCTGGGCTCCATGCCCCAGGAAGATGGCCCTGTCCACCGCCATGGGGCACAACCTGGAGAAACAGAGAGAACTCTCCAGCCAGGGCTTTTCCCAAACCTCCCTCCCCGGCTGAGCTGCAGGGCAGCCCTCTGAACAGCTGCTAATGGCCACCCCAGATCTCAAAATCATCCACGTCCAATTTCCCGTCTTTGAATGTCACCTGGGGGGAGGAGACACAGCCCAGGAAGGGAGCGAGGAAATAAAAGAGAGAGAGAGGACTCGAACGCACACTCTTAATCTTCGCTTGGTGGTTCAGCTTTCAGGAGCCCCAATTAATCATTATTAATTTAATCTGGGGTGACTCGGAGTCATCCTGACAGAGATCAGCTGCGATTTATCCCACCTGCTAAGGGGCGACCTTAGCAGAATTCAATGAATTCGTCATTGCGTTAAGCAAGGACCCTAATGAATCTCTTGTCGGCCCAGTTTACTGAATGACCATTAGCCACAAATGAGTCAGAGCACACCCCCCCACACACCGATAGTACTGCTGTCAAGGCTCTTCTCGACAGCAGGGAGGGGGCTGGGCTCAGGCAGGACAGCAAGCGTGAGAGGTTGTGCTTTCCTGCTCTGCTACTGACAGCTCTGAAATGCACGCATGCCTCAGCATCACTAGGGCTGCTGGTTTAAAATGTGCATTGCAGAACCTCATCCCCAGAGCCTCTGAATCGGAAGAGCTGATTCAGCCCAAGAATCTGCATTTTCACAAGCAGCCCTGGTAATTCTGGTGTGGGGGGCCCAGGCATCTGAACCTGAGAACGTGGTGAGCTCCAGGAGGTCAGTTCTTGGCCTTGGCCTTGTCAAGGTGTGGTGTGCTGGGCAGGGTGGACAAGGTCAGCTGTGACAAGTAGCCCAGCGTCTTCAGGGGCGTGATGCAGCCGAAGCGCGTTCTCTTTCAATCGGGTCCACTGGGGTGCTCAGTGGGCCTTCCATGAAGTGACTTAGGGACCCGGTCTCCCGGAGCCTCGGCCTCCCCATTGCTAGTGATGAGCAGAGGATGGCACAGTGGTGATGTCGCTTCCACCTACATTGCGCTCACTGCAGCCAGTCCTGTGGCCTCCGTCTGTAGCGAGGGGGTGGAAATGTTGCTTAGCTGTGTGTCCAGAGCGAGGAAGTGGGTTTAGTGACCATCCCTCTGGCTGTTGTTGCCCAGCCCGGAGGCCTAGTGGGGTGCCCGGCATTGAGGACAGGTGGCCAAGCAACGGGAAGTGGGTGCGGAGTTTTCCATGCGAGCCACTGCCTTGCTTGCAGCGGTCACTCTGGTTGGGCTCATGTCTGGGGCTCTAGGACATGCTCCAGCTCCAGTCATGCTGAGGTCAAGGCACACCCTGCAAGTGAGAGTCTATGACCCCTCGGTGGGGAGTCGCGACCCGGCTGTTCCCAGAAAGGAGGTCTGTGGTTTCCCACCTGTCCGTCGGATGGTGCCGCATATCCTCTCCTCCTGCAGGAAGCCCTCCCAGCCACCAGAGGGCGCGGCACCCACGCCGCGGTCCGCTGCCTGGTGAGCTCTTGGTGTGAGCCCGGGGCCGCTGGACTCGCTCATTGGACCCTCACGACAACTTAGGGTAGCAGGTTCTACTGTGACTCCCATTTTATTGACGGGAACACTGAGTCTCAGAGAGGTAAACGGGGCCGCCCGAGGCCGCACAGCTGGCCAGCTGCAGACCAGGTTAGCAAACAGGGTGGTGTGGGCAGTGGCCAGGTGCTGGGGCCACTGGCACCGGCCGCCGCCTCCCGAGTTCTGGGGGCACCCAGGGAAAGCGTCTGTGGCCCGGCCCTGCCTCAGTTTTCTCCCGAGTGAAACGAGGGTGAACACAGGCCCTGCCTGGCGGGGCTGCGAGGTTTGCATGGGAGAAGGCTGGGAATCGCCTGGCAGTGCCCCTGCCCCCAGGGGTGCCCCGGGGACGCCCCAGCCGCTGGTGCTGCTCTGGGCTGCTGGCCTCCTGCCTCCCGGCTGCTTGCGAAGACAGCGGAGATGATGAGAACAGGACCACAGTGGTCTGGGGCAGGAGGAGATTCCAGAAACGAGGCCCAGATAAGAGGAGACAGCAGAAAAAGCCGCAGGACAGAGCCCTTTGGCTTCCTGAAGTCCCTGGGGTGCCTCTCCACGGTCAGGGAACAGAATCACTGCCCAGTGGCCTTTCTGCACCACATCCCAATGCCAGGGAATACAGAGCACACGGGGCCCCACAGATATAGCCAGCTTTCTTGCTTTATGCTGGGAAACTGAGTCCCAGGAAAAAGAAGGGATCGGTCACTTGGCTTCGTGGTGGAGAGCTGGGAGTAGCCCCCTGGCATGGTGTCTTTAGTGACCTCCTGTCCTTTTCTTTTCCTGGCTACAGCCAGGAGGGGAGAGGCCCTCGGTGGGGCCACGACTGTCTAGCAGAGGGGCTGGGTGCCTGCATTCCGTGGGGACTGGGCCCCAGCTGACTCCTGGGCATCGTGGGTGAGGCGGGGTGGCCGCCAGGGGCAGTGCCCTCAGCTCTGTGGAGCTCAGGCTCTCCCCTGCCAGGAGAAGCACCCAAAATGTGGCTTCAGAAAGGAAAGGGAAGTGGGGGTTTTGGGATTGAAAAGCCGCACGGCAGCTGCCAAGCGGTAGGGTGGCGGGGGAGGACATCTCTTTTGCCTTGAGTCCACCATGAGAACATGAAGAGCCACCCTCTGGCAGCTGGGCCATGATGTTCCTGCCTGAACATAAACAACACCTGCAGAAGATGGCAGAGACAGGCCAGGGCCCTCCCGACTTCACTGGGGACAAGAGAGCGACCAGGCTACTCTGCAACCACAGAATGACTCAACGTCCTCCTCTTCCAACCAGCGTTGTTCATTGCTGTTCCTTTGCCTATGACAACTCTAACCTTGCTTTAACCTTCTGAGCCCCTAAAAGAAATAAAGATAGCCCAGCACTGAGTGACCCCTGCTTCCTGACTGTCCAATGCAGCGTAGGACCCACTTCCACACCCTTCCCAGGCCTGCCCAGCGCAAGCCCACATCCTGGCAGGAGCCCACCCCGCCCAGCTCAGTTCCTTGTGAGAGGCCCTTCCATTCCCCTAGGGCACATGCCATCCTGGGCTGCAGCTTGTCCTGTGGGCTCTGCCCCAGGCAAGCAGCTCCCTGGGCCGACTCCAGGTTCCCCACCCCTGTGACTGGAGCAGGATCTACACTCGGACTGCACGTGAGAATCACCTGGGGAGCTCTCCACAAAACACTGATGCCCTGGCCTCGTTCCAGTCCACGAAGCTGGAATCTCTGACGACGGACCTTGGGCATCAGGATGATGACGATGATTATTATTTGGAGGTGGGGGGATCTCACTCTGTTGCCCAGGCTGGAGTGCAATGGTACAGTCATGGCTCTCTGCAGCCTTGAACTCCTGGGCTCAAGCGATCCTCCTGCCTTAGCCTCCCAAAGTGCTTGGATTACAGGCATGAGCCACATGCCCAGCCAGCATCAGTTTTTCTTTTCTTTTTTTTTTTTTTTTGAGATGGAGTTTTGCTCTTGTTACCCAGGCTGGAGTGCAATGGCGCGATCTCAGCTCACTGCAACCTCTACCTTCTGGGCTCAAGCGGTTCTCCTGCCTCAGCCTCCCGAGTAGCTGGAATTACAGGCATGCGCCACCATGCCCGGCTAATTTTGTATTTTTAGTAGAGATGGGGTTTCTGCATATTGGTCAGGCTGGTCTTCAACTCCCGACCTCAGGTGATCCACCCACCTCAGCCTCCCAAAGTCCCGGGATTGCAGGCGTGAGCCACTGCACTCGGCCCAGCATCAGTACTTTTTAAAGTTCCCTGGTGGGCCGCACATGGTGGCTCACACTTGTCATCCCAGCACTCTGGGAGGCGAAGGCAAGAAGATCACTTGAGGCCGGGAGTTCAAGGCCAGCCTGGCCAACATAGTGAAACCCCATCTCTACTAAAAATGCAAAAATTAGCCGGGCAGTAGTGGTGCATGCCTGTAATGCTAGCTACTCAGGAGGCTGAGGCAGGACAATCACTTGAGCCTGGGAGGTGGAGGTTGCGATGAGCCTAGATCGTGCCACTGCACTCCAGTCTGGGTGACAGAGTGAGACCCTGTCTGAAAAAATGAATAAATAAATGAATAAAGTTCCCCTGGTGATTTGGTGTGCAGCCAGGGTTAGGAACTCCTGCTCTAGAAAGAGAGAACCTTCCTCCAAGAATATATTGGTCTCCAGTTTCCTTAAAGAACCGTTCAGCCCTGTCTGTGCTCCTAGCCAGCCTTGTTTCCTAATCCTCCCTGCTCAGGAAGGAGGGTGTCTGGGTCATGTTGACACTGGCATATGGACCCGGCGGGTCAGGTCTGCATGAGTGCAGGAGGCCATGACGCCTGATCTGCAGTCGAGGGAAGTGAAGCTGCATCATCACAGGGGCGTGGTCACGTGGTCGTTGCTTCTGTTGTGAGTTGCGCTGAAAGTAAGTGGAGTTCTTCCGGTCAGAGCCAAGCGCTCCCCTCAGACTGTGGGTAGAGGTTGCAGGAGAAGGGCTTTGAGTCAGTAGGGGAAATAACTTTCTAGCACTTTTTTTTTTTTCTTTTAGGGGTGGGGTCTCCTCTGTCACCCAGGCTGGAGTGCAGTGGTTCAGTCATAGCTCACTGCAGCCTCGACCTCCTGGACTCAAGCGATCCTCCCACCTCAGCCTCTTGAGTAGCTGGGACTATAGGCATGTGCCACCATGCCTGGCTGTTTCTAGCAATTTGAGGCCAATAAGAACGGGCCACCTCTGGCCTTGGGCATGGCCAAACGGAGGCAGATTGGAAGGAGCTGTGGACTCGACAGAGGGGCTTTTAGGCTGAGCATTTTCCAGAAGGAGAGTGGCCTTTCAGAGGCCACAAGCGGTTTGTACCTGTTCATAAAAGGTGGGAGCATACAGACCTGGGTGTCCTGGGGTCCCCTTCCCGTCATACACTGGGGCACAAGCTCTGCTGTGGCGTATCCAGCACTGTGCCCAAGCTCAGCACAAGCCACCCAGGGGTGTGGGTACAGCCCAAGCCCCTTGCAGGTGAGGGCAGGTTGGGAGGTATCCACGAGGCTGGGCCAGCAGCTGAGTTTGGGCAGAGGGTGTTCTGTGCACTGGCCACACGTACAGGCTGCAGCCGGCTGCCTGCCCCCGGTTGTGGGGGTGGGGTGGAAGCTCAGGCCTCTTTTACCTGCTGACCTGAGGTCGTCAAATGGTTTGCAAGGTGGAGAGTCACGTACACTCCGTGTCAGACCTGGAGGCTCCTTGTCAGTGGCCACCACTTTCTCTGTTTCTTGTCTATGTTCTCTCTGGTTTAACCACCTGCGACATCCCAAGAGAGCTCATAAGATCACCTTGACTTCTGACACACCTGCCCAGCTCACGGGGGCCCAAGACAGCACTCAGTTCAGTAATTTGTTAGAACAAGTGCAGAACTGGAAGCGAAAAGCTGTGCGCACAGTTACCGTTTATTACAGATGCAGGTTTAAGTCAGCCAAGGGGAGGGATGCGCGGGGCTGAGCCCAGGAGGGTTCCCTGCACAGAGCTTCCAGGTGTCCCCCTCCATGGAGTCCTGGACAGCATTAACTCCTCATGACAACAGCGTATGACGGCACACACAGAGCATTGCCAACCAGGGACGCTCCCCCAGCCTCGGTGTCCAGAGTCTTTGTTGGGGCTTGGTCATGTGGGCATGGGTGACACCATGTGACTGACCTTAACCTCCAGCCCCTCCACAGGTCGAGCTGATGCCACGTGGTCCAAGGCACCACCATGAATCTTATCATTAGCATAGGCTGTCCAGGGTGGCTAAGCCCCCAGGTAAACAGACACTGTCATCAGACAGGACTCTTCAGGGTTCTAGAGGTGACTGCCCCAGGAGCCGAGGGAAAGGTCGGACTTTCTGTGGGCTCGGTTAATCCTTCACTGTGCACCAGTACTTGAGGGTTTTGGGAATTTGGATTCAGCTGTGAAGCTGATAGCAGGTTCTACATCCTCAGGGGAGGGCTTGGTTACTTCCCTCGGGGGGCTGTGCCGGCAGCGTGGACAGCTTCCACCAGGCAGGAGGGAGGTCAGGCGCGGTTCTGTGGGCAAAGGAGGGACTTAACCATGAACTTCAGGAGGCTCCAAGTAAGTGTCTGCATTTCAGTTTCCTTGTATTTCACCTAGAAGAAGGCCGAACTGCTCTTCTCTTTGAATTGCAAAGAGACATCTAAAGGAAGCCCTCAGCTCTGAAGACCACCTAGCTGGAATCTCAGAGCGAAAACTGGGGACAGGAAGGGCTGACTCCTCCCACCATTCTGTGGACCCTGAGTCCAGCGAGGACCCTGAGGGAACCTTTTGGGGCAGCCAGGACAGAGAATGCCTTTTACTTCTTAAGGCTCTGGATCAAAACAGACAAGCTCCCGGCTTCCTGGGCGTAGCAATCCTCGAACATCAGTGTGCATTTTAAGCCATAAAGCACAATACTGATTACAAACAGAAATACGGAGGGCTTCCTTTAAACTGCTTCAGAAAACAAACTCCTCGGGGACTTTGAAAGCAGCTCTCACCACAGTTCCTGCAATCCACTCTGAACAGGAAACCTTCTCATCTATTTATTAAAACTGACCCCAGAAAGATGTTCAACAGGGAAGCCTGGCTTTATGTTGTGTATATCCACAAAGAAGAACATATATTTTTAAAACACGTTGCCTGGGGAAGGCTCTCGCTCTGTCAATGATTCTTGAATTCTGCGAGGCAGCTGTTTCCTTCCTTTTAGTCTGAATCAGAGAGGTTTGCAGCAAAAGCCGTTTTGGAGAGACCAGGTCAAGTTCAGCCTTCTCAGATCCAATTTTGCCGCTACCGTGACCCACAGGAGAAATTCCTCCCAGCTTGGGATTGTGCTGTCTCGGATGACGTGACAGCGACAAGCCATTTAGAGTGACTTGGGGCCTTTCAGAAGCACAGATGCGCGGGAGGTCTGCATTCAGGTTAGTGACAGGTCACAAGGGCAGCCGTGGAGGCTCCAAAATTGGCCTGGGAATTGGGATTCAGTTCCACAGGACGAGGTGGGGCCTGAGACTCTGCATTTCTGACAGGCTCCAAGGGGTTGCTGCAGCTGCTGGTCTCAGCTGGTTTTGCACTAGCGAGGCTCTCGACCCGGGCCGGCCACAGGAAACCAGGAATGCCAGCCAGATACAGAGTTTTAAATTGTCCAGTAGCCGCATTTAAAAAGTAAAAAGAGGCCGGGTGCCATGGCTCACACCTGTAATCCAGCACTTTGGGAGGCCGACCAGAGGATTGCTTGAAGCCAGGAGTTCGAGAATAGCCTGGACAACATAGTGAGACCCCCATCTCTACAAAAAATGTAAAAGCCAGGCATGGTGGCACGTGCCTGTGGTCCCAGCTCCTCAGGAGGCTGAGGCAGGAGGATCGCTTGAACCCAGGAGTTTGAGGCTGCCATGAGCCATGATCACACCACTGGACTCTAGCTTGGGCGACAGAGCCAGACCCTGTCTCTAAAACAATAATAAATAAATAAATAAATAATAAGAACTGAGTGAGATTAATTTCAAGATGATATTTTATTTAATTCAACACATCCAAAATAGCGTCCTCGCGGCACGTGGCCCACCCCCCCGGATCTGGCCAGGAGCAGCTTCCGCAGTGCCAGGGCCTGCCCCCCTCCCCTGCTCTGCAGACGCCATTTGGGGCTAATGATCCAGTCTCAGCTGCTGTCTGCGAGCTGGCACTCAGTGCTGTCACAGTGCTGCAGAGCCGGGCGGCAGGCTGAGCCCTGGGTCTGGGCCGGCTGGCGACCTGGGGTTGGGGTTTCGGGGTGAGGGGTGGACGCGGCCAAGAAACATCCATTGTGCCCGCAGCAGCTGATGTGGTTACAGCTGGCGAAGTGGCGGGCGCCCCCTTGCCACCCCCTCACGCCCCGGCTCAGGAACAGACATCCCTTCTTACAAAAAAATAGAGAAAGAGAAGTGGCGGGGTCAAGGCTGTGCTTTCCACATGACCTGCCCGGGAACAGAGCGTGTCTTTGTTAGTCCAGCGCCTGTCAGTCGGCCCGAGCCCAGGCATAAGCCACTTAGCACGGCCTCACCCCTGCCCCGCCTGGCGCTCAGCTAGGGCTAGGGGCACCGCGCTGGCCTGCGCCTCCTGCCAGCTGCCCCCGCCACCTGCTCCCGCTGGCGCCCCCACGCCCTGACCCAGCCTGCCTGGGTGGCAGGAGAGGACCCAGGAGCGGGGTGCGTGAGGCCTGTAACTGCTGCAAGCCTCACTTTGCACATCTGGAAATGGGAACAATCGCTGTGGCCACTGCACGGGATGTTTGTGAAGTTCAGCGTCTTAATATGCGTGAACCAGCTGGCAATACTGGAGAAACAGTAGCTACTTTTATTAAGCTGTCGTTCTCATTAATGTCACTGTCGGCTGCCCTCCTTTCACAGTGGCTCTGATCAGCGGTTCCTTCCTGTCTTCCTCCCTCCCTCCCCTCCCCTGCCGTGCTCTCCTTCTCTGCCTCTCCCCCGCCACCTCCTCCTTCTCCCCCACCTCTCAGATCCTGTCACCTGCCCGCTGCCCTTGGTTCTTGTTCCTTCTCCCTTTGAGCCCCTCTCCCTGCTCCCTGGCACCTGGGCATCCTCTCTCAGCCATCCCAGGCTGGCAGGGAGGGAGGGAGGGGGCAAGAGGGCCCACTGGGGCCCACCAGGGAGAGAGAGAGCTTGGTCTGGAAGGGCAGTGCACCCAGTCAGGGTCCACTTGAGGTGCTTGGAACAGCCCCTGGTCTGTACCCCCTCCCCGCCCACCTCCCCAGCCCAGCCACTCCCCTCAGCGCCCACCCAGGGTCCATCAGGTGTGGCCAGGTGGGCTGCAAGGCAGTGCACAGCCAAAGCCCTGTGTGTCTGCTCAGGGGCTGGGGATGGATGGGGGCACCTACAGGCGCAGTAGAGGGGACAGCAGGGCTCTCTCATCGCCCCGCATCCTTCAGCACCCGGCAGGCAGGAGCAGTTTGAGGCTAAATATAAACCCAGCCGCTTTCCCGCGGCCGCCAGCAATGGCCGTGGCTCTGTCAAGAAGGATTATCTCGTCCTCCTGCAGGCGGGCATCTGACAGCCGTGGAGGACGGCAGAGGGGAGGGCAGCCTGCTCCATGGGCTGGTCCCAAATTCCAGAGGCCCGTCGGATGCCCCTGGTTCCCGGGGTGCCCCCCAGCAGAAGAGCTGAGACTTAAATCCCATGACACTGATGTGGGCACAAAGGGGCAGAGCCGAGCCGTGAAGAGAGTGTGCCATCCTCTCTGCCAGGCAGTGGGCTCCCTGGACAGGGTGGGCGTCGTGGGAGCAGAAACAGTGGTGGCAGGACCCAAGCCTGTGCAGTTCTAAACTGGCTCCAGTGCAGACACCCCGGGTCAGCAGCAGCGTCAGAGGCAACCTGCCCTTGTGACACCATGGGAGAGCTGCTGGGGACAGAGGACACGGGCAGAGCCCTCGGCTGCCTCCCACCCTGGAACCTTGGGGAGGGAGGGAAGGAGCAGCCGGGGTGCTCACCTTCCCCGAGGCTTTGTTTCCGGATTCTTCTCTTCCCTCCTTGGTGTACTCCATGGGCTTCTGCTTTGGTGCACCTGGGGTTCCTTCTGTGGGGGCCCCTTGGGCTGTGTACCTGGGCCTGGTGGCTCTGTCTGTGGCTCTCTTGGGGCCCTGTGTGCCTCCTACCTGCCTTCGTTTCCCAGATGTCTTAGGACCTGAGACGGTGCAGGCTCTCCAGGGACATCTGTCCCAGCCCCCGATGCCCACATACCACCTTGCAGTCCTGGTGATGGGGACCCACTGACTTGTGGCCCCAGCCCCGAGTCCTCACCCCAGACCTCCGCATCTGTGTTTAGTGAGGGCTGTGAAGCACCTGCCTTCCCAGGTTCCCTCCGCCGGCCCGGCACTGCCCAGCCGCAGCCGCAGCCGCAGCGCCGCACTGCTGTCCTTGTGTCTGGAGATGTGGGCGGTGTCCATGCACACTGCTGGAGCAGCTGGGCCAGCTCCACCCGACCTCTGGGACGAGGGTGGCCCAGGCTGGCTTGGCCTTTCTGCCTTGCACCCCCAGAGCCCTGGGGCAAGGACAGGACGCTCAGACTCTCCTGCTGGCCCCCTCGCCCACCACTTCCATCCCCTCCCGTGTGCCCAGCTCAGAGAATGTTGCAACCCCTCTGTGGTCCCTCTGATCGTCTTGCAGGCGGGCGCATTTACCCCCCACCCTAAACACAACTGAGTGTCCTTAGGCTGATGTGACAGCGTGCCACAAACTGGCGGTTTAAAACAGCAGAAACTCACTTTTTCACGGTTCTGCAGGCCAGGAGTCCACAGTCTAGCTGTTGGCAGGGCTCCCCTCCCCTCTGAGGCTCTGGGACCCGTCCTGCCTCTTCCAGTTCCCGTTGGCCCCAGATGTGCCCTGGCTCATGGCTGTATCACGCGTCTCTGCCTCCTCTTCATGTGGCCTCCTCGCTGTGTGCCCAGACCTGTCTCTCATTATAAGGATGCTAGCCAGTGGATTTAGAGCCCCGTGGATTTCGGTGCATTTAGACTGGATTTAGAGCATCTTAACTTCCTGACATCTGCAAAGACCCCCTTCCAGACTCTCACATTCACAGGTTCCAGAAGATCACGGGTTTTGAGGGAACGCTGTTCACTACAGGAGAAGCAGGGAGGGGGAGGAGGGAGAGGAGGAGGGGGAGGAGAAGGAGGAGGAGGAAGGAGGGGAGGAGGAGGGACAGGAAGAAGAGAAGGTCATCCACCCGGGTTGACACTGGCCTCAGAGGGGAGCAGCTGAAGTGTCCTCTTCCCACACTGTCCAACCCTGTCTAGGCTGGTGGATTTCCTGAGTGGACACCCGTGCATGTGTGACCAAAGTGCCCAGGCCAAGGGGCAGGGGATGCAGCAGGCCGCAGGTCCAGCCGGGTTGCAGGTCCCTGGAGTGGGCGGCCTCCCTGGGAGAGGAGGAGGACCCACTGCCCGGCTGATGCTCGCAGAGGCCCCAGCGCTGATACCCCAGGGCACTCTCAGCCCTGGCCACAGCAGGAGGGAAGCCTGTGGGGCCTCCCAGGGAACCTTCTCAGAAAGTGAGAGATGGGGCCCCTGGCCTGTTGGGGTCCCTTGTCCCTCTAACCACAGCTGAGCATTCATGGACTGGGGGCAATGCCTGGTCAGGGCTCCGAGAGGCTCCTGGGGAGACCTGCCCTGCTTCTCCTTGGGCGGACCCCCTTGTCCTGCGTGTCTTCCTCAAGGTCCTCGAGGCACCTGGCTTGACCTCGTCCAGTGTGATTCCGTGTTTGGGGAGGGCTGCCTCTGCCCCGAGACCACCCTAGTGGAAGTCTCGGAATGGGTTGTCCCGTTGGGCCAGGGCCAGGCCATCTCGGCCTCCTCTCTTGCAGACAACGGGCGCCTTTCATGTTGGCCCCGAGGAAGCCAAGCGGAATAATTCCACCCCTACCCCCCCATCCCCTTCCTGCCCCCTCCCTGCCCTTTGCTGTGAGAGGTTTTCCTGCCCTGCTGGTCCCCCTGGGACAGCTGGAGAGGCCCTAGGCTTGGGGGGTTCTGGGGCCAGCTCAGGCAGGCCTGAGGTCTGGGCGGTCAGAACAGGCTGTGGGAAAGGAAGCCCACAGGGAGCTGTCTGGGATCCTCTGGGCAACTTATGTGGCCAAGGCCTGGCTTCTGCCACCCGCCAGCCTGGGCTGAGCTGGCAATGTCTACCCTGGGCTGCGAGACCCTCATACATGCCCACTGGGGAGTTGGGAGGCCGGGAGACCCGAGATATGTGGACAGCAAATGCATCCTGGGGGATGTGCTGCCGCCCTGGTCTCAGCCGTGTGTGTGTGTGAGAGAGACACAGTCTAGTGTGTGTATGTGTGTGTGACACAGCCGTGTGTGTATGTGACAGTGTGTGTGACACAGCCGTGTGTGTATGTGACAGTGTGTATGTGACACTGTGTATGTGACACAGCCGTGTATGTGTGTGTGACACAGCTGTGTGTGTATGAGACACAGCCTAGTGTATGTGTGTGTGTGACACAGCTGTGTATGTGTGTGACACAGCAGTGTATGTGTGTGTGACACAGCCGTGTGTGTATGAGACACAGCCTAGTGTATGTGTGTGTGACACAGCC
>NW_012098098.1:2395074-2436283 GCF_000951045.1 Mandrillus leucophaeus
TGTGTGTGTGTGACAGCCGTGTGTGTGTGTGACAGCCGTGTGTGTATGTGTGTGTGACAGCCGTGTATGTGTGTGTGACAGCCGTGTGTGTATGTGTGACACAGCCGTGTGTGTGTGTGTGACAGCCGTGTGTGTATGTGTGTGACAGCCGTGTGTGTATGTGACACAGTGTGTGTATGACACAGTGTGTGTGTGACACAGCCGTGTGTGTCTGTGAGAGACACAGCCTAGCTCAGAGCAGGGCTCCCACTTTCCCAACCTCCCTCCCCTAAGGCAGTGCCTCACAGAGCCCGGAGAGTGAGAAGGCAAGGAAAAGAGGAGGCAGGCATTCTGCCAGCTGGTGCCACAAAACCAGCCAGGCCCTACACACACCTCGCCAAGGTAGGGGGGCGTGAACGCCGCCACCTCCCAGGATTCCCTTGGAAAGGTCTTGAGTCTGCCCTGGGTGCCTGTTTTCGGCTTGCGTCTCACGGGTAGAGGTGAAGCACGCAGGATGCCATGTCCCAGCCCAGCATCTGTGTGGGGCCGCGGGACAGATGAAGGGATGTCAGGCACAGTGGGGCCTGGTGAGGCTGCAGGGTTTGGAGGCGGCCAGGCTGGTCACCCCACTCTCCCCTACACATGTGTGCACACATGCATGCACACATGTGAGCATGTACACACACACGAACACATCCACAGGCTCCCTCCTTCCTCGCCCCCTTCCTTCCTGAACACCTGCTCCCCTGGCAGGCTCCCCATGCTTGGTGGGCCTGGGTCTCTGGCTTAGAATCCTGGAGGTCCACTCCGCCGTCTCCCCCGCAGCAGACCCTAGGTTCCCCAGGCTTGTTTTCTCCCGCTGTTTCTTGTCTCCCAGGCAAGGTTACCTGGGGGCAGGCCCAGGAGAGGTCTCTGTGTCTCGTGTATCTTCCAAGGCCTCTTGGAGAGGAGACAGAACCATCCCGGGACCCTCCCAGCTAAGTGTTCTGGGCCGTGCGTTGCAAGTGACAAGCTGGCACGGCCCTGCACTTGCTGTTTGGTGACCTCACAGGAACACCCAGGACGCTTAGATGCTTGGGGAAAAAACGGGATAGTGCTTGAAATCAGGGCCAGTTCAGAAAATCTGCAGCGTGTCCCGGGACAGAGCCGAGGCCCAGTGAAGATCTGCCGCTTATTTTAGAAATATCTGGGAGTGCCCCACCCTGCCCACCCTGGACACAGCAGGCCTTAGCATCTTCCTCTGAGAAGTTCCGAGGGCACCACTGCAGGGTGAGCTTTTGACAAGAGAGGAGACAAAGAGGTGGCTGAGGGAGCAGGGGTTGGGGGAGGCTCAGCAGGAGGCCACACAGCTCTGCCCTGTCTTCACAGGAGCATTTAGGGCCTGCTCTCCTGCTCTCCGGTCTCACTTGCCCCTCCTGTACGCTCATCAGATTGGGGGACGTTTTGTTTACAAACAGGGCTCAGATGGCAAACAGGCAGGAAACAGGGCACGGCACCATGGTGGATGGTGATCCTGCAGAGCCCTGGGGGTCAGGACTGGGGAGTGGCCCTGAGAGGGAGCTGAGTGCCTGGGAGTGGGCAGAGCCTGGAGGGCCTCGGGTTGGTGTTGCCTCCTACAGCAAGTACTGGGCCCCTCGTTCATTCCATGGCACAGTGATGGGGACAAGAGTAACCAAAACCCAACCCCTGTGTCTTGGGGGAGCCGCCTGCTTGGTGTGTGTAGACTTGAGACTGTGTGCAAGGCAGGAGAGGAGTACGCGCCCAGTCATGTGGGGGCCGCAGTTCCATTTGCATTTCAGATAAACAACGAATGCGTTTTTAGTATAAAAGTCTATCCCATGCAGTATTTGGGATATACTTACACTAAAAACGTATTCATTGTTGGCTGGGCACGGTGGCTCAAGCCTGTAATCCCAGCACTTTGGGAGGCCGAGACGGGCGGATCACAAGGTCAGGAGATCGAGACCATCCTGGCTAACACGGTGAATCCCCGTCTCTACTAAAAAATACAAAAAACTAGCCGGGCGAGGTGGCGGGTGCCTGTAGTCCCAGCTACACGGGAGGCTGAGGCAGGAGAATGGCGTAAACCCGGGAGGCGGAGCCTGCAGTGAGCTGAGATCCGGCCACCACTGCACTCCAGCCTGGGCGACAGAGCGAGACTCCGTCTCAAAAAAAAAAAAAAAAAAAAAAAAGTATTCATTGTTTATCCGAAATGAACTGGGCACCCTGTATTCTTGTTTGTTGTGTTTGGCAACCCTGAGTAGTGGGGATGAAGGCTTCAGAGCAAACCCAGGCTGGGAAAGGACCAAACGAGTGTATTCACTGCATCCCACACCAGAGCAGGGTGAGGCCCTGGGGGGAGTGGGGGTGAAGGTGAGGGGCAGGACCAGGCTGGAGACGCAGGGCTGGTGCTGTGGACCTGGTGCCCAGGCCGTGCCCATGGTGCCCCTGCTGGGCTTTGCTGTGGCTGCTCCTGCGTCAGCCCTCAGAGCCATCAAATGTCCCACCTGATGGATGGCAGAGGCCATCTGGCCTGATCGATGTTTCCAAAGGGTGAAGTGAATTTACCAGAAACCTGATAGCAGCCACGAGCTCCCTGAGCAACTCGGTGCGGAAGTGCGACACCAGCCACCTATGCCGTTTTCAATTTCCTACTAGCCACGCTTTTAAAAAGGAAAAGCAGGTGAAATTTATTTTAATATATTCTCTGTAGCCTAATATATTCAAAATATTATCATTTCAACATGTCATCAATATGTTGAATTGTCAGAGAGCGATTCCTTTTTTCCTATCAAGTCTTCAGAATCCGGTGTGTGTGCTTATAGTACGTCTCAATCTGCACAGGGCACGTTTCGAGGTCTCCCTAGCCACGTGTGGCCCAGGTGACTATAAGGGACCAGCCGTCTGGCACCCACATCTGCCGGCCCCTGGTCCAGGTGTCCTCTCCCCGTGAGGGGCGCTCCAGCAGGCTTTGATCTGAGGTCTCTCCCACTGAGGGAGGAGTCACTGAGCTCCACAGTGGTAAGGGGACTGGACTGCCCATGGCCAGTAGGGGGCAGTGGAGGTCAGCGCTCGGCCCTCCATGGACCAGGACACCTGCAAGGACAGCAGATGTCCTCACTGGGGGCTGCACATCAGCCGGTGGCCTCTGCAGTAGATCGAGTCCTGACCCCCTGGGGCTCCACAGGAATTGCCACCCACAGGGGTGTTGTGGTGTGGCCCGCTTCTTGTGTGTTTTGGGAGCAGACATCTCCCCGTCAGGATGGTGGGTGTCAGGGGCTGAACTGGGCTCAGGGAACCCCGCCCGGCATGGCTGCAGCCCCTCGGGGCACAGGGTACGGCCTCAAAGAGTGGAAAAACTGAGTGGTCTGCAGAGCGGGAGCCCCGGGAGGGATGCCCTGGTGCTCTATGGGGAGCCCGCCTCCATTGGGGGTGGGCTGCTGAGCGAATCTCAGGCCCCGTCCCTGCCCTGCTGGGGCCTAAGGCAGAGGCAGGCGCATTGATTCCTTCCCATAACAGTCTCTGCTCCATCTTGCCATGTGTCTATGTAACTGTGAGCGTTTACTGAGCACCTATTGTGTGCTGGGCAGGCACCATGCCTGGCTCTGAGGATCACGTGGGGCCAAGACTGGGCCTTGGTCTGGTTGTAGTGACTGTGACGTCAGGACTAGCACTTGCTCCATGTCAGGGCTGCGGGACCTCCTGGCTGTTGACAGCAGACGTGCATCCCTCTGGCTGGTCGATAGCCCTCCTTCTCTTGGCTCTCCGGTGTGCTGTGCACACCACACTTCCTACCTCCAGCTCCAGTGGTGCTGCGGACTCATGCCCCCAGGACCAGCCTTGGCCAGCAGCCCCAGGAAGTGAGGACAACCCCCTTCCAAGTCCCAGCCCCTCAGGTGGTATAGCCTAGGCCTGATCTGTACAGCCCTGGCGGTCCCTGGCAGGATTGAGCCCGGTGCCCACAGTGAATGCTGGTGAGCATCCATGTGCCCTGCACCGGTTCATTCACTTTCGTGCCCCACTGCCCACCAGTGTATCCAGCGCTTGCCTCCTAAGTGCAGGACCTGAGCTCAACTCCTTGCCTCGTCTGCTTCTGGGAGACCCCAGACTAATAGAGAAACTCTGTCGTGTGAGTTGTCAAGTGTTTTGGATATCTGCCTCAGCCTGGGGTTCTTGGGGGAGGTGGGGCCTGAGTTGGGTCTCAAAAGAACTGGAAAGGTTCTAGAAAGCTGGGAAAGAGGAATTGGCAAGCCAGTCAGGAAGAATAGCATCTGCAAAGATCTGGCCACACAACAAGGCCGTGTTTGAACAGGGCAGGGGCGGAGGTTGTCCCATGGTGGTGGGACCTGTACCCAGATGGGCAGGAGGCCTCAGATCTGGGGCCAGGGATGGGGTGCGTTAAGGGGCTGCCAGGCCCCGTAAGAGATTCAGTCCTTTCTCAGCTGTGATCACTGGGTCCAGCAAGACTGAGGGGGCCCTTCACTTTGAAGTGTGGCTGTGTCTGGAAGATGAGTCACTCTGAGCCCTGGTTTCCTCATCCCTTTTTTTGGATGGGGGAACAGGGTCTTACTCTGGGCCCTGGGCTATAGTGCACTGGTGCAGCTGTGGCTCAGTGCAGCCTCAGCCTCCTGGGGTCACGTGATCATCCTGTCTTAGCCTCCCAAGTAGCTAGCTGGGACCACAGGCATGTACCACTATGCCTGGCTAATTTTTTAATTTTTTGTAGAGAGGGAACCTCCCTATGTTGTCCAGGCTGGTCTCAAACTCCTGGGATCAAATGATATTCCCTCCTGGGCCTCCCAAAGTGTTGGGATTACAAGCGTGAGCCACTGTGCCCGGCCTCCTCATCCATAAAATGGGGCTGACAATAGTGGGAACTAAAAGTGATGTGTGAGAAGCACCTGGAACAGTGGCGGGTGTGGGGCACACGTAGAGCCCGCGCCATCGTTCAGATCAGCATCAGAGGTGGTGGGGGCGGCACAGCCATATCAAGCTGCTCGGGCGGACTCCAGAGCAGCCTCCAGTGAGGATGTGGCTTCTCAGCTTCTCACCTGCCATGACTCCCCAAAGGTAGTGCCGCAGGAGACACAGGGTGGGGGAGACCTCCCAGACTGTCAGTTCCTGGGCCACCTTCGCTGTTGACTCGACCTGTGATGTTGAGCTGTTGGTAAATGATCTGGGTCCCTTGATAACATGGACAGGGCAGTGTTTAAGGCGGAGTCCTGAAGAAGCAGGCGGGGCTGAGGACCCAGGTGCTAAGAATGGCGTACCACCTGGTGTCTGGTGTCCTTTGGAAAGCGAGCGAGGTCTGTAGCTTGGAAGGGTGGAGTGGAGGCAACATTGGACGTGAACTTGTGGGGCCCGGCACATCGTAGGCCCTCAGTATTGCTCACCCCCTCCCTTCTCCTCTTCTCTCTTGACATTTAGGCAAATGCCCAGGCGGTAGGTTGGGGGTCTCAGAGCCAATGAAAACACTAGCTTTCCACCAGTAGTTGTCAGAAATTTGTGAAGAAAATTCTGGAAAAGTAGGCGTGTGACCCAGAGCTTGCGATCGGTGCCAGGGCACTGGGTGGGACAGTGTAGCAGGAGTCCTAACGGAAGCCTCTGGATCGAGTCCCATCATAACCAGTCTGCAGGGAGCCGGGCGGCTTTTCTAGCGGAGCAGGAGAGATGCCAGCTCCTGGGCGTCAGCCTGTGTCCGTCCCGGCCACGGAGCCTCCTGGTCCTCACCCTTCCGTTCCAGGTGGAGTGCGCGGGGTGGCGCGCGTTGGGCTGATGAGCTCCCTGTGTGAAGGGGCCCCTGTGCTGAGCCCATTGGAGCTTTTCAGTTGCCGGGCAAGGTTCTGGGCAGATATTATCGCGACCATCTCACAGATGAGCATATTGAGGCTCCACCCAGAATAGGGCCCACAGGGGCCTCGAACACCACCTCCAGCGTTCGTTCACTCTGTTTTTTCTGAGCTTCCCTGTGATCTTTTAGAGGCCAGTCTTGGGGGCATTTGCACATTCTGCCTCCTACTATTTCAGTTTGGTGTTACATCCTACACCTTTTATACCTTCTTTGAAGGCCTTCTCACAAATAGTACCCATTTAGTGCAACATCCTTGAACTGAACTGAAGTGCTGTTTGAGGCAACACCTAGCATGGTGCCTGGCAAACATAAGGTGCTCCATAAATGCTTGTTGAGTCCATGGGTAAGCTTTCCCTGGGTCCAGGGCTTACAACTGGCAAAGCCTGGGGCTGCCCCACCCAGCCGGCTCCCTTCTCCTTGGGGTTGCATTTCTTTAAAAACAAATTACAGGTTCTCAGATGGATAATGACAGGCCCCACATTTTCACAGGAGAAGTCTGTCTGGGAAACGTTAAGTAAGGCAACAAGGAGAAGCAGTCGGGGCTGGGGAATCCATGTTGCTGCTGTTCCTGGGGCCAAGGGCCTCCAGAGGGGACTGGGTGGGAGCAGAGTGGGCAGCTGTGGCCCCACCCGGAGGGGCTCTGGCACCCTCCGTGGAGGGAGTGGACGATGCATGGGTTAGCAGACCTGTGTCACTTGAGGCTGGAGCAGTTTTCCTTTTGCTCACACAGGACACCAGGCCTGTTTGCCTCCTCTGAGGCCAGGAAGTGTGTGGAGCAGACGCCCATTTCTCACTTGGTGAATCCAAGAGCTCACAGAACCAGGACGGACAGGGCCACCACCATACCCAGCTAATTATTTTTTTTTTTTCTCATTTTTTTTGACTTTTTGTAGAGATGGAGTCTCTCTATGTTGCCCAGGCTGGTCTCAAACACCTGGGCTCAAGTGATCCTTCCATCTCAGCCTCCCAGAGTGCTGGGATTATAAGCGTGAGCCACCATGGCCGGCCGGTATCCTCTCTTCTTACAAAAACACCTAATCCAGTGTGACCTCATCTTAACTAGTAACATCTTTCAAGACCGTATTTCAAAAAAGGGTCGTATTCTGAGGTTTTGAGGAGCCTGACTTCTTGGGGAGCACTGTTCCAGCCAGTACACTTGTTCTCCCAAGGATGGGCTCTCACCACCTCTCTAGCCCCCACATCCTTTCTCCCCACTCTGCGTGGCTGCCCTGAAGGCACCGCCTTCTTGCTGTTGCTCCACAGCACCAGGCATGCTTGTGCCCCAGGGCCTTGGTACACCCAGAGCTCCCTTCCTCACTCCTTCCAGGAGTCTGCTCACATGACCTCTTAGAAATCACACTCCTGTCGCCCCAGCCTTATTTAGGGTGGCTTAGTTTCCTCTGCACCCCCTGCCCCCATCACCCCGATATTGTTTACGTCGCCTTAGTTTCCTCTGTGCCTCTGGCTCCCTGTATATTTTATGTGTATTTGCCAGTCTGTGACGCTTCCAGGCATCTGGAAGGACAGGGACCTTCTCTGTCTCTTATCCCCGTCTCCTAGAACGATTCCTGGCACACAGTAGGTGCTAACTCCATCTGCAGCGTGAATGAATGCTCGTGTAGCTCAAGTGTGCAGGCTTGTGGAATCCCAAGGGGTCCTTGAAGTAATGATTTCTTCAGCACAGGGGCTTCAGAGGCCGCACTGCAAGGAAGGAGGAGGGCAGAGAAGGGTCCACTCCATGGTCCCCCCCTCTGCTGCCTGAGCTGGTCTGCTTTTCTCTAAATTACATATTTATTTTTGTTTGAAAGGAAGGGAGAAAAGAATTCTGCCAGCAATATACTGAGGCCCCTGTCTGTACTAAAACTTAAAAAATTAGGCCAGTCATGGTGACTCACGACTGTAATCCCAGCACTTGGGGAGACTGAGGCAGGAGGATCATTTGAGCCCGGGAGTTTGAAGTGGCAGTGAGCCGTGATCATGCTGCTACACTCCAGCCTCGGTGACAGAGCACGACCCAACTCTTAAAACCATTTTGTTCATATAAATAATAATGTAACTGGGTGTGGTGGTGTGTCCCTGTGGTCCAGCTGCTTGGGTGGCTGAGGTGGGGGATCGCTTGAGCCCAGGAGTTTTGTGCCCCTGCCGTCCTGCCTGGGTGACAGAGTGAAAGCCTGTCTTAAAAAAAAAAAAAAAAGAAAAAGAAAAATTCTGCCTGTAACTGACGGAAGAATCTAGAGACTGATTGGAGCATCTAGAGTAATAGCCTTGGACACTGAGGCTCCAAGAAGGACCTAAGCAGATGCAGCCTAAGGTCCCTGAGCCAGCTGGGGTAGAGCCAGACCCCATGTCCAGCTTCCTGACTGCCAGGGCCGTGTCCACCCACTGAGCCTGGCCACGGCTCCTCCCTGCCTGGGCAGTGACCATTGCTAGGGGCTGGCGTGGAGCCTGCGTGGGAAGGTGCCTGAGGCTCTGCACCCAGCAACTTGCAGGTCAGAAGGGCTGGGACTGGGTGGACCTTCCAAGGCGTTCAGAGCAATGTTGTTTCCAAGTTCAACATTCCCGCTTGCCAGCGGCTAGCTCAGTGTCACATGGCACACGTTCCAGGAAACAGAGCAGCCTCTGCCATCCCTGGAGGCCAGTCTGGGTCTGATAGCCTGGGGTGGGTCAGCACCCTCAAAGCCCCGGGCAAGGCGGAGAAGGTGGCAGTCGGGGAAGGGGAACAGCCCACCCAGAGTTGCTGAGAACTCCCAGAGGCTTCTGGAAACATTGTAACTGGCCACACTGTTTGCACTTTCAAACCTTGTAGCAAAGAAAAATAAATACATAAACCTAATCAGAGGAGGTTTGCAAGCAGTGACCAAGGGCCTGTTTGTACTGCAGTGAGCCAGCAGTGGATACTTACAGGGGTCTGCTGGGTTCAGGACCTCTTGGCTGTGTTCTGGGGACGTTGTTCCCAGCCGTCTTGGTGACTCTGTGAGCAAAGGGCTGTTATCTCCATTTTTTTTTTTTTTTTTTTTTGAGACAGAGTCTCGCTCTGTCGCCCAAGCTTGAGTGCAATGGTGTGATCTCGGCTCACTGCCACCTCCGCCTCCCGGGTTCAAGCAATTCTCCTGCATCAGCCTCCTGAGTAGCTGGGATTACAGACGTCCACCACCATGCCTGGCTAATTTTTGTATTTTTAGTAGAGATTGGGTTTCGCCGTGTTGGCCAGGCTGGTCTCGAACTTCTGACCTCAAGTAATCTACCCGCCTTGGCATTCCAAAGTGCTGGAATTACAGGCGTGAGCCACCGTGCCCGGCCTCCGTTTTGCTTTTGAGGAAACTGAGGCTCTGACGACTTCGAGGTCAGTGTTGATTGGTGAGTGACCCTGCGGGGACTAGATGTCAGTTAGTCTGAGTCAAAAGCTCATGCTTTTTCCTACTTTGTCACCTCCCAAAATAGCATTTGGAAGGGAAAACAGAACAGGGCGTCATTGTTTGTTGTTTCTGACCATTTGTGGTTCGTGGCGGAGACAGAACCTTGGGGCAAGACGTGAGAGGCCATTTCAGGTGGGCCTGGAAACTCTAAGGGCTGCAGTCTCAAAACCAAAGATTGGGTCACATGGTTCAACAGAGCGTTTTTGTGCTGTCTCCGGGTGGGAGACAGACATTTCCAGAACCTACTGAGGGTTGCCGGAGACCACAAAATGGCAAGATAGGAATAGCGGCCTTGGGCTGCCTCTAGAAAGGGTGAGAGCCTAGAGGTCAGGGGCACTGGCGGACCAGGCCTTGGGAGTTAGAGTCTCAGGAGGCTGCTGAGGTGAGCCAAATTCTGGAAGAAGGGAGACAGGCCCAGAGAGGGCACCTCGGGGGAAGGTGCCGGCCAGGAGGAGGGGGCGAGTCGCCCGGTGGACGGCACAATCTGGTAGCTCGCGGGAGATGAGGTTGGGCCTGAAATGAGGGACCCCAATCCCAAGGCCTGTGTGGTGGGAAACTGCCAACTCCCAGAGGCCCTGCCCAGTGACTGCTCCCACCCCTGATTCTGGCCAGGCTGAGCAGTGGGCAGAGGTCTGGAGAGCTGTGTCCAGGGCTGGCCCCAAGGGGGGCAACTGTGCAGTCACCCGGGGCCCCAGGCTGAGTTCCACGCTCCCCCATCGCCACCTTGATGTGCTGCATTGTTGTTGAGTGAAGAGTTTCCCCTTAGATCCGAAGGGGTCCTGCCTTGTGGTCCAGGTTCACACAGAGTGGCTGGTCATCTGGCCAACCGCCATGCAGCTTCCAAGTCCAGTAAGGCCTTGAGCCTGAACCTGGCCTGAGCCCAGGAGCATTTTCTGCGAACTGCTTCTGCACCACCCGATTCCTTTGCACATGAAAGCTTAACCAAGGTCTCGCTGCACACCCATGATGGGGCAGGAATTAAAAAGACAGATAATAACAAGTGTTGGTGAGGATGTAGAGAAGTTGGAACCGTTGCGCATGGCTGCTGGGAACGCACATGGTGCAGCTGCCATGGAAAACAGCCTGCAGCTCCTCAGATGATGAATTTAGAGTTGCGTGAGGACCCAGTTACTGCACTCTAGGTACCCAAGAGGATGAAAACATCAGTGGCCGGGCACAATCGTTCACACCTGTAATCTCATCACTTTGGGAGACTGAGGCAGGTACATCCAGGAGTTCAAGACCAGCCTGGCCAACATGGTGAAACACCATCTCTACTAAAAATACAAAAATTAGCTGGGCTTGGTGGCACGTGCTTGTAGTCCCAGCTACTTGGGAGGCTGAGGCAGGAGAATCACTTGAACCTAAGAGGCGGAGATTGCAGTGAGCTGAGATCACACCACTGCACTCCAGCCTGGGTGACAGAGCGAGACTCCCTCTCTAAAAAAAAAAAAGAAAGAAAGAAAAAGAAAACATCAGAACATCGGTTCCACAAAAGCTTGTGCACACACGTTCCTAGCAGCATTATTAGTAATAGCCTAAGTGGAAACAGCACAGAAGCTGTCAGCTGATGAGCGGATAAACAAAATCTGGTCTATCCAGAGAGTGGGGTATGACTGGGCCATAAAAGGAACGAGCACAGAGGGTGAGTCTGCCCCATCCGTGACACGTCCAGTAGGCAAATCCACAGAGACAGGAAGCAGATGAGTGGCTGGCAGGGCCTGGGGAGGGCGATTTCGGGGGAAAGAGGAATAAGTACGAATGGGTATGGAGTTTTGTTTTGGGTGATGGAAAAGTTCTGGAGTTAGTTGCACAGCATTGTGAAATGTAAAAGCACTGAGTTGGACACTTTAAAATGGTGCTTTTTATGATGTATAAATTGCATCCCAATTCATTTTTTTTTATCTGGTTTTTTTGAGACAGGGTCTCACTCTGTCACTGCAGCTGGAATGCAATGGTACAATCTCAGCTCACTGCAGCCTTGACCTCCTGAGCTCACTTGAGCCCAGGGACCTCAGCCTTTTGAGTAGCTGGGACTACAGGTGCATGCCACCACACCTGGCTACTTTTTAAAATCGTTCGTAGAGATGAGGTCTCATTATGTTCCCAGGCTGGTCTCGAACTACTGGCCCCAAGTGATCCTCCCACCTCAGTCTCTCAAAGTACTTGGATTATAGGCATGAACCGCCATACTCAGCCTAGATCTCAGGGTCTTAAAAAGCTTTAGTGGTGAGGGAGGCAGGCCTTGGGCCTGGACGAGCACTGTGTTTTGACCTCCGGGGGCTCTTTATTGTCCCTGTAAGTTCTTCCAGTGTCACAATCATGGTTTTCAAACCAAAATTTGAGTCCTGTGATCTGATAAAGAGTATTTTCAATTTTTTTTGTTTTTGAGACGGAGTTTCACTTTTGTTGCCCAGGCTGGAATACAGTGGCACGATCTCCGCTCACTGCAACCTCTGGCTCCCAGGTTCAAGTGATTATCCTGCCTTGAGTAGCTGGGATTACAGGCACATGCCACCATGCCGAGCTAATTTTTGTATTTTTAGTAGAGAAGGGGTTTCACCATGTTGGTCAGACTGGTCTCGAACTCCTGACTTCATGATCCTCCCACCTCGGCCTCCCAAAGTGCTGGGATTACAGGCGTGAGCCACTGCACCCAGCCCAGTCAATTTTAAAAATATGTTCATATGAAAAATTTGACAGGGGTAGAAAGTTGGCCTGACGGTGTCTACTTTAACAAGATCCTCGACTGGAAGGGTCATACATATCTGGAATCGGTGCTTCCCTGGCTTATTCAGGATGTGGTCTCATCACAACCACCTGGGAGGGGCGGTTAAGCCTAAGGGTTAATGGGGAGGACTCTGAGCCTCCGGCCTGGTTTTAATCTCACTTCCACCACACCTTGGCTGTGTGACCTTAAGTGAGTTAATTAACGTGTCTGGGCCTCAGTGAACTCATCTGTAAAATGGGGATGCTTGTTGTTGGATTAAATGAGTTTAGCCTGTGTTATGGTTCGGCTGTGACCCCACCCAAATCTCATTTTGAATGGTAATCCCCACAAACCCCACAGGTCATGGGAGGGAGCCAGTGGGAAGTGATTGGATCTCGGGGGCGCTTTCCCCTATGCTGCTCTTCTGATGAGGAGTTTGGCATTTCCACGGCTTGCACTCACTGTGTCTCCTGTCGCCTTGTGAAGAAGTTGCCTGCTTCTGCTTCCCCTTCTGCCAGGATTGTAAGTTTCCTGAGGCTTCCCCAGCTATACAGAACTGTGAGTCAATGAAACCTCTTTTCTTTATAAATTCCCCAGTCTTGGGCGTTTCTCCATAGCAGCGTGAGAACAGACTCATACAGTCTGGGGCTTACTTTGTGGTTTCAGCTCATGTCCAGGGTAGAGGCTGTGATCAGCAAGCACGTGTGGGCGCCTGGAAGGTGCTGGACGATGTGGGGTCCTGATCCGTTTAAGACCGAGTCCCTGCCTGGAAACATTTCTTCCAGTTATCTATTACCCTGTGACAAATCACCCCAAGCTTAGCAGCATAAACCATGATCGCTGATTTTGCTCACAGGTCTGTGATTTGCATAAGGCTTGGCAGGGAGGGCTGGTCCTGCCCCCAGGGCACCAGGAGAGGCAGCTCCCCTAGGGCTGGAGCCTTCACTTCCAAGACAGTGCGTGCACCTACCACATGGCTGCTAGATTGGTTCTGGGCTTGTTTCTTTCCACAAGAGCCTCTCCCTGGGCAGCTTGGGCTTCCTCACAGCATGGTGGCAGGGTCCCGAGACCAGTGTCCCAAAAGAAAGAGCTGGATTACTTTTATGACGTAGGCTCCAAAGCTACAAGGCACCCACCACTTCCACCACATTCTATTAGCAGATACAGACACAGAGACCTCCTCCTGCCCAGGTCCAGGAAAAGAGGACAAAACTGGAAGGTTCTAAGGCCGGATGTGGTGGCTCAACACCTGTAATCCCAGCACTTTGGGAGGCCGAGGCGGGTAGATCGTTTGAGGCCAGGAGTTTAAGACCAGCCTGGGCAACAAGGTGAAACCCTGTCTCTTCTAAAAATACAAAAATTAGCCTGGCATGGTGGCACATACCTGTAGTCCCAGCTACTCCAGAGGCTGAGGCAGGAGAACCATTTGAACCTGGGAGGTGGAGGTTGCAGTGAACTGAGATCGCACCACTGCAATCCAGCCTGGGCAACAGAGTGAGACTCTGTCTCAAAAAATCAAAATAAAACAAAAACAAAACTGGAAGGTTCTGGAAGAGCATGTGAGGTGGGAAATACCGTTTGTGGCCATTTTTGGAAAGTAGAATCTGGCACACATTGTGTTTGTCCCATCCTCGTGAAACAGAAGGTCAAGGCTGCATGGATTCATACAGGTCACTGTCCCCTTCCACATGCCCATTTTACAGATAAGCAAAACTGAGGTCCGGGGGGAGAGTGAACTCTGAGGATGACAGACTCACAGCCTGCCACATACGGGTTATTTGGGAGGATGTCCTGGAGTGGGGAGTGGGTGGGTCATCCTTGCCCTCATGCCCTCCACCCCCATATTGCCCGGTACAGTTCCCTGGCCACGCCTGAATCCAGCTGGCTACGGTCAAGTGGTCCCCCAGGTCATGTCCCAGAAGGTCACTCAGCCTTTTGGCCTCTCCTCCTCATGTTGGCCACACAGCAGTGCATGCAGTAAGCGCTCAATAAATGCTTGGCTGCTTATGACCGACCGATGCCAGGAAGTTCATTCTCACCAGGCCAGGGCAGAACACAGGACAGCGGAGTTGGGGGGCCAGGCCTGGCAGGCCCTCTTTCCGCTCCTCCTCCACAGCAAGCCCCCAGACGGGGTGGAAAGGCCTGGAATTCCCTATCCAGGGTGGGACTGTCACCCCAGAGAAGGGTCTCCTGGCCACTGTCTGCCCACAGCCTAGAGGGTTCCGCTTCCCCAGCCACCTTCTCAGAGGCGTCGGGACTGCAGGAAGAGCCGGCTGAGCCAGATAAAGGCACAGCGGGGGCC
Source organism: Mandrillus leucophaeus (assembly GCF_000951045.1). Classification (NCBI taxonomy): domain Eukaryota; kingdom Metazoa; phylum Chordata; class Mammalia; order Primates; family Cercopithecidae; genus Mandrillus; species Mandrillus leucophaeus. Next base: position 2,409,333 of record NW_012098098.1, read on the forward strand.
GGAGGGAGCCGTTTCCCAACAAAGGAAGCCTGCGGAGGCCTTCCCCCGCCCGCCTAAACACTCCAAGCTCCTTTCAAGCTCTCAGCCGACTGGCGGGCTATTCAACTGCAGCACAAAATGGGGTGGGAGGTGCCTCTGCTTCCCAAGCAACGTAGAGGCAGAGCCGTTTATTTAAAAGAAAAAAGCCACAACATGTTCCAGAATATTCCTCCTCAGAGTGCAGGTCCCTTTGTGGGCCTGCAGGGTCTGCAGTGGGGCCGGGAATTGGAGAGAGACAATGGACCTGGGTCCCTCCCCATAGCCATGTCCGTGTCCCTGCCGGGTCCTCATAGCTTCTGCCTCTCCAGTGATTGACAAGGCTTTGCGGCTGGGCGTCCCCGCCCCGGGGCCTCCCGCGGTGGACTAGATGGACAGGGACAGAGGAGACCACCCAGACCTCCCAGCTGCACCCCTGCCCCTGCAGCCTGCCAGGGGAAGAGGATGGCAGGGCCTGCAGGGTGGCTGATGCCCCTCCTGGACTGGGGGCCCCAAGCCTTCATCGGGGCCCAAGAGGGGCGTTCGGTGGGGGATTGAGGGGTGAGGTTGGCTGCCCTCCCCTAGTGGAGCCAGAACCCCCATGGCCCCAGTGTTTTAACATTGGGGGAGATCTCTGCCCTGGGCCCCTCCCTGCCCCCACAGCTCCATGGGACCCCCAGAAAGAGCTACAACCTTGGCATCAAACCAAACCCAGTTGGAAACCCAGCATTGCCCTTTAGGAGCCAGCCAAGGCCTGAGCTTTTCTGCACCTCAGTTTGCTCATCTGTAAAATGGGGGTGGACGCTGGCTGCCTCCAGGGCTGGCGTGTGAAATGAGTGGAGAAGGACCTTCAGAGCATCTGTGTGCTGTGAATACAGGGCCTCAGCTCTGCTGGGGCGGCGTGGGGAAGACATGGGGTGGGTGTGAGTCAGCCACTTCGGCTAAGCCTGGAACAGCCCTAGCCCCAGGGGCTGCGGGAAGGATGTTAGCCCGGTGTCCTGCTGGCTTGGGGGCTGCAGAGCCGCCTGCAACTGGACCCCAAGTCGGGCACCCGCTGTCCCCGGGCCTGGGTCTCTGCAGGCTGTGGCAGCCCCTTGGAGACGCTCAGCAATGAGCCCTGGGGGGCTGCGGGGTGCGGGGAGAGGGCAGGAGAAGGTTTGCCTGTGCCAAGGCTCATTAAGCGCCGGTGTTCCGAGGGGATTAGGCCGGAGCCAGCCGAGGATTCCTTGGGCTTGGTTATTAAAGGCTCTGCGCAGGGTAAACACCAGGCGCTTCCTTTCAGAGCCGCACCTGCTAATTAGAGGGCAAGGAACTCATTAAAACAGTAACTCCAGGGACTGCCTGGGAAGAAGGCTGGGGATGGGAGGGGAGGGAATGTGTGGGGAGGGCGGAGGGCAGGAGGGGACAGGACCGGGCATCAGGGGCAGGGGGCAAGGGGCTGGGGGGGTGGCAGGTGTGAGACCCCGCCCACCAGGGGCTTCTGTGCTTCCTGCTTTATTTTCTCCCCCCTGGCAAATGCCCCTGCCAGGTGCTCTGCAGTCTCCCCGGTGGGCTCTGAGGTGCACGTGTTCTTCCCGGTGGCGGCCAGGAGTGGGGAATGGGCAGAGCCACGTCTGAGAAATGCCTGCTGTGCTGGGCTGAGTAGGGAACCCAGGGCTCATGTCCTGATCCCCTCACCAAAGAGGCTTTGCAGATGTGAGCTCGGGACTTTGAGACAGTGAGAGTGTCCTGGGTTCTCCTTGTGACTGTCCTTAGAAGAGGGTGATGGAAGCTGATGCTGCGGGAGAGGAAGTGGGCTGTGTGGTGACAGACTGAGGAGCTGGAGTGCTATGGGGTGGGGGCCACCAGCCAAGGAATGCAGGGGCCTGGGGAAGCTGGAAGAAAGGACGGGGAACAGTCTCCCCTGGAGCCAGCCCTGCCCACACTTTGACTTTAGTCCAGCAAGACCCAACTCGGACTTCTGACCTCCAAAGAGGGTGCATATGTGTTGTTAGAGCCACTGTTCGCGGTCGCGTGTTACAGCAGCTGGAGAACAGAGACAGCCCCTTACAGCAGGCGCCTCGCCTGGGGCACTGTGAGGGGCTGCAGCAGCCCACTGCCATGCTGTCTGCCTCTGCCAATCCAGGAAGGGTGCAGGTGGGCAGGGGTGGGCACCGGCAGGTATAATGCATCATTTTCTGTATGTTTAAAATATTTCATAATTGAACTGTGAAATGACATCTGCCTGGATCCGAGTCTGCCCCTCTCTGAGTCCTCCTGCCCCTCTTGGATAAATGTCAGTGGCCAAGCATGAGCCCCTGAGGCCCGGGGACACATCTTCCCTGTCTTTCCCTGTCTCCCTCCTCCCTCCTTACCCCATGCTTGGGAAGTCGGAGTGTTTGTGGAAGTCTGCTGCTGTGTAGGAATCACTCTTGTCTTGCTGCTTAAGGCACGGGGGAGCTGTTAATGGCTCACATTTCAGACCCTGGCTTTGGGGCAGGATTTAATGCAAGCCACCTAGTGGGGAGTTAGAGAGGTCATACCCTGCTGTGTTGCTTTAGGCTAGGCACCTAACCTCTCTGAGCTCAAGTGCTCCTCTGGAGATGGGAATAGAGATGGGAAACGTTTCCCTTCTGTTTTGTTTGTTTGTGTGTTTGTGTTTTTGAAGACGGAGTCTCACTCTGTCGCCTGGGCTGGAGTGCAGTGGCACGGTATCGGCTCACTGCAACCTCCACCTCCCGGGTTCAAGCGAATCTCTTGCCTCAGCCTCCCAAGTAGCTGGGATTACAGGTGCACGCCACCATGCCCAGCTAATTTTTGTATTTTTTGTTTTGTTTTGTAGAGATGGAGTTTCACCATGTTGCCCAGGCTGGTCTCAAACTCCTGACCTCAAGTGATTTGCCCGCCTCAGCCTCACAGAGTGCTGGGATTACAGGCCTGAGTCACCGCGCCTGGCCACTCTCTGTCTTTGCCGTGCTCCTGAGGGTGTGCCTCCCATGTTCGGAAGCTTGAGGGGCAGGGCCTGAGACCTCTGATGGGCGCGTCCAGCCTTGGGGCCTCCGGAGGAAGGGGTGTGTACACCTGAATCACCTTTATGGCAATTCTGCACACTTTGAGGGTGCTTCCTGCCTCAAAGTGGAGGCTCTGGGGTTCTTTGACAACCAGCTGGGGCCCCTGTCCTAGCCTGACTGCCCCAGGTCTGAAGTGGGGAGCCAGGGATGGGGCAGGGGGCCCAGACTCCCAGTCACACCCAAGCAACTGGGACAAGTACCAGAGGTGACTCATACCTAGAGGTAGAAAGCACAACACCGCTGCTCTTTGTCCCTTGGGGTCCTGTAGCCATCGGCCATGAGAGGGGGCTGCGGTGCCATCAACCCCTGGGTCTGTGTGCCTTGGTCTCCCGCTTACAGACCTGGATGGGCAGAATCCTCCCTCTCCCTAATCACACTAAGGACTGCAGTACGTACTGAGCGCACACTGCGGGTACTTTGTCTTCCTTATCTCACTGAATCCTCCAGCAACCCTACCAAGTCAGGACCAGTGTCCCCACTTTCCAGATGGGGCGGCAGAGGCTCAGAGAGGGGATGTGACTTTCCCAAGGTCACACAGCAGGATCCACAGCCAGCAGCTCTTGGTTAATATGAGGCTTAGGGAGCTGAAAGCCCCCCTCCCCGTGTGTGCTTCTCCCCGCCCCCAGCTGGCAGGACCGAGAAGCCAGGTTTGCACTGCGCTCAGCAGACCCCGCAGGCCTCTCCTTCTCCCTCGGCTTGCTTTGTGCCGAACCGAGGGGTCAGGATGGCGTGATGCTTTTCCCACCCTGGATTTAGTTGTTTTCCTACCCGGAAACACCGATTCGGCCTCTTCCTGTCTACACTTCCCTCTGAAACACCCTCTCTCCCCCTCCAGCCTCTTCTCTCCTCAAGGTCATTGCTTGTCTTTTGAGTGCCCTTCTTGGAGGGTCCAGGGGCCAGGCCATGTGCTGGCCACCCAGGGAGGATGCTGTCCCACCTCAGAACCCCCCTTTACCCCCTGTCTCAGCCGGGGCCTTTGCGAGTGGTCTACACCAGCTTCTCACACTGAACCTCCCTTGCTCCCAGAGTGTGTCCTTTCAGAGGCCACCAGAGACCATCACCACCAGGGACCACTTCTCCACCTGTCATCCCTTTGCACTCCGCAACCTTGAACCCTTCTAGAAACCCCCAAATCAGCCAGCCCTCACCCAGAGCTGCAGAATTGGTGGGAGGTGGACCCTGAACTCCACAGTGGGGAGGCTGGCGGGCAGGCCCAGCATCTGCAGGGCTCTCACCAGGAGGGGCGGGCGGGGGAGCTGCTGTCACAAGGGGGTCCTCCTTCCTCAGAGAAGCCTTGGCCTGGCTCTGAAGGCCTCCCAGCTGATCCACGCAGGCCTACCCAGGTCATCTCCAACAGTCTCCCTTACTGAGAGGGCAAGATCCCCTGCCAGCAGCCCCAGAGGCCAGTGTGATGGAGCAACCGACCCTGTGCTTGCCCACCCCACCACGCTTCTCTTCCAGGCCTCCTTCTTGTCTCTCTTGCAGGCTCCTCTGAGCACGGCTGCTGCCCGGCCTCGGGACCTTCCACTTTGCCCACCTCACCCCCTTAGGGCTTGGGGGCTTGGGTCAGGTGCCTGAGGCCAGCCTGCATCAGAAGCTGGCTCCGCCTCTTTCCTGTGTGTGGCCCTGGGCCTCAGTTTCTTCCTCTGTGCAATGGGGACAATAACATACCAGCCTCCTGGGAACTGGCTGGGTTACAGGAGAGTAAGCCTTTGGAGCTGGCCGGCAGGCATGGGGGCCCAAAGAGGGTCCTCAGCTCTGGACCTGGACGCCTCTTCTGGAGATCTCACTTCTGGAGCTCCCCGCCGTCTCTGCGCGGGCATCCCATCCCGTTGGGCCACTTCCCTCAGTGGGCCCCAAGCTGCAGCCACCTCCTCTCCACAGCCCTGCCTGCCCTCCCTGGCCCAGAGGCCCCATGCTCCCACTTTCTCTGCCTGGGTAGTGTCGACATTTGGGATGTCCCGTGCATGGCAAGATGCCGAGCTGTGCCCTTGGCCTCTCCTGGTAGATACTACTGTGACAACCAAAATGTCCCCGTCAGCCTGTGGTCCATCAGCCTTGGGATCAACCCCGTCCTTCCTCCAGGGCGTGGACACGGGGCCTCTGCTTTCCTCAGACCTGCTCCCTCTCCAGCTACTCTCCTGCTCCCGCCCTCACCGTGTGCACTGACCAAGCTGTCTTCTGAGTCCACACGGCCTTCCTTGCCCCACACATGATGCTGTGCCGTCACTCCTCTACTCTGTGATCGACTTGGCTCCCTACTGCCCATGGCCTTGCAGGAGTTGAGCTGGCACGTCCGGAGTGTGGATGTGGAGCTGCCACTTGCCACCTGGTGACCCTGGGCCTCACTGGCCTTTGTTTGGTCATTGGAAAAAGTTATCCACGCCTCACAGCGTTTCTGGAGCTGACTTTGGACAGGGCCTGTGTGGGGCAGCTGCACTGGTGTTGCTGGAGTCACTGTCTTGTTGCCAAGGTCCCGCACTTAGGCCCTTCTGGCCTCACCCACTGTCTTTCCCGGTGCTCCAGCCATGACGAGCTCCCCTCTCCCAGCACCCCTTCTCTGCGTTTCCTCTCCTGTCTCTGTCCCCAGGTTCTGCTCATCCTTGAAGGACATGGTGTCCTGACCAGAGGGTGGACTCTGAGGCGCAGGGGCAGTGCATTGGATTTTGGGGGTGCTTGGCATGGGGTGGGCCACTTGTGAGGAGCCCCTGATTGGGGCTATGTGATCCGTGGAGGGACGCCATTTTTCTTCCCCCTAAATGTGGGGGTTCAAGAACCACTACCCCAAAATATGACTGTAGGAGACCAGAATGTGCCACCCCAAAATATACTTCTTCAGCATATTTACAGCCGGTTATTCTGAGAAACTGCAGAGCCAGGAGTCGCTCTGAAAAGCTGTCCTTTTGTAAAAGCAATTTGCATTTGTAAAGGAGAGCCGCATTAGTGAGGTGTCTGCACCAGGAAGAGAGCTGCTCCGACAACTTTTATCACCAGAGACTTTATCTGCTTAGCAAGACAAGCTTGATTCACCAGGCACCTCCTCCCTCACCTCCTGCGACTCCCGGAAGCCCCAGGCCCCTGCTCTTCCTTCGGCTCGGATGCTATCTATACAAGCGACAGTCACCTGACCCTTGTTTGAGTTTCCCGTGCGGTGGGACTCCCGTGTCTGCGCATGTAATTAAACATGGTTTTTCGCCCGTTAATCGCTCATGTTGATTTATTCATAGCCCAGCCAAGGAACCTCGGAGGGTGGAGGGGAGTCATTTTCTCTCCCGACACCCGTCCCGGGAGGCCCCAGCTCTGAGCCCGGGGGTGACCGGTCCTGAGTACTTTTCACTGACACAGCCGTTTGCCCCGGGTGGCACTGCTGAGGCCTGGAGCAGCCCCGGGCCCGAGCGGAGGGCCGTACTGTCTTGGCATTCTTTCCTCGGCAAGCCAGTGAGTTCAATCTGCTTTTTAATCAACAAGACTTTTGATCCAGCAGGAATGAGTAATTAGCATGGAGCCGGGAGTGGGCAGTTGCAGGAGGCGGAGGCCGTGCCATGCGGGCTGGGCTCCCTGCAGGTGCTGCGGCGTGGGTTTCTGGGGTGAGGGGGTACATGGCCTAGAATAGGGGGAGGGGCATGGGGTGAGGCCGTGCACTGCAGAAGGTGCCCAGCCCCTCCCACTGCCACTGCTGCAGGGTGGCAGTCTCATGCCCCGCACCACCAACAGTGACAGCAGCAATAACACTGTTGGCTGCCGGGAGAAAGAGAAGGAGAAGGAAAAGAGGAAGGGACGAGGTAGAAGGGAGGAAGCCATGTCGATTTTAGAGTTGGGAACCCTGATACCCAAAGAAGCCAGTGCCTTGTCAGGCCTCCGAGCTGCTGGGTGCGCTGGGAGCAGGGCGGGACACCCTTCAGACCTCACATCCAGTGTGGAGTTTCCCTGCTACCCCAGATGTCCCATAAAGAAGTCCCCAGCTTGCTGGCCGGCTGGCCTGAGTGCACTTCCAGCAGCTGGGGCTGGGGTTCCAGGAGGACAGAGCCAGGGCAGGACTGCATACTAGGACAGGTGTGACTCAGGCCTTCCTGGGACCCTAGTGTCTCTGAGCCATGGCGGAACAGGGTGTGGAGGCTCCCTGGGTGCAGACCAGGATCCTTGTCGAAGCCTTGGTGAGGACTCGGCTGCAGTTCTGCAGGACTCCAGGGTCACCAGGGGGTGCTTTGGCAGCATCAAGCCTTGGTGCTTTAATGAGCTTCCATTAGGCCTCCTGACATGCGCCACTCCAGCACTGTTTGGGGATTGGCTGATGGATTTTTGAGCCTTTGTTCGTTCCCTTGATTATTCATTCAACAAATGTTCATTAAGCCTGGCACTGAGCCAGGGGATGGCCAAGGCTTTGCTCAAGGAGCTCCCGGCCTAAGCATCAGCTCATCAGCTTTTGAAGACAGAGCTTCAGAGATGCCGACTAGTCGGTGGCGTTCAGCACAGAAGGGGCAGAAGCAAAGGTGCGGGATTAGGCCACCTGCAGCCTTGGTGGCTCGGGTAGGATACTGGTGGCCTTCTCCAACCTGGTGGGCTATGAGCCACTGAACAGCCTGACACACACATGCCCTCACATTTTTTTTTTTTTTTTTTTTGAGATGAAGTCTCACTCCATCGCCCTGGCTGGAGTGCAGTGACACGATCTCGGCTCACTGCCACCTCCGCCTCCTCAGTTCAAGCAATTCTCCTGCCTCAGCCTCCTGAGTAGCTGGGATTACAGGCACCCGCCACCACGCCCACCTTTGCCCTCACAGTTCTTATGTGCACACATCACACACAAGGCATGCACATGCACACATATGTCATGCCAAAATACATGCATGCACAGTCCATGCTCACACAGGCAAACACGTTCATGTGCATGCATGCCCACACAAATGCACACACATGCACACATGCTTGTATACACATAGGCATACGTATACATGTGCACACACACTCACAGACATGTACACACAAGTGCATGTATCCACATGCACATTTGTAGTGCATGTGATGCACACTCACACATATGCACACACCCCAGCTCTGCCCCCAGCATCGAGGGGCTGGCGACAGGGTGCAGACAGAAGCTCCTGCTGTTGCCGTCTCTTCTCACCCATCACTGTGTCCCGCATCACACCAGGCCACGCCTGTGGGCACCCCAGCCTGCTCCTCAAAGCTCATACTACCCTTTGGGTCTAGGGGCGGGCTCGCCGGCAGACAGCCCCCTCGGGAGGATAGGCCTTGGGGGAGGCCCTGCACATAGGCTCAGGACTTTTAAGCAGGGAAACCAGGGACCTGGCACAGGGATGGGCTGGGGGCCAGTGCCCTGGGCTGCACATCTTTTTGCCTTCGGGGGCCCCTGGGTGTGGGCCAGGGCTGGGCTCCTCTTAGCACAGGGCCTGGGGCAGGAGTCCTGATTGTCCAGGTCTCGGCAATGCTGCCACACCCGGCGTCTGAGACGGAGGCATCAGCCTCTGCTGTTTTCACTGCCTGCGGCACATTCGATGTTTTCATTCCATTTGATTTTCTTTTTGAAAACCACTGGCCGGGCCGGGCGCGGTGGCTCAAGCCTGTAATCCCAGCACTTTGGGAGGCCGAGACGGGCGGATCACGAGGTCAGGAGATCGAGACCATCCTGGCTAACACAGTGAAACCCCGTCTCTACTAAAAATACAAAAAACTAGCCGGGTGCGGTGGCGGGCGCCTGTAGTCCCAGCTACTCGGGAGGCTGAGGCAGGAGAATGGCGTGAACCCGGGAGGCGGAGCTTGCAGTGAGCTGAGATCCAACCACTGCATTCCAGCCTGGGTGACAGAGCGAGACTCCGTCTCAAAAAAAAAAAAAAAAATAAAATAAAATAAAAAAATAAAAATTAAAAAAAAAATGAAAACCACTGGCCGAAGCCTCCGTATTGGTCTCATGCAGGACCCAGCCTGGAGTTGGAGACCCTGGAGCAGGTGACCTTTCAGATTCTTCCCATCTCCGATCTTTGAGGGTGCTGGGAACACCCCTGGGCTCTCTCTCTCCTCTGGATCAAGAGAGTGAACACAGAGGCCGCGCCTTCCCTGTGCTGGGCCTGTGGGTGCTGGCTCGGCTCGTCTTGCTCCGCACCTCCACCTCCTTGGGTGCTGGTGGCTGTTGCTGCTTTTCATAGTGACTGAAAGCAAACCCAGGGTGTGAATAAAGATCTGGAGAATGGATACAGATCATCCGTGTGCAGTTTCCCTGCTGCCCCAGATGAGCACAAGGGGCCCCGGCTGCATCAGGGGCTCCCGCTTGCTGACCGCCTGGGCCGCTCTTCCCTGGAGCCCTGAGCCTGGGCTGCCCACGGCAGGGTGGGGCAGGCTGCCTGGGCGTCGTCATCTGCTTCATCCTCCGTTCTCATCTCTGCATCGGCAGATCTTCCCCCTCAGCATCTCCAGATGTTGCTTTTTCCGTATCTTGCCCTCACCTCTGGGTGCATTCAGCTGCTGAACCTCCTTCCTGCGATAGGGCCACCCTGAGTGCCTAACCTTCCGGGCTATTCTGAGTGGTAGATGTGCCCCGAGGTTAACAGTGCAGGCTGGGGATGATGGCGTCTGGGTGCAGAGCTGGCTCTGTGTAACCTGAGGCAGCTGACTTACCCCTCCCTGCCTCAGTCTCCACCTCCATCAAATGGGCATATAATGATAGAACCTATGTCATAGGCATGTTTGGAGGATCAGGCAAGTAAGATTTGCAGAGTGCTTGAGCATTGCATGGCACATGTGGTGACTAAATAATTTAAGTGACATTAAATAATTAAGGGGTTACTGTCAGGGAAATACAATCAGCTAGGTTTTATCCAGTGGCTCCTAAAGGCCCGGTAGTGGTCTAAATACACCTATCTTGAGTCACTTTTCTTTCCTTGTGAGGTAGGTACTGTCATTGTGACCATTTTACAGATGAGGAAGCTGGGGCCCAGAGAGGTTTAGTCACTTCCCCGTGGCCACACAGCCCACAGTAACCGAGTCAGTGCATGAAGGAGGGCAAGCTGTGATGGACAGGTGCTGCTGCCAGCGGCCTTACTCTCGTGATACTGCTGAGGATGGAATGAGCAGGTGTCTGCAGAGCTTGGCCTGGCACGTGGCAGGCAGAATCACAGGGCATCTCATCCTGTGAACATCATTGGTTTCAGCGTTGCGGCGGGTGTTTGGGTGGACTGGGCATGTTACCACCGCCTGCTGCTGTGACTGTCATGAGCAGCTGGATGGCCCTAACCCTGCTGTCTTCCCCTGAACCGTTGCTGTCACCTGGAAGGGAGGGAGGTCACTGGGTCTGGTGCCATTTCCCTCCCCACCAGCCAGGCCAGTAGCCAGGCCCGTAGTAATTCTCGTGACTATTTTACGTGATTGCAAATTGGTTTTCCCAATGATCTGTTCTAGAGTCCGCCTGGGCGTGGATGCCAAGCTGGCTGACCCGGGATTTCCAACTGGGGCGTGATTTTCCTCCTGTGGAAGGGGCGCATTTGTCTTTACCCGGACCTAGGGCTGTGCTCACTCTGGCTGTGATTTCTCCGGACAAATGGCCGTGGCACTGACGGGGCCCTGGCGTGACTCTGCCTGCGTGCTGCGCCCTTTCTGGAAGCTTCTGCCTTTTATTTCCCATGTTTCCTTTTCCCCTTTCCACCCCAACTGGGACTCACTTCAGTCAATTATTCCCTTCAGATCTTTTCAGGGAAGGCGGCAGTGAAAAGGCACTAAAATTGCTGTCTTCTCAATGTTCTCCCATTATTAGATTTCTTTCTGTGGATGTGCAGAGGGGGAGGGGGGCAGAGAGAGGCGGCGGGTGTGTGGGGTGGGGGTGGAGGCGGTTCTTTTTAATCTTTCCATTTTTCTTCTTTTTAAAAAAATGACTCTTAATCCTTTGCTGGTGAGAGTCTTAGACTCTTGAATTGTGTCTTTACGCCAGGAGACGGCATCTGCATTTTCATTTTTGGTGACTTTCGTGTTTGCCTGTGGAACCAGAAGGATTGAATTTACATCGCCTGTCTTCCTTTAACCTGAAATGTCAGCTTCACAGAAGCCGAATCTTTCCCTGTCTTGATCACTGCCAAGTCCTCGGTGCCAAGAACGGTGCTTGGCCCAGGGCAGGGGCCAGATAAATACTTTAAAATTCACTAACAGGCTTGTTTTCTGTCCCCTGGTCCCCAGCTCTCTCAGCACAGCTTTGAGCTTAGACAGTGAGCTTTCGGTGCATTTCTGAATCTCAGTCGATAAAGGTGTATCCAGAGTGGAAACACTTGGTGCAAGTCATTTAAGAATCATCACGCAAGGCTGAGCCCAGGAGTTCAGACCAGCCTGGGCAACATAGTGAGACCCCCTCTATATAAAAGGTAGAAAAAAATTAGCCTGCCATGGTGGCGTGTGCCTGTGGTCCCAGTTATCTGGGAGGCTGAGATAGGAGGATCCCTTGAGCCCACAAGTTCAAGGCTGCAGTAAGCTGTGATTGCATCACTGCACTCCAAGGAGACCCTGTCTCAAAAACAAAGGTAAGTGTGGTGGCTCACACCTGTAATCCCAGCACTTTGGGAGGCCGACGCAGAAGGATCACTCGAGTTGGGGAGTTCAAAACCAACCTGGCCAACATGGTGAAACCCCATCTCTACTAAAAATACAAAAAATTAGCTGGGTGTGGTGGTGCACGCCTGTAATCCCAAACACTCGGGAGGCTGAGGCAGGAGAATCTCTTGAACCTGGGAGGAGAAGGTTGCCGTGAGCCAAGATTGCGCCACTGTACTCCAGCCTGGGCGACAGAGCAAGACCCTGTCCCAAAAACACACAAAGAAAAAACATCTTCACGTGAACTGTTCGGGACCAGCTCCTGATACCACTGTGTGTGGTGCGGTCCTAGCTTGGGTTTAAGAATGAACAGAGGCACTTCCTGCAGGTCAGCAGGTCAAGGGTTTTCTCCCGTGTGTCAGGCTGACAGACTCTGCAGGTAGCTGGGAGGGTGGGACGGTGGGAGGGTGGGCTGGAGCCCTGTGCTGCTCCACTCCCGGCTCTGCCCTGGCCCCCAATCTAGGAGGTTATGCAACCTCTCTGAGCCTCTGCACAAGTTTCCTCATCTGGAAAATGATGATGATAATGGCAGTGTCTACCTCATCGGCTCTGGCAAGGATTAAGTGAATTAAAATATGTGGAAAGTATTTAAAACAGGGCAGAGCAGAGAGCAGATGCTGCACCTGTGTTGATTATTATTTTATTGCCATTATACTTATTATTCTTCCATCCACTGAATTGAAACCTTCCTGACTGCTAGAAGTCAATTCATCACTGTGTGCAAGAACATGTGAATTTTTCTAAGCTCTCTAGGGACTCTGTTGTTTACTTTTTTTTTTAAGTAAACAGAGTGTTGTTCTGTCTTCCAGGTTGGAGTGCAGTGGATCTCAGCTCACTGCAGCCTTGACCTCCTGGGCTCAAGTAATCCTCCCGCCTCAGCCTCCTGATTAGCTGGGATCATAGGCATGTGCCACCATGCCCAGCTAATTTTAAAAATTTTTGTAGAGGCCAGGCGTAGTGGCTCATGATTGTAATCCCAGCACTTTGGGAGGCTGAGGCAGGTGGATCTCTTGAGGTCAGGAGTTCGAGACCAGCCTGGCCAACATGGTGAAACCTGCCTCTACTGAAAATACAAAAATTAGCTGGGCTTGGTGGCAAGCGCCTGTAATCCCAGCTACATGGGAGGCTGAGGCAGGAGAATTGCTTGAACCCGGGAGGCAGAGGTGCAGTGAGCAGAGATCACACCACTGCACTCCGGCCTGGGTGACAGAGTAAAACTCTGTCTCTAAATAAAAATAAATAAAATTTTTGTAGAGATGGGATGTTGCTATGTTGCCCAGGCTGGTCTCAAACTCCTGGCCCTAAGTGATCCTCCTGCCCTGGCCTCCCAAAGCACTGGGATTACAGGTGTGAACCACTTCACCTGGCCTGTTATTTACGTTTTTTAATGTGTGAGTTTCAGATGGGCATCAGGCTTTAGGGAGCAAGGCCTTGTGGTGATGGCTGGAGTTGGATCCTAGCCTTGCCGCTAACGAGCCAATGACCTCAGTCCCTGGGCCTATTCTCTCGGCAGTGGAATAGAGACCGGCAGGTGGTCTGTCTATTCCTGGGCTGCCTGCTGTTCCTCTGCAGGAACTGTGGGTGAGCAGGTGGGATTGTGTCAGCAGGGCCGGGTGGCGAGCCCTCCAGCCCGTCACTGCCACCTCCCCGACACCTCAGGGTCCACCAAGCAGAAGTGACATCTACTGAGGCTGTTTGTTGTGGCTGTCACTGTGTTTCCACGATCCTGTGACAGAAACCCTGCCCTGGCGTTAACTCACATTGCAGCCCGTGCATCCGGAAGTGTATTTTTAAAGGATATAATTTCTATCAACTTCAATTAGAGCTATTTTTATGTTTGTCACCCTGAAGAATTTCCCTAGAGCTAAGCTGCCGTTTTTCACTCTAATACCCTTGGCAAGGGCTGGGGAAGAAATTAATAGTCTAGTGATCACTTTAGCGAATGCCCTGTTGGCGCTGGAGAAACTGACTACCCTGGTTGAGGTGGCTCTGCTCCTTCAGTCCCTGTGTCACGCTCACCTGTGGTGGCCCACGCACGAGCTGAGAGCCCAGGGCGTGGGCCACAGCGGCCCCACCAGCCTCCACTCTCCTATCCTTTTGGGAGACCTGCTGGATGAATTCCTCCTCCTCGGAGCGCATGTGACAAGGGTCTGTCTCTGGGAGGTTCAAGGCGCACCAGGGCGAGAGTCTGTCATCTTCAGGCTGTCTGACGTCTGGCAGGCTGTTAAACATCTCTGAGCCACATCTAAACAGGGAGCACACCCTATGGATTAGCTGCTCCTAGCCGCTGGCCTCCCCAGCCTGGGACATCAGCGGAGGCGATGGTAGGGTGGGGGGAGCACTGGGCTCCGCAGGTGCCTAGCAAATGGAGCATCCCTGCTGGCTCCCCCGTTTCAGCAGCACCCCCTCTCCATGCACAGATGGCACCCCTCTCCAAGCAATTTGTGCATGAAGAGGGGGTGCCGCTGAAAAGGGGGGCCAGCAGAGAAAGCTAGGCACAGGTTCTGAAGATCGGTGGGGGTGGTGGACAGCAGGGAGTGGGGAGCAGCGGCTGTGGAGAAGGCCTGGAGGCGCAGAGGGAGCAGCTGAGCTGCCGGATGTGCCTCCCTCAGCCTCTTAGGGAGGAAGGTGCTTCTTGATCCTGTTAAACCCGAAATCAGCAAGCAGTTCAACAAACCGTGGCACGTCGGCACCACGGCACGCTACTCAGCAATGAAAAGAAACAAAGCATGGGCACAGGGCAACCTGGGTGCGTCTCCAGAGGACTGCGCTGAATGGGAAAGCCAGCCCCAGAGGACTGAGCGCTGTGTGATTCCATTTCCTTAACGTGCTTAAGGTGACCGAGTTCTAGAATGGAGAGCAGATTAGTGGTTATCACTTCCTGCTTGCGGCGGGTACTACAGGGAGCAAGGGGTTGCCCTTGGAGGCTGGGTGAAGGTGTGGGGGATGGCTCCATTACTGCTTACAGCTGCAAGCGAATCTGCAAGTATCTCAGCTTAAAGAGTTTGCCGGGCCCAGTGGCTCACTCCTGTAATCCTAGCATTTTGGGAGGTTGAAGCAAGAAGATCACTTTAAGCCAGGAGTTTGAGATGAGCTTGGACAACATAGCCAGACCCCATCTCTACAAAAAATAAAACAATTAGCAGGGCATGGTGGTGCGTGCCTGTAGACCCAGCTGCTCAGGAGGCCGTGGTGGGAGGATCGCTTGAGCCCAGGAGGTTGAGGCTGCAGTGAGCTATGATCGCACTGCACTCCAGCCTGGGCAACAAGTGAGATCTTGACTCAAAAAAAGTTGAAATTTTAAAAAGGCAACAATCAAAATGATGTCTCTTTAGCTCGGAACATTCAGCAGGCTGTCCTCTCACAGCGAATGAGAGCCAGAGTCCTCCCAGGGACCTATGGGGACCTTCGAAACGGGACCCATTGCTTCCCTAGCTCCTCCCCTGCCACCTGCTCCTTGCTTTTCCTCAAATGCAACCGGGCACACTCCTGTCTCAGGGCCTTCGCACTGGCCATTCCCTGAGCCTGAAACACCATTCACCCAGGAACATGGCTCCTTGCATAACTCAGATATGTCTCCTCCAGCGGCTGTGCTGGGGATGCCGTGCCAGGGCCTGGGAGTGCTGTTCACATGGGGCTGATGGTCTGGGGGTGCAGATTGGTAACCCAAATCTCTTGCACTGGGATGTGCCACTAATGGACATGGGCTGGGGTGCGGCCAGCTCTGCTCGGGGAGGGGAGCTGGGGACGGTGCCCAGGGGAAAGGCTGCAATCCCTGGCTGAGAGGGAGGCACAGAACATTGCTGGGAGGAAGGCAGGGGGCATTTTGGGATGAGAGGGAACTCTTAGGCAGCTGGCAAGGTTTGTGAGCAGCCCGCGCATTGCTTTCGCCTGGAACCCTGGGCCGAGCGGGACCCTGCCCGGGGAGCCTCCTTGACTGGCTGCCTGAAGCTCCCAGGACGACAGAAGCCCTTGTTTCAGGACTGAGAGCTGCCTCCCTGAGAAGCTGTGATGCGGCGAATGTGTAGAGGACAGGCATGTGGTGCACATGTGATGGGCACCAGGAGCGTGTGTGAAGTGCAGGCCTGCTCCCTGTTTATCCTGCAGTGCCCTTGCCCGGCCAGGCACTGCCCCAGAGCTTCACAGCACAGATTCATTGGCCCTTGCAGCTGCCCCAGGAGGCTGGCACTGTCACTGTTTCCATTTCACAGATGGGGTAGCCAAGGCCCAGAGAGGCAGAGCTACTTGCCAGCAGGCACACAACTCATCAGGTGGTGCTGGACTTTGAAGCAGGCAAGGCTGAGTCTGTGCCCTCAGGCCCAGCAGGATGCAGCTTCCCAGGCTGGAGAGGGAAGGGAGGGGAGGAGCCGGTGGTATAGACAAGCTGGCTGGTGCCATGTGTGCTTCAGAACGAGCCGTCTGCCACCTTCGGGCAGATGCAGGTGACCTCGTGGGTGCTGCTATAGCCAGCTCTGCTCTGCCCTTACCATGGCTCCCAGGTTCGCCTCTTCTGTCAAGGCTTAGCCACCCCCTCCCACAAGCCCCCCTCCCTGACAGGCTTTGCCTACAAGAAATTTCCTTGTGTTTAGGAGTCAGCGTGCACGGTGCCCCACCTCCCACCCCCTCCTAAACCCCAGGCCTCCTCTCTGCTTCCAGAACAGGAGCCTGCGGACCAAGTCCAGCTGGCTGCCTGTTTTGGACGGCCCATGAGCTAAGAAAGGCTTTCATGTTTTTAAATGGTTGCCAAAAACAAAACCCAAAGGAAGAACAGTATTTTACCACAGATAAAAATTATATGAAATTCAAATTTTAGTGTCCATAAATAAAGTTTTATTGAAACAGCCACACATGTTCATTTAGGTATTGTCTGAGGCTGCTTGGGAGCTGCAGTGGCAAAGCTGAGTGGTTTTGACAGAGACCATTCAGCCCACAAAGCCAAAAATACCATCTGGCCCTTTAAGAAAAGGTTTGCAAATGTGCTGCTGCCTCTGGGCCATTGCGCTTGCGGTTCCTTGTTCCAGGAACACTCTTCCCCAGATATCTCCGTGGCTGGTGTCCTCGTTTCCTTCAGGTCTTTTCACAAATACGCTCTTCTCAGTGTGGCCATCCTATGGAAAATGATATCTCTACCATTGCCCACCCATCCATTACTTTCTCCACCCACCTGCCCTTCTCTCCATCCTGTTCTCCTGCTGTTTGTCTTTATGGCACTTCCTGCTGACGGACAGATGAACACTTTGTTTATTCATAATCATGTTAAAATACTGTGTGTCTCCCCAACCAGAATGTCAGCAGGGATTTTTAGCTGTTTTTCTTGCTGCTACATCCCAGGCACAGAGCCTAGCACAGAGTCAGTACTCAATAAACGTTTACTGGATGAATGGATGGATGGATGATGAGCAAATGGACAGGTGGATGAGTGGATGAACAGTGGATGTGTGGATGGGTGGATAGATGCCTGGATGGACAGATGGATAGACAGTGGACACATGGACAAGTCGATGAATGGACAGGTGGATGGGTGGATGGATAGATGTGTGGACAGAGGGACAGGCAGTGGACAGATGGACAAGTGGATGAATGGGTGGATGGATGAACGATGGATGGGTAGATGGATGGATAGATGGAGGGGCAGGTGGGTGGATGATGGATGGATGGATGATGGGCAGGTGGACAGATGATGGACAGATGGATGAATAGTGGATGGGTGGATGGATGATGGATGGAGGGATGATGGGCGGGTGGAGGGATGATGGACAGGTAGATAGATGGAGGACAAGTGGATGGATGTTGGGCAGGTGGGTGGATGATGGATGGATGGATGATAGATGGGTGAATAGATGATGGATGAATGGATGAGTAGTGGATGGACGATGTGTGGATGGATGATGGGTGGGTGGATGGGTGAGGGACAGGTAGATGGATGGTGGATGAGTAGGTGGATGGTGGGCAGGTGGGTGGATGATGGATGGATGGATGATGGATGATGGACAGGTAGATGAGTGGTGGATGGATGATGGACGGATGGATGATGGACAGGTAGATGGATGGTGGATGAGTAGGTAGATGGTGGGCAGGTGGGTGGATGATGGATGGATGGATGATGGACAGGTAGATGGATGGTGGATGAGTGGATAGATGGTGGGCAGGTGGGTGGATGATGAATGGATGGATGATGGACAGGTGGATGGATGGTGGGCAGGTGGGTGGATGATGTATGGATGGATGATGGATGGATGGATGGATGATGGGCAGGTGGATGGGTGATGGACAGGTAGATGGATGAGTGGTGGATGGATGGGTGATTGACAGGTAGATGGATGGTAGATGAGTGGGTGGATGGTGGACAGGTGAGTGGATGGCGGCAAGTGGGCGGATGGTGGACGGGTGGCTGATGGACAGGTAGATGGATGAGTGGTGGATGGTGGATGGATGGATGGATGATGGGCAGGTGGATGAGTAATGGACAGGTAGATGGATGGTGGATGAGCAGATGGATGGTGGACAGGTGAGTGGATTCTGGACAGGTGGGTGGATGGTGGATGGATGGATGATGGGTGGGTGGCTGGCTGGATGGGTGGATATGAGGGTGTGACAGAAATGTGGATGCAAAGCTAAGCTGAACCAAATAACGTGGCTCTTAGATGTCACGTGACAGGGTCAGAACTTTGGTAAAGGGTTGGCGGGATAAGTGTGGTGTTTCAGGAAGGCCGCTGCCCGTTGGTGTTGGAGAGCTGTGGCTGGCAGGGCTGTACACCCAGGGCCCAGCAGGAGGCTCTCACCCTTGGAGGCAGGAGATGAGCAGGCTAGGGGTGGGGGGCTACGGCTGGGTCTGGGAGGGGGTCGCTGGGAGAGACAGGATGTCAATGGTGAGCCGGTCTGAGCTCAGTCTAGCTCCCACTGCCAGCCACTAGGAGGAGGTTCTTAGGCTGATGCCAAGGTCTCAGGGCCTCCACATCTTGGGGCGCTGGCCACTTACCCTGGCCTGGCTGGATTCCCCAGCAGCACCCAAGCGCCCTGTTGCCTGACAGCCATGAGGAGATGCTCTTGCCTCGGGAAGCAGTGAGCTCCTGCCCTGTGCCAGCCCTGTGAGGGACCATCAGCTGCCTCCGAGCCTAAGTGTGCCCTGAGGCTCTCAGTGCCATCAACATGGATCCCCGCTTTCTAGTGACCCTCCTGGAAAGACCCATGCCCCACCCGCCCATCCCACGATGGGATCAGACACAACAAGTGTGCCAACCTTTCTCTCATCAGTGACCTCATCTATATAATGGCACACAGAGTTCCTGCCTCACTGAGTTGTTTAAGGCTCAAATGGGTCAACACCTGCAGGGACAAGCTCAGGCCTGGCCCTCAGTAGATGCTGTGGACGTCGTGGCTGCAGGCATTGCAAAAGCCATCTTTGCTGCAAGCTTCCGCTCTGGGACCCTCTGTTCCACCTGGTCAGGGACAGACAGCAGCTCCTGAGCTTGGAGACAACCCCAGTGTCAGCTGAACCCAGATTCTTCAACCCTGGCAGCCCTTGAGGCCTTGAACCAGGGACTTTCTTATCTTCCAATGACAAGCTTTTCTTTGCGGCAGGCAGGGTGGGGTCCCCTTCTTTCTTCTATTCTTTATGTAGCAAATGCACTCATGGACTTCTTGTGCTAAGCTGGAATGCACAGCTGCCTCATGGTCCAGGACGCATGGTCCAGGGCTTGAAAAAATAAAAAGGCCTGTCCCAGGCTTCAAGTTTGGCCAGGCCACCTACCTGTCCACCATCCATCCATCATCCATCCACCCATCCACTATTCATCTATCTGTCCGTCATCCGTCTACCCATCCATCATCCATCCACCTGTCCATCTATCCATCCATCCACTCTTCATCCATCCATCCATCCATCCATCCATCCATCCATCCATCCATCCAACTATCCACTGCCTATCCATCTGTCCATTCATCTGTCCATCAACCCATCCAGTTTAGAACTATGGGTGGGACTCAGCTCCACCTTTATGGAGGAGGAAGCTGAGGCCAGGGACATGACACAGAGAGGCATTCCCTAGATTACCTTCGCTCCCGCTCAGGTCCCAGCTCTTTCTTGGTCACCCAGCTGCATCTGGCCTCTCTTTCTCCACTTGATCTTGGTCACTGCCCCTCCAGGAAATGCAGGCTCCTTTCCCTAACCCAGACACCCAAGGCAAGGTGCTCTGTGCCTGCTGGAAGAGGATCTAGTTGGGCGACCTCTGCCCACTTTCTGTCCACTCAGCCCCAGTTTTCTCATCTATAAAATGGGTTGGTCATTCTCACCTGGCCTGCCTGGCTCTGGGTCGTGCTTTTGTGCATGTGTTTCATGGATGTCTAGAGGGCTCAGGCAGCTGCAGTCAGCCATCACCTGGCCAAACTTGAAGCCTGGGACAGAACCGCCTTTTTATTTTTTCGAGCCCTGGACCATGTGTCTAATTGAGCTTCTGTTGTCCTCAAGGCTGTAGGAGCCTGGTGCCTCCCTCCCTCCAGCCCCCGAGAGAGCGGGGAGAGTCTGATTCTGACCCCCCAGCTGCGGCGCCCTGCCCGAGACAGCCAACCCCCACCCACCCCACCGCTCCCCAACCCCAGCCAGGAGCGCTGCAGCCGGAGCGGTCCTAATTGCAGTCACAGATGTGGCAGCCACCAGCCTCTCCCGCGCGATCTGCCGTGTGGCGTGTGCTTAATTAGTCCCTGATTACTCATTTGCCGGGTGCTGTGTGTATTCCATATCTAATAACTTTCCAATTACACCCGGTCGCCAGCGCACATTTAATAACCCTTTAGTTGTCTGCTTATCAGGGACTCTGCATTCGGCATCTCCAATCTCCCCCTGACCCGAAACCTTATCATTCTCTTTATTGCAGTATTTGGAGTCCTCTGCTTGCCATTATGGAGCTATTACAGGGAATTAAGGGGCGTAAAATACTGTTTTTGGCTTCTGACACACTAGCTTGAAGCACAGAACAAGAAATCCCATCAGGGCAGGTTGAGCAGAAAGTCTTGCTAGGTGGGCTTTGTGTGGGGCCACAGCGGGTCAGGACAGCGGGAGAAGAGGACTCCTGTGGCAGGGCTGGCCTGTCCGTGTTCCCTTCTCTCCCTCCCTGGCAGATGACGGCACTGGTGCTGCAACCTGAGCGTCCCCAGCAGGGGCAGGAGCCTCTGGCCAGTGCACATTTAAAAACCCTTTAGTTATTAAAGGGGAGGTGCTCCTGGGCTGGCTGTGCCCACCGCCCTCCCTAGCCAACGCACACACCCTGCCAGTGCCCTGGGGAAGGGACCGCCTTTCCCCCTGCACTTGGCTTCGTGCCTGTGCTTGATTTTTCCTCAGGGCGAAAAGGAGGTGACGCTGCGTTCTTTTGTGCTGTCAGGATGCTGGCGTCTCTTCCCCTCCTGCAGTTGTGTTCCTTGTCTCATCTTCCCTGCTTTGCTCTCAAGATAAATCAGCCTCAGCCCGTCAGCAAACCTCCCTTCTCTGCCATTCACCAGCAGCACAAACCTACTTGCCCCAGATCATGGCCTGGGTTGCTGTGCAGCTGCTAGGCATGGGGGTGCGGAACCAGGTTTTGCCAGTGTTTACTGAGCACCTACTGTGCCCTGGACAGTGGGCGGGGACTAGGTACTTGACAGAGGACACATGCTGGCCTACATTCTCGGCTCCCACTGTGACCGGCTGGGTGACGTTGGGCAGCTGACTTGACTTCTGTGCCTCCGAGAATTCAGGTGGGGTTGCTGGGATGATAAAATGGGCTGCCTATGGCCGGTGCTCAACCAGCACCTGGCACATAGTAGGTACTTGGGACGAGTAAGGCAGGTGTTACTAGCCCACTTCCCGGAGACATCAGCTGAGAGCCACAGCAGTTGTGGCTCGCTTGGTTTCTCCTAGTCACACCAGCAGGTGAGTGGCAGCTTGGACTCAGGCCTACGTGTGTTTTACTCAAGATCAGCAGCCCCGGCTTCCTGGGGCGCACCTGGAGCTTGCTTGGAAGGAAGAGATGATTCTGGCTGGTCAGGAAAAGTGGGTGGGCCCCATTCTCCTGAAATTTAGCTGTTCAGAGCATCCTGCCCCTGTGACTTCAGGGACCCTAGACTGTCATGGAGCTCCAGGCCGGCAGCTAGGAGAGCCCTACCAGCTGGAGCTGCCCAGAGGCCAGGGTGTAAGGGTCAGTGGACAGGCCCCGCCCCCACCATCTGCACCCAAGGCCAAGGCGCGTTCCCCAGCACACACCCCTTCAAGCTTTTCGGGGCCATGGGGTTGCCGTGATGCTTCGATTCTTGTTCCTGATGCTCCCGCCCTTAGTTCACAGGATCAGCTAGTTTGTTGGGAACCTGCTATGGTCCAAGTGCCTCAGCAGAAGAGTTCATTGAATTTCCTCCATCATTCCTCTTGGAGGTGGGTACTGTGTTGTCACTATGATTTTTTCTTTGAGACGGAGTCTCGCTCTGTCGCCCAGGCTGGAGCGCAGTGGTGCAATGATCTCTGCCCCTGCAACCTCTGCCTCCTGGGTTCAAGTGATTCTCCTGCCTCAGCCTCCCGAGTAGCTGGGATTACAGGCGCCCACTACCGTGCCCGGCTAATTATTGCATTTTTAGTAGAGACAGGGTTTTGCCATGTTGACCAGGCTGGTCTTGAACTTCTGGGCTTGAGTGATCTGCCTGCCTTGGCCTCCCAAAGTGCCGCTCTCATCGTACTCAGAAGGAAACCAAGGCCTGGAGAGGTGAAGCCGCTTCACTAAGATCTCCCAGCTGGGAGAGTAGCCAGGACCTGGGGCAGCAGCTGTGCCCTTCTACAGGGGAGGCCGGGAGATGGAATCTGGCTGGATGCCCAGGAGGGAGAGGGAACTGGCTCCGTGAACAACCAACCAGTTCCTGCCGAAGAGGCTCCTGGAGAAGGGAATTCTGACGTCTCTGTCCAGCAGCCCCTGGGCTGCCGCGGGTCCTCAAACTGGAATGTCTTTTGTTGTTCCAAATACTGGTTTACACACTACAACGTGACAAACCTAAGACATGGTGCTAACTTTAAAAAGAAGGCAGCACAAAAGGCCACATATTGGATTTGTATGAAATGTCCAGAAATGATATTTGTATGAAATGTCTAGAAGAGGCCAGTCCACAGAGACAGAGCAAATGAGTGATTGCAGGCCCTGGAAGGATGGGGTTGAGGGGGGGCTGTGCATGGGGATGGGGGTTTCTTTTGGGGGTGATGAAAATGTTCTGAAACGGATGGTAGTAATGGTTACACAGCTTATACCTACATTAAAGCCATCAAATGGTACATTTTAAATGGGTGAATTGTATAGTGTGTGACTTATATCTCAATAAACCATTTTTAAAAATAGACTGGGGCCGGACACAGTGGCTCATGCCTATAATCCCAGCACTTTGGGAGGCCGAGGCAGGCGGATCACCTGAAGTCAGGAGTTCGAGACCAGACTGGCCAACATGGTGAAAGCCCGTCTTTAGTAAAAATACAAAAATTAGCTGGGCGTGGTGGCGGTCACCTGTAGTCCCAGCTACTTGGGAGGCTCAGGCAGGAGAATTGCTCGAACCCGGGAGGCAAAGGTTGCAGTGAGCTGAGATCGCACCACTGCACTCCAGCCTGGGCAACAGAGTGAGACTCCATCTCAAAACCAAAAACAAACAAAAAAACCTGAAATAGACTGGGGCTCCCAGACCTAGGGATCTCATGGACTAATAAAATTAATAAAACTTGGCACTGACCACGCGCGTGTGCATGCACGCACACACAGTCTTCCTCTTTGGAGCAGGGATGTGGC
Organism: Mandrillus leucophaeus; assembly: GCF_000951045.1. Lineage (NCBI taxonomy): Eukaryota > Metazoa > Chordata > Mammalia > Primates > Cercopithecidae > Mandrillus > Mandrillus leucophaeus. Next base: position 2,432,770 of record NW_012098098.1, read on the forward strand.
ATCTGTCTTCCCCCACACCCTCCTCCCCTGAGTCTACCAGGAGTCGGCTTTCTCCAGAAACCGCTCCAGCTCCCTGGAGAAAGCATAACAATGCAGGATCTCATTAGGCTATTCAGCGGTAGGCTGTGAATCCCCATTTATTTGGAAGAACCCTATTAAATTTCCCCCTTTCACCCTTCCCCATTAACTGACTAAAGCTTTAAAGGTGGTGGCTCTTGTCCAGGGAAATTCAGGAAACAATGGCATTTTCCCAGCCTGGCCAGTCGTCCGAGGCCCGATCTGCCTGGGCCCCTTGGACTGCTCTGAGATGCCATGTTCTCCAGGGCCCCCCAGGAGTGGGGGATGATGACATCGCAGGGCCAGGCACAACAGTACTTTAAATCCAGACCCACTGTGGGCTTGGAATTCCTGGCTCTGGTAGAGAAGGCACAGCACATATGCAGGTTTCAGGGTCTGCTTTTTCAGGGACTGTCGTAAATGTGGCCTTAGAAGGATAAGGAAGGGGGGCCCTTTGCCTCTGTTTGATTACCTGGCTGAGAACCTTTGCCTCCACCTTCAAGATGGTGCTGATGAGATAATCCATATTCACAAAACCCTGTGTGCCTTGCAGCCTTGCCGGTCCATTAATATTGACCAGGCTCCCCTGGGAGCCAGGCCAGCTGCTGACAAAGAAAGGGGGTAAAATCCTTTCACTCCCAGCAAGAGTCACAGTGGTGGGAAGAGCTAGGCCAGGGGAGGGACTGGCACCTGGTTCCCTCTGTTTCTGACACACACAGCTCAGCAGACAGTGGTACCAGGGAACACTGATACCCAGGCCAGGTGCTGTTCTAGAACTTTAAGAACTGTTATCAGCTCTCTATTGCTGTGTAACAAAGTACTATACGTTTAGCAGCTTGCAACAACACATGTTTATTATCACACAGTTCAACTGGGCCCTCTGCTCTGGGTCTCTCACTGGGCTGCAGATCAAGGTGTTGGCTAGGACACAGTCTCACATGGAGGCTCAACCAGAGAGGAACCCGCCTCCACATTCACTTGGTTTGTTGGCCAGGATGCAGTCTCACTCGGGGGCTCGACCGGGGAAGAACCCACCTCCACACTCACTTGGGTTGTTGGCAGTCAGTATTCATTTGTCTGTGGGACTAAGGGCTGCTACGCACCTTCCTGTACAAGTTTGTGTGCGGATGGCTGGATGTTTTCAGTTCTCTTGGCTGTATGTCTAGGAGTGGAGTTGCTGGGTTGCAAGGTAACCCTATGTTAGACCATTTGATGGACTGCCAGCTGTTTTGTGAAGCAACTGCATCATTTTGCATTCTCATCAAAAGTGTATGAGGGTTTGCACAGTGTTTTCACGTTTCGGGGATTAGTTGCTGAAAGGAGAGTTCATCAGGAGAGTTCAGCTTTAAAAAATGGATTCCCAAAGCCAGAAGTGGTAGCATCCATCTGTAGTCCCAACTACCTGGGAAGCTGAGGTAGGAGGATCACTTGAGTCTAGGAATTCAAGGCCCGCCTGGGCAACACAGCAAGACCCTGTCTCTTAATAAAAACATTTTTAAAAAGAGGATTCCCAGATTCTTCTTGAAAAATCAGAAGATCTGTGAAAGTGGGACTCAATTCCATCAAGGCGATACCTGCTGACCCTGGGAAGGGCTGTGACTGTCTCCTTGTTGTCTCCACTCGGTGCCCTTGTGGAGTTTCCCCTCCTGGCTCCTGCGGGGACGTGTGTTCCAACTCCTGTCCCAGACTGTGAGCCCCTTAAGGCAGAGCAGGAGCCCGTCCAAGCTGCCTTTGCAGGAAGCCCGCTGCCCAGTTGGCTCCGTGTCTGAACAATCTCATATGTGTTCCTGCCTCTGGCGCCTTGTGCAGGTGCCTCCCACACCTGGAATGCTGTTCCTCCTGTTCCTACTCCCTTTCAAATCCTACTCCTCTTGAAGGCCCACTTCACATTCCAGCTGCTCCAGGAAGCCCGTGTGGATTTCCCCAACCCTTGCTGACCCCTCCCATCCTCAAACTCCTGTAGTACTTGTCATCTGTGCTCCCATCTCCCCCAGTGGTGTTTCCTCTTGCCATCTTCTGTTCTCTACTGAAAAGCTGTATTTCAGTTGTTTTGTAAGCTGTTTGAGGTGACAGACAACTGCTTCAGGTCAAATCCATATACCTCCAGTTACTGTGGGAGCTCAGACCGCTCAGTTCATCTCTTCCTGCCTCCATGCCTTATTGGAAGGATTAACTATGCTACTCAGTATAAAGCCCTAGATTAGTGCCTGGCACATAGTAGGTGCTCAGTAAAAAGGGTTGTTCTCTCTTTTGTTCCAGTGCTGAGCTGAGCGGAGGGTGAGCCTCACCACAGCTGTGTTTGCTGACTTCTTTCCTTACACTCACAGTCCCGCTTCTGGGAGCCATCTCCACCCCAGGAGGGGCCTCTGAGTTTCTCCCTCTAGCAGAAGCCTGGCCCCCCAGCTCCAGGAGGGACCAGGAGGTGGACAGGGGTCGAGACTGGGGCATGGCACAGCCCTCCCCTGCACCCCTCCAGCCCATCCCCTGGGGGCTTGAACACAGATGCGGCCTAGCATGACTGGTGCTGCCCTGTAAGCCCTCCCTGGCACCAGGAGCCTCTGGGGCTGGCTGGAGCTGCTGTCCGTGCCCCGTCATGGACACAGCAGCTCCAAGCCTTCCTCTCTTTAGCATCACCTGCAGCATTGCCCGAGACGACTCGGGGCAAGGCTGCGGGAGTGGCTCAGTCCCCAGGGTGGAAACCACATTGGTATAGGCCCCAGGCTACCTGCCGTCCTGATGGGGTTACCCTGGGCCGTGAGTGGATGAATGAATAAAGTGTGTTGGTCCGAGGTGCCGCCTCCTGGCTCCAGCCTAAGCCGCCAGCACGCCTGTGGGATTTGTGGGGGCTGTGGTCTGGCCAGTGTCACCATATGGATCCCATAAATTAAAGCATTCCCGGAAACAAACGGTAAATTTTTATGTCCCTCGCATGCAGAGCCGGTGGAGCCTGCACTTGCCCGAGGAATTCTGAACCATCCGTCTCACTTAGGCACTTGGGTTTTATAGCACTAATCCCTAAAAGAAAAAAAAACAAAACAGATAAACAGAAAGTTGCTTTTCCACAACCCTCCTGTCCCTGGAGCTCATGATTGAGAAGTGGAGGGTCACCAACCCCCATGACAGGGGCCTGGTAGCGCAGTTCGTTGTTCAAGCTGGGGGGCTTAGCTCACCACCTCACTGGACGGCAGGCCCTCAGCCTCCCACACCCAGGCCTCTGAAGCCCCTGGCCTGGACTGACCCTGCCTGTGACCCCAGGCTCCTACCAACCCTTCCTGGAAAGGGGATGGGCCAACTAGAGCAGCCCGTCACCAAGACAGAGAGCAGATGCCAACAGCCAGGGCTGAGGGCAGGGAGCAGGGAGCCTTTTAATGGGGACAGAGTTGCTGGGTGAGATGATGAGAAAGTTCTAGAAATGAATGGTGGTAATGGTAGCACAACATTGGGAATGTACTCAGTG
>NW_012098098.1:2436764-2444515 GCF_000951045.1 Mandrillus leucophaeus
GGACGCGGTGGCTCACGCCTGTAATCCCAGCACTCTGGGAGGCAGAGGTGGGCGGATCACTTGAGGTCAGGAGTTTGAAACCAGTCTGGCCAACATAGTGAAACCCCATCTCTACTAAAAAAAACAGAGTTAGCCGGGCATGGTGGCGGACACCTGTCATCCCAGCTACTCTGGAGGCTGAGGCAGGGGAATCGCTTGAACACAGGAAGTGGAGGTTGCAGTGAGCTGAGATCACACTATTGCACTCCAGCCTGGGTGATAGAGCGAGACTCTATCTCAAAAAGTTAAAAATAAAATAAAAAATAAAGATTACAAAAAAGTGAGGGCTGTGGGAATGGGATGACCCCCTGCAGTGTGGATGGAGATTAACCGTGTTCATCCTTATAGTTATAACTGGTAGTTATTCCAAGTTCCATGCAGAGCTCGGGACAGGTAGGCACTTAGTAACGGGCAGTTGGCGTCATCACCGTCAGCATCCCCATCATCGTCGTCGGCATGGTAGTTCTTGCTCCCCTCGGGACCAGTGAGCCCAGGTGCACACAGCAGGGTGGAGAATTCCTGCAAAAGTGCCCTGAGGCCCAGGGCCGCACCCTTGCAGTCCTGGTCCTCGCTCGGGTGGGCTCCCTTGTCAGGGGGCAGCACCTGGGGAAGGACACAGCCGTGAATGGTCAGTGGCCAGTGTTGCCTGCTCCCAGGGGGGTCGCACCACTTCTGTGCTCCCTTTGACTCCCCTTGACGCAGGGACCTAGAAGAAATATCTGTGTTAGTAAAGCCACAGGTGAGACTCCGGCCAGCTTGTGGCGTAGAGCTGGTCACCAGGACGTGCACCAGAGCAGGTGCCACCCCACCTGTCCTCCTGCAAGAACTCAAGACATCACAATCACAGCCTTCCTGTGTCCATTTTTAAAATGTATTTGTTTGTTTTTGTAAAGATGGGGTCTCCCTATGTTGCCCAGGCTGCTCTGGAACTCTTAGGTTCAAGTCATCCTCCTGCCTCAGCCTCCCAAAGTGCTGGGATTACAGGCGGGAGCCACCGTGCCTGGCCCTGTATCCAGGTTGTCATGTTGTAATCGAGGCACTCCCGTTGCTCAGAGAGGTGAGGGTCCTGTCTGCTGCTCCCCTGCTGGTAATAACAGCTCAGGATCGTACCAGGTGCCCAGCGGCCCAATCTGGAAGAGCATCCTCGGTGGGGAGTTGGATGAGGGCCTTTTCCTGATTTGCAGGATGCGGCTGAGATGGTCTGCCCAGGTCTCTGAGCCAAGTGTCAGGCCCCAGGGGGTCTCTGGGCAAGGACCACAGAATAAACCTTGTCCCCACCACCACTAGGGGACAGGACAAGGCTGGACCTTTGGGCTCAGCCTCAGGCTGCCTCTTAGATGCTTCTGGGCTCCCTGCAGTGCTGGCCAGCTGCCACAAGGGCTCCAGAAGCTCCAGTTTTGGACGGCCAAGCAGATGGGACTGTATGGAACCCCGGCAGCAGGGGTCCAGCCTGGTGTCACCTAGGCCGGGCTTGCTGGGCGGGGAAGACACTGTCACCAGCCTTACTGAGGACCTGCTCTGCCGTTGCCCCGAGCCAGCCAGTCTGAGTCCCTGATGCCAAGGCCAGGCCATGGTTAGGGAGGAATGGCACCTACAGCCGGAGAGTCCATTCATGTGTCATCCCCTGCAGGCGTGGCCCAGGCTCACCATGTCCACCTCTTTTCCTTTCAGGCTGTTTGTGGATCTCTGGAAGCATCTACAGCCACCCACCCTCCCACCCGGGAGTCCGAGCCCCGGCCAGGTGCCCCCACGGAGACCCTGCCCAGAGGCCCCAGGATGGCCCAGGAGCTGAGGCCAGTACAGTGTCTGCAGAGCAGCCGGGAGGAGGATGGACCAGACCTCGCCGGTGCAGGTAGATGCCAGCTCTTTTTGTATCTCTGGGTACTGGGCTGGGATGTGGTTGTCCCAGCAGGGATGGGGACTCCAAGAGCTGAGTTCAGAGACAGTTCTGCCTTGTGTCGTCGACATCCTAGGGGAGAGACCGGGTGCGGGGTCTCCCTTACCGGAGTTTGGATTTTCTCTTCCGTGCTCCTTAGGGCTCCCAAATCGTGGTTTCATCAACATCCCTGGTTCTTGATACCCTCTCCTGCTGTGCTTCCGGGCTGCCTTTGTTTATCTATTTACCTCTGCACTCTCCTGTCTTCATTCATTCATTCATTTAAAAACAAGATGTAACGGATATTCTTGAGTCCAGAGGGGGTCGTTTCTGGGTTTTTGCGGATGTCAACGCGCTGTGTCCCGGGCGCACGTGTGTGGATCTCTCAGGCTGGGCCACAAGGAGCCAGGCCGCTGTGTGCGGGACGATGGCGCCGCCGTCTTGCCTCTCCCACTCCCTCCAGCCACAGACGCGCTGTGGACAACACCCCCACCCCAAGGCGTCCTCAGACATCTCCCGAGGGCTTCTGCACGGTGCTTCCCTGAGGCAAGGCGAGGCTGTGCCCTCCTTGGTTAATTGCTGTGTGTGGAACCCTGAGGCTTTGGCTGCTGGGCCTTGGGGCCTGGGCCAGGTCAGACCCTTTGGCTGGGCTTGGACATTCGGTGACCTCTGTGATGCGTTTTTATGGCCCCGTCCTGAAGCCAGCCCTTAGGCCACAGGTTCGTCAGCAAGACCCTCCAGAGGGCTGTGGTCAAGGCTCTGTCCCGCCCCCATCACTGCCCTACAGGATGGGAGACTTGAGACCCCCAGCCCAGCCCGCCCCGGGAGCCAACCACAGTGAGGGCAGTGGGTCCAAAGCACCGCATGTTATTGGGCCGAGCTGGAGAGGAGATGAGCAGACAGGGGACTGCTGGGGGCCCGGGGACAGCTGGCCCATCCCCCAAGCTCTGGACTTTGATCTGGGACCTCCGTCTGCAGGACAACCCCAATACCGACCTGTTTCTCGTGTGGTAGGCTCTGGTGGAGGGAAGGGGCTGGCCAGGGACTTTAGGGTCACTGAGCCCTCTGAAGGGCTTCCAGACACTGGCAGGTAAGGACAGGGTGGTCAGGCCACAAAGCAGGCCAGGCAGGGACTACTGCCCCACCCTGTCTGAGGACCTGCTCTGCTGTTGCCTTGAGCCAGCTAAACAGAGTTCCTGATCACAGAGGCCAGGCCATTGTCAGGGAGGAATGGCTAAGGGCCTTGGACAAGTGAGTTTCCCTGCTCCATGCCTCAGTTTCCTCATTTGGGAAATGGGAAGAAAGCTAATGGGAGTGTCTGGCTCACGGGGCAGGTGTGGGGATTAACTCAGCCAGGACCCGAGCGTGTTTGTGATAGGCCTTGGTACCCTCAGTGTTCAGGGTGCAGGCTGGAACCAGTGAGTTGGGATTTGTTTGTGATTTCTGATGCTCAGCTCTGGTGGCAGCTCAGGCTGGGTCCACACTCACCTGTCACTCAGGACGTCCCCAGGGGAGGCTCAGTCAGAGGAGGACACCAGTGTTCCCCTGTGCCTGGGGTAGTCCGGGTGCCCCTGTTTGGCGATGCGTCCTCCCGGGCCTGGGGGCTCACGGGTCAGTGGAGGGCTCCGAGGAGGAGGCAGCTTGCCTGGTTCTCACCGTTTCTCTCCCACAGCTTTGGGCAGAGTCCTGCCACAGGAGAGGCCTTAGGAAACCAGAGTCCTCCGGAGCAGAACAAGGCCCAGATGGACTCCTAGGCGGAGTTTGGCTGTGGTTGGGGGAGCAGGCCCATCCACTTCTTATCTGAGGGACCTTTGGCAAATTAATGAGTCATCCTGAGCCTCTGTCCTCACGTCTGTAAGTGGGAGCCATGATAGTAGGTGTTAGTAGAGCTTTCGTGGCAGCCACGTGAGCTGATGCTTGTAAGATGCTTGAAGAGGTCTGGACACCGAGGAAGAACCAAGTCCACCTTTTCCCCACTCATGTCAGGACACATGTCCTCCTCCGTCAGTGAAACAGTGTCCTGCAGGCCAGAGAGGCTGAGCAATCTGCCTCCACTCACACAGCACTGAGCGAGGGGGATGGGGCTTGAGCCCTGAAGTCTGGCTCCCGCACCGAACTCACCCCGGGCACACCAGGCTGCTTCCCTGAGTGCTGGGAGGCTGAGGAGTTCGAGACCGGCCTGGGCCACCCCCAGTTGAAACTCTGTCTCTACAAAAATACAAAATTTAGCCGGGCATGGTGGCATGTACCTGTGGTCCCAGCTACTCGAGTGGCTGAGGTGGGGGGATCACTTGATTCCAGGAGGTTGAGGCGGCTGCAATGAGCCGTGATTGTGCCACCACACCCCAGCTTAGGCAACAGAGCAAGACTCCGTCTCAAAAATATTTGTTTTAATTTAAAAAAAAGTTTAAAACTAATTCAGGAGTTTTCAGAGTGACATTTCCAAAAGGAGCCCTTTTTGGAGACCTTTGGGGATGTGACCTGGGTCACATCTGAGTCCCTGGTCCCAGTGGCCACCAGGTCCCTGGAAAGAACCTGTCTCATCAGCAGGTCCTTGCTGTGACTCACTGTGTAACAGTGAGGGAAGTTGGGGGCGAGGGCCTGAGAGTCTGGTGGTGCCAAGAAGGGTGCAGAGGTTGTGGAGGATCCCCGTGAGTGTCCCTGCAACAAGGGCTGACCTGGCAAGCCAGGAGCCCCTGCCCTGTGGCCAGGAAGGGGCAGGTAGGGCGGGGCCAGGGCGCGAACCTGCGTCTGCCAGCTGCTCCTTGTCAGGCTGCTGCCAAGTCCGGGCAGTTCCCCAGCTAGAGACCCACCAAGAGCGTGTCCCACAGTCAGGCCCCGCCTGGGCAGCCACTGCTGCTCAGAAACGTGACAGTGACTAATGGTTTATTACACACCTGCCACCTCTCATCCGGCAGGCGGGCGGGCGCAGTCTCCCGGGCCCAGCTGTGCACTGCCAGCTGGGCGGTGGGGTGGGAGCAGGGGGAGGGGGCACGTCCAGACACGCAGACGCACGAGACAGACACAGACACAGCACATACACGCAAACACACACAGAGGAAAGCAGGCACTCAGAGACAGCCCACATACACGGCATAGGCACGAGCGCACGCATAGGCCACACACACGCACACACACACACTCACACACACACAGGAAAGCAGGCACTCGGAGACAGCCCACAGACACGGCATAGGCACGGGTGCACGCATAGGCCACACACACACACAGATATGCAGACACACAGGCAGACCCAGCACATACGCAGATACACACAAAGAAACCCGTGACGCACACTCACCTGCATAGATTTTTCCCAAGCACACGATATACACGTGGATATACAGACTCACAGGCACAGGGCCATATACAGGCAGACACAGAGCCTGTCTGCACCGCACACATACCACACACAGCCACACACACAGAAGCCAAACATCCTCACACAGGTGGATACACACACAGACTCACAAACACATATGCAGTACACACATGGTTACATACACAGAGTCCCCCCACAAGCACACAGACACACACAGGTACAGAGACACACAGAGACAGGCACAGACTCCCCCCCACACACAGGTACACACAGGCATCAAGATTGTCTCACACACACACGTAAGCACACACCACAGAAACACACACAGGAGACACATTCCAAATGCCCATCCCCACCACAGCCCCGTCTCCCTCTTCCCAGGCCACGGCCCCGGGGGCACTGACGCTCTCTGCCCTCTCTGTCTCTCTGGCGCCTGACATGGTGGTCCCACCCTGGCACTGGCTGGGGCAGGGGCCTTTCCCAGCGGTGGGGGTGGCCAGGGCAGGTGGAGGAACTGTAACCGCCCAGGGCAGTCCATTTCTGACCCCCACTTCCCTGGAAATGCCTTGTGCGTGGGGACAGCAGCTTTTGTCAGGGAAAGGAAGCAGGTACAGGAGGAGCCTGTGCTGAGCTGGGACCTGGGCCGAGTCCCCCAGGGAAGCACATGGCCGTCAGCTGCCTTGGTCTCCCCCAGAGGCAGGGGTTGTGTCTGTTGTGGAAGGCGGTGATGAGTTTTGGTAACACTGGGTTCCCTGCTGTCCCAGACTCCCAGGCCAGCCCACAGAGCTTATCAGACTTGTGTCACTACGGTCGGATGGGGCTACTGCCGTGTCCAGAGTGGGGCCACTCCCGGGCAAAGGCTCCTGGTGGCTGGCCAGGCTCTTACCTTGTGGGCAGCTTTGGTTCCCAGGTGTTGCATTTGCAGTGGCCGTCTGGGAAGTGGCCTCTTGCTGGCTGCGGGGAGCACAGCTCCAGGACTGGGGACTCGGCCCTTCTGTGAAGGCCTTGGGGACCCCTGGGGCTGGGATTCCTCTGGCAGGCAAGGCCCAAATGGACTGAGCAGGCATCTCCAGCTGCTGGGAGAAGGGTGCAACCGAAACCTTGTGATGTGTGTCCTTCCCTCTTGGGGCGGGCGAGCACTCGAGCTCATCTCTTTCCAGTCCTCTTCGGCCTTTAGTGAAATGAAGACCCATTTCTCATGTGCCATTGCGTGCAGTATAGAATCTATTGCTAATTTATCACCAGCGGATGGGAACAGGCTTCCCTAGAACAAGTATCTGTGTGTTGCCTGCAGCCGCCTTGGGAGAGAAGCAGCACTGGTTGGTGATAGGAGGGAGGGGCTTGGACTCAGGTCCAAGTTTCTAAGTCCTAGCATTGCTACTTCCCGGCCACGGAGCCTTCTCAAGGTTCAGGACCTTTCCTGGGCTCTGCTGCTCTGACTACTGAATAGGCGTGGTAAAAATAAAATCCTTCTGGTAGCATGGTGTCAGTGATACTGGATGAACACTGAGAAGGCACTGAGGGCTGCCATGCAGGGCTGTGCAGCGTGCACACTGCACAACTCCAGGAGGCGTCCACACACAGCAGAGGAAGGAGGGAGTGAGGGTAATCAAGAGAATGAAAGCACTGAGCTGTTTTCCCACCATAGGGTGCAGTTGCAAAAGCCTGGTTTTCCCATGCGGTGCCTCAGTTTACCCATAGGTACTGTCACCACCAGTTGCCCTCTGTTGGCCACCTGAGGAAAGGAAAACCAGCCTCTCCCTGTGGTCTGGGACAGTGGGTGGGGCAGGGGAGAAGAGGAGGGGGCTGACAGGGTAGGTGGGAGCTACTGGAGAAGACACAGCGTGCCCTCCGTCTCTAGCCTCTGGGCCGGCCCAGCAGGTCCCTTCCCTCTGCCTGCTCTTGTGACTTTTGCCTTGCCAGCCACCGTGGCAAGGGCTTACTTAGGAAGAGGTCTGTGTTCGTTTCCCATGGCGGCTGTGACAATACACAAACTTAGTGGCTTAAAACAACACTCATTACTCTTACATGCACACATAGTTCTTACAGTGCTGGAGGTTAGAAGTCTACTGTGGGTCTCACTCTGCAAAAATCCCAATGTGGGCAGGGTCTGTTCCTTCTGGGATCTCCAGGGGAGAATCTGTTCTATGCCTTCTGCAGCTTCCTTGACTGGAGGCCACCCACATTCCTTGATTTGCGGCCCTCCCTCCACCTTCCAATCCAACAACGCAGCATCTCTCGGACCCTGCTTCCGGGTCGCACCTCCTTCTCGCTCCTCTTCTCCTGCCTCCCTCTCCTACTTAGAAGGCCCCTGTGACTGCACTGGGCCCACATGGCTAATCCAGGCCCATCTCCCGTCTCAAGGTCAGCTGGTTAGCACCTTAATCCCCCTTTCCCAGGTAAGGTGGCGCATGCACAGGCTTCAGGGATTGGGATGTAGACATCTTTGGAGCTTATGCTTAGCCTGCAGCCACAGCGTTTATAAAGTCAGCTGCATTAGTCAGGGCAGGCACC
>NW_012098098.1:2444815-2447654 GCF_000951045.1 Mandrillus leucophaeus
TGGCAACTGTGGGGTGGGAAGCCCCTTACTTCTGGAGAGAGGAGCTGCCCACCCTCCAGAGCTCCCCTGGGACAGGGCTGGGGTCCGGGCTCTGTCTGAAGTCACCCTTGCATCCTCACACCCGCCCCCAGTCTCCCCGGGAGCCCAGCCTTAGAGATCACGGCATCCTGTTCTCCCTGTCTCTTTCTGAGAAACCCGCCTGAGATAGCACGTGCCCAGGGCCATGGCCTCAGCCCTGTCTGTGCAGACAGCACCTCAGACGCACTCCTCCTGCACTCTGCCTCCACCTTCTCTCTCCTCTTCCCGGCGGAGAAAGGGGCAGCTGGTTCACCTGGCTCCTCCCAGAAGGTCAAGTTGGGAACACGAAAGAAGGAAGCCAGCAGAAGGCAAGTACAGACAGGCTCATTTCAGAGTGTAGCCTTGGGGTTCAACCCCTCAACCTGCAGCTGAGGATCTCTTGGAGCCCGGGGAGCACCCCTGGGGACCACATTCAGTAGATGGAACCACAGGGCTGTAAGGGTGCGTCCATGTGCGTTGCCTAGAAGGTGAAGGTTTGTAGAAAGCAAAGGTTTGTAGAAGGTGACGGTTTGTAGAAGGTGAAGGTTTATAGTAGCCTACAGCGACTTCATTTCCACTGTCTCTTGTCTAGCCTTGTGTTGAAATCAGTTATTCGTTGGGAGTGACTAGGCTGTGGATGGCTTTTGGTGTGCACATCTGTACTCCCTCTCCCGGAGTTCAAAACCTGGCTGTGCTCCTTTGGAGCTTCTGCTGTGTGGCAGATAGCTGCCCTGTGCCTCAGTTTCCCCATGTGTAAAATGGGGATGATGGGGTTTCCAGAATCAGATGCTTGCCTGGCACATGGGAATGTGTGAGCTGGGCCTGCCCTGGCAGCGAGAGAGAGCTGGTGACCACCAGAAACCCTGGCCCTGGGACGGCTTTTGTCTCTTTTTTGTTGGGCAAATGGGCTCCCAGCCGGGCTCGGGCCTCCATCGCCAGGAAGGCGGGACTGTGCTTGGGTACTTGGCTCTGGCCTCCAGAAGTCCTTGGCAAGCCTTGCCTGTAGCGGCTCCGGTGCCGAGTGCTTTGACACCAGGCGCTCCCAGAGCTCTGCCCCCACTGCCAAGCGGCAGCTGCTCCGGAGGGCGCGGGGGGGCTGGATTTGGCTGCAGCTTCTCCAGCTCTGCACAGGAGCCCCCCCTTCCCTGGCCCTTCTGCAGCATGACTGCCTCCTGGCTCCTGTCACCCGCTCTGTCTCAGTCTCTCTTCATAGGTTTCCAGCTGAGCTGGGATCCATAGTCTGTTTCCCTCTCCGCGACCAATCTATTTATCTTCTGGGGAACTTCTTGTAATGCTGGGAGTGCAGAGCTTGCAAGTCGGGGCAGGAAGCTTTAGAAGCCCAGGCAGCCTTGAGAGGCTGTTTGCTTGTAAGTGGATCTCTCCCCAGGAGCCTCTTGGAATATTTAGCAGGGACTTACCCATGCTGGGTCTAGAGACCCTCCCGCCCCTCTGCTTCCTGCTCTCCTACTTACTGGGATCTGGTTTCCCTCAGCTGGTTCCCTTGCTAGCATGTGACTCTGTGTGTCTGTCTGTGACTGGTTTAGATTTGTGTGAAATAAAAAAGAAAAGAGAATTTAACTTGGGAAGTTGAAAAAACAATAAACCAAGCATTGAAACAAAGCAGATCTTTATAACTGGCAAAATTGCTGTTTAGAGGGTCTGTTTACCCTAAACTGGAATTCCTTTCCCAATAAGTTGGTGATAAAGATTTTAGATGGAAAAGACGAGACTGGCTGAGTAGCAGGAGTGGCTGTTCTGGAGCTCAGGGTGGGGCGTCCCAGGGGCAGTGCCAGGGACCCCAGGGGCACAGCCATGTCACCAGGCACAGACCGTCTCTGCAGGGGCCACCGTGCATTGGCCCGCCTGGCCACCACCCTGCCATGGCCTCTGCCCACTCACTGTCCTTCATTCCCCTTGACCGGTCCAAGCTGATAAACAAATGTCGCCGGGGACCTCGGCTGGTCTGTTTGGCATCACTGTGGGTTTACACGGTTTGAAGAGTGCCACCCTTGCCCTCACCATGACCTTCTAAGTGGGAGCAGACACCACAGGAGAGCTGGGGATGTCTCCTGGCTTGCGACTTCACCACAGCTCCGATCTGACAGAGCTCTGATCGTCTACCGGCACGGCACGTCCGTCTCTGCCGCTACCATGCCGTATGTGTGCCTTTGTTCACAAGTGTTCATTGAGCATCACCTGTGTGCCAAAGATCATGCTGGGCACGGGGGGCACAGCAGGGCACACAGCAGACACAACCCCTGCCCCGAGAGCTTTCGTTCAACAGGAAGGCAGATAACTCCCAAATGAGCAGGTAAAGGAGTGATGCTGGGTGGTGGGAGGGCTGTGAAGAAACTGGCAGGGGACACAGAGACCTGAGGTCATGGCTTTAAACGGGTGGTCACAGAGGCCTAAGGCGGTGGCATCTGGCAGAGAGTTCTAGGCCAAGCAAAGAGCATGTGCAAGGGCCCTAAGGCAGCCAGTGCCTGGCATGCTTTCCCTCACCATGAAGGCAGGGACCGTGGCTCCCTGTCCTCGTGATCTCTCGAGTGTGTGGTACAGTGCACATAATAGGTGTTCAGTAAACTTCTGTTGAGTGAATGCCAGCTTTTAAGTCAGCTGTTGCTGGGAGACATGACCAGGGGAGGGGAAATGTAAAGAGGAAATAAGATTCTTTTTTTTCTTTTTTTTTCTTTTTTTGAGATGGAGTTTCACTCTCGTTGCCCAGGCTGGAGTGCAATGGCGCGATCTCGGCTCACTGCAACCTCTGCCTCTTGGGTTCAAG
>NW_012098098.1:2447704-2449770 GCF_000951045.1 Mandrillus leucophaeus
TGGCACGGGTCGGAGGCTGTCTGCGCACTGCCCAGGCGCTTCCCAGTTCTGCACGCCCTCCGTGGTTCCTGTGTACTGTGGTTCTGAGGCAGCCCCTGGCTGTCTTCGAGGCTGTCTTTGAAGGACTGTCCTCAGGTCCCTGCAGCTGCTCTGTAGGACGGGCCGGGAGCTCTCATCTTCGGGGCAGCCCTTTGCAATCAGTGAGTGGCAACTGTGGGGTGGGAAGCCCCTTACTTCTGGAGAGAGGAGCTGCCCACCCTCCAGAGCTCCCCTGGGACAGGGCTGGGGTCCGGGCTCTGTCTGAAGTCACCCTTGCATCCTCACACCCGCCCCCAGTCTCCCCGGGAGCCCAGCCTTAGAGATCACGGCATCCTGTTCTCCCTGTCTCTTTCTGAGAAACCCGCCTGAGATAGCACGTGCCCAGGGCCATGGCCTCAGCCCTGTCTGTGCAGACAGCACCTCAGACGCACTCCTCCTGCACTCTGCCTCCACCTTCTCTCTCCTCTTCCCGGCGGAGAAAGGGGCAGCTGGTTCACCTGGCTCCTCCCAGAAGGTCAAGTTGGGAACACGAAAGAAGGAAGCCAGCAGAAGGCAAGTACAGACAGGCTCATTTCAGAGTGTAGCCTTGGGGTTCAACCCCTCAACCTGCAGCTGAGGATCTCTTGGAGCCCGGGGAGCACCCCTGGGGACCACATTCAGTAGATGGAACCACAGGGCTGTAAGGGTGCGTCCATGTGCGTTGCCTAGAAGGTGAAGGTTTGTAGAAAGCAAAGGTTTGTAGAAGGTGACGGTTTGTAGAAGGTGAAGGTTTATAGTAGCCTACAGCGACTTCATTTCCACTGTCTCTTGTCTAGCCTTGTGTTGAAATCAGTTATTCGTTGGGAGTGACTAGGCTGTGGATGGCTTTTGGTGTGCACATCTGTACTCCCTCTCCCGGAGTTCAAAACCTGGCTGTGCTCCTTTGGAGCTTCTGCTGTGTGGCAGATAGCTGCCCTGTGCCTCAGTTTCCCCATGTGTAAAATGGGGATGATGGGGTTTCCAGAATCAGATGCTTGCCTGGCACATGGGAATGTGTGAGCTGGGCCTGCCCTGGCAGCGAGAGAGAGCTGGTGACCACCAGAAACCCTGGCCCTGGGACGGCTTTTGTCTCTTTTTTGTTGGGCAAATGGGCTCCCAGCCGGGCTCGGGCCTCCATCGCCAGGAAGGCGGGACTGTGCTTGGGTACTTGGCTCTGGCCTCCAGAAGTCCTTGGCAAGCCTTGCCTGTAGCGGCTCCGGTGCCGAGTGCTTTGACACCAGGCGCTCCCAGAGCTCTGCCCCCACTGCCAAGCGGCAGCTGCTCCGGAGGGCGCGGGGGGGCTGGATTTGGCTGCAGCTTCTCCAGCTCTGCACAGGAGCCCCCCCTTCCCTGGCCCTTCTGCAGCATGACTGCCTCCTGGCTCCTGTCACCCGCTCTGTCTCAGTCTCTCTTCATAGGTTTCCAGCTGAGCTGGGATCCATAGTCTGTTTCCCTCTCCGCGACCAATCTATTTATCTTCTGGGGAACTTCTTGTAATGCTGGGAGTGCAGAGCTTGCAAGTCGGGGCAGGAAGCTTTAGAAGCCCAGGCAGCCTTGAGAGGCTGTTTGCTTGTAAGTGGATCTCTCCCCAGGAGCCTCTTGGAATATTTAGCAGGGACTTACCCATGCTGGGTCTAGAGACCCTCCCGCCCCTCTGCTTCCTGCTCTCCTACTTACTGGGATCTGGTTTCCCTCAGCTGGTTCCCTTGCTAGCATGTGACTCTGTGTGTCTGTCTGTGACTGGTTTAGATTTGTGTGAAATAAAAAAGAAAAGAGAATTTAACTTGGGAAGTTGAAAAAACAATAAACCAAGCATTGAAACAAAGCAGATCTTTATAACTGGCAAAATTGCTGTTTAGAGGGTCTGTTTACCCTAAACTGGAATTCCTTTCCCAATAAGTTGGTGATAAAGATTTTAGATGGAAAAGACGAGACTGGCTGAGTAGCAGGAGTGGCTGTTCTGGAGCTCAGGGTGGGGCGTCCCAGGGGCAGTGCCAGGGACCCCAGGG
>NW_012098098.1:2453960-2463728 GCF_000951045.1 Mandrillus leucophaeus
GATTCTCCTGCCTCAGCCTCCCAAGTAGCTGGGATTACAGGCATGTACCACCAAGCCCGGCTAATTGTGTTTTGTATTTTTAGTAGAGACGGGGTTTCTCCATTTTGGTCGGGCTAATCTCTAACTCTCGACCTCAGGTGATCCACCCACCTGAGCCTCCCAAAGTGCTGGGATTACAGGCGTGAGCCACCGGAAATTAAGATTCTTCCAAGCACGGAGGGTGCACATCTTCCCAAGTTTCCTGGGTCAAGAGCTGATGTTCCAAGCAGGTTCTTACTGCATTCCAGAAGTTTCATTCTCTCTCCAGGGCCCAGGGTGGAGTCGATCTTCTAGCCTGTCTGGGCAGAACTCTTTGTGCTGGGAGAGTTCTGAAGGCCACTGGAGCATCGGGGGAGAGCCTTGGCTCTCCTGCCGCCTGTTTCACAACGGATTAGATCAGCCCTAAATGCCTTCTCTGAAAGATACAGCTCCCACCAGGCACGGTGGCTCACGCCTGTAATCCCAGCTCTTTGGGAGGCTGAGGCAGGAGGATCACTTGAGCCCAAGAGTTGGAGATCAACCTGGGCAACATAGTGAGACCACATCTCTACAAAAAACTTAAAAATTAGCTGGGTATGGTTGTCCATGCCTGTAGTCCCAGTTACTCAGGAGGCTGAGGCTGGAGGATCGCTTGAGCCCGGGAGTTCGAGGCTGCAGTGAGCCATGCTTGCATCACTGTACTCCAGCCTGAGCGACAGAGTGAGACCCTGTCACTAAAAAAACTAAACTAAACTAAAATTCCATTTGAAATGATGACAAAGTTTAAAATAAAATTCCAGCAGCTGTAGACCACCCTGTTTTCCCTAGGGGGCTTCCCAGACTGATTAGTTTGGGGTCAAGGGTACTTCACGGTCACCCGGGTGTGATGGGTCCTCCTCCCTAGGGCATGGATGGTTCTGGGAGGGCTGCAAGCTCCCTGGGTTGAGCACATGGAGCGGGTCCTGACCAAGCAGCTGCTGCGAGTCGGGTGCTATGTCTGGGAACAGCACTCTTCCTAGTCATATTATTTCTGTGTTGCTGTAAGAAGTCACCGTGGACTTGGTGGCTTAAACCAAAAGCTTATTTCCTTACAGTTCTGGAGGTCAGAGCCCTGACTCGGGTCTCACGAGGCTAAATTCAAGGTGTAGGCAGGACTGGCTCCTCCTGGAGGCTCTAGGGGAGAATCTGTTCCCTCGTCTTTTCCCACTTCTAGGAGCCGTTTCATCTCCTACATCATTCTAACCTCTTGCTGCTGCCTTTTTTTTTGAGACAGGATCTCACTCTGTGACCCAGGCTGGAGTGCAGTGGCACGATCACGGCTCACTGCAACCTTGACCTCGCTGGTCTCAAGCGATCCTCCCACTTCAGCCTGCCAAGTAGCTGGGATTACAGGCATGCGACACCATGCCTGCTTAATTTTTGTATTTTTGTAGAGATGGGGTCTCACTCTGTTGCACAGGCTGGTCTCAAAATCCTGGCTTCAAGCAGCCCTCCCTCTTTGGCTTCCCCAAGTGTTGGGATTACAGGTGTGAGCCCCTACTTGCTCCTGTTCTCACATCTCCCACCACCCACTCCTGCCTCCCTTACAAGGACCCTGTGACCCCATTAGATGCCCCTCAGCACCCTGGACAGTCCAGGATACTCTCCCCATCTCAAGATTCATACTCATGTCTGCAAAGTCCCTTCTGCCATAGAAGGTGACATTTTCATAGACGCCGGGGATTAGATGTGGACGTCTTTTGGGGCTGTTATGCAACCTGACACATTCTCCCTGGCTGGGCTGAGCTGGCTGAGCCTTTGGGGCGTGGTGTCCATGCTCACGATTAGTCATTTATTGAGCGCCGAATGTGTGCCAGGCACAGTTGTAGGTGCTTTGCTGGGACTGGTCCCTCAGCCTCACAGTCATTCTGCAGGGGCAGACTGGGCCCCACGGCCTGGTTCAGCCCCAGGGGTGCATTCTGCGTCATCCCGGGTCAGTCCCCTCCTTGGGAACACGGGGCTGATGATGGAGCCCCCTTGAGAGGGTGGCCTCAGTTAGTAACTCCCGAGTTTAAAGCTGGGAGGGCAGCCTGCCAGGTAGTCCCTGCGCCACCCTCGCAGGGCAGGGGCTGGATCCTGGCCGGACCCAGGAGGTTCTGGGTGCAGTTTAGCGTTCTCCCAGAAGGTGGCGCAGTGAAACCCTGGATGCACAGCCAAAACCAAACCCTGGGGCTGCCTCCACCCTGTCCCTGGGCACTGGGAAGGGCACTCACCCTAGAGACCCAGCCAGCCTCTGCTCCTTCCTTAGCCTCTGAGCAACGCACCCCAGCAGATGGCCAACCGACCCCACCTTCCAGTGCACTGGGCATCCCTCTGCCCCTGCCTGTCCCTAAAGCAGCTAAGCCATGGTGCTCACC
This sequence comes from Mandrillus leucophaeus, assembly GCF_000951045.1. NCBI lineage: Eukaryota > Metazoa > Chordata > Mammalia > Primates > Cercopithecidae > Mandrillus > Mandrillus leucophaeus. The sequence goes on from NW_012098098.1 coordinate 2,456,375, forward strand.
TCTGGTCACTGCTCAACCCATCTATCCCCAAATACACTAAGATGGGCTCTCACAAGACGCAGAGAACACAGCACGGGGCAACCCAGGAGGGCTCCACGGAGGAGGCAGCGCTGCTTGAACTGGGCATCCAGACCCGAGTAGGGCAAAGGAGGCCCCTCAGGGGAGAAGCACCTGAAGGTGGATACAGCAATGATGGTGGGCTTCCTCCTTTCCCCTCCCTCTTCTCTTCCCTCCCTCCTTCTCTCCCTCCCTCCCATGAGGACGGCTGCTTCTGCGTGGAGTGAGTTCCTAGGCCACCACCCAGGGCTGGGCACTGCGGGAGGCCTGGGGTGGGAACTCAGTGTGTGCCGCTGGAGAACTCTGCGAGCCCATGGGTGTGACCTGGGCGGGATATCACTCTGTGTGACCCCCTTTGGGAACTGGGTTTTCTCTGCTGCCCACGGAGTTGACAGGGAAGCCAGGAAGTGGCCGCCGCAGCTCCCAGCTCCCGCTACTCTCTGAGCTGGCCTGGCTCCTGTGTACAGCTTGCAGCGGCCTGTGCCAGGGTGGGGCGGAGGCTGGGAGGGCAGGAGGAGGGCCTGCGCCCGGCGGCGGCTGGCTGCGGCGTGCTCCACGCCCTCACGCTCTTCTCGGGAGTTTGCGCCCCACACGGAGCTGTGGGCCTGGGCCGGGAGGGAGCCGGAGGCGTCCTCTTCTCCTCCCGCCTCGCTGCTCCGCCCCCCTCGTTCCTTCCCCAGGCCAAGGGGAGCTGACTGATGACCGAGGCCACCGCTGCTCCTCGGGCTGCCCGGCCAGGGCAAGGGGGCCAGGGGCTGGGCCAGGCAGTGCTCATGGACCAGAAGAGCCCCAAGTGGAAAGTGCTCCTTCCGGGTGAGTCCCCAGGGATGGCCCCACCCAGCGCCCTGGAGGAGCCGGGCGCAGGTCTTCGGACAGTGCCCAGACTTCCAGGACAGAAGACTGAGATAGGAAGGAGGGACAGAGGGCAGAGCTGTGGCTCGGTGAGGGTGTGCGTCCTGGCTGCAGGGGCTGCATGGGTGCAGATGTGGAGCGTGAGTGCTGAACCATGGGACAGTGACCCCAGGGACAGGCATAATGGCCCCAGTCTGAGCCCCAGTGCCCAGGCGCAGGTGTTAGGATTCTAAGGGGGCGTGGCAGGGCCTTGAGGCCACAGCTGACAGCCCTTTGGGCACTCCCTGGGCACGTCCCAGCTGCCCCTCCTGCTGGTACCCCTATTGTACTGTGCACAGACCCTTACTGGGCACAGCTGGCGCAGAGACTGGCACCAGACACCTGAGGGTGAGCTCAGGGTGCCTCCCATCCTCCCAGCACTGGGCCCCTGGGTACTAGGTGGCCCTCTGAGGTCACTGAATCCCACCCTCCTTTCCCATGGAGGGGGAAACTGAGGCTGCTCAGCAGCCCTAGACAGTGCCAGGTTTAGAACCTGGATGACCCTCTCCCAAGCTACCCGCTGCTTCTGGAAGTGAGAGGAAAAGGGCAGGAGGGGCTGGGAGAGGAGCCAGGCAGCCCTGGCTGCAGGAACGGGCAGAGAAGGAGAGGAAGCGTGCAGAGGGGGCTCTGCCTCTGCGGGGATTCCAGGAGGGCACAGGTGTGTGTAGCACAGGTGACACCAAAGCCCTGGCGCTCCTAGTTCCCTTACCAGGTGGGGTGCAAGGGTCTTCTCACCTTCTCATCGCTCCATGCTTCTTCCATCATGGCTGGTTTCACAGATAGCGCGGGACTGTGGTCCGGACCCTCCACTCCCTGGCTTGGGCTGTGGAAGATGGATTTGATTTCATTAAGAAGGAACCCCTGGCGGGCACGGTGGCTCGTGCCTGTGAGGCCAAGGTGGGCAGATCACTTGAGCCCAGGAGTTTCAGACCAGCCTGGGCAACATGGCAAAACCCCATCTCTAAAACAAAAAAGACAAATAGAAACCATTAGCAGAGTATGGTGGCTCATGCCTGTGGTCCCAGCTACCCAGGAGGCTGAGGTGGGAGGATCACCTTAGCCTGGGAGGTTGAGGCTGCAGTGAGCCAAGATCATGTACACTGTACTCCAACCTGGGTGACAGTGAAACTCTGGACTCTCTCTCAAAAAAATAAAAAAAAAGGAACACACTACCAAGTGGCAAGCACACATTAGCAAGTAATGTACACCCCATGCCCTTCTGCACGTGGGCTGGCTGCGAGGTAGTGAGCTCCCCATCCCTGACTGTATTCAAACAGGATTTGTGCAACCCGTCAGGGAGTCTTTGGAGGTCAGACGAGACCATATTCCTTCTGGGTCTTAGATTCCAGATCCCAATTCCTCCATGCGCCTCATCTGTACTGTAATGAGGACCCTAGCCACTGGGATTTAGTGAGCACTTACTCTATACCACGGTTCTTCACCACCCTCGGTGGGCACCAGTCCACCAAAGCCTCACCATACCCTGGGAGGTGGGCAGGCTCCTGCCCCTTGTTCCAGATGAGAAGGCTGAGGAGGAGGGGACAAGTGACCGCCGGTCAGCTGAGTCACAGAGCTGGGTTGCAAAGCCAGGCCATGTGGCACAGAGCTTTCATCCCGACCTCAGTTACAGGAAGTCCACCCATTAGGAAAATGTTCTCTAAATTGTGAGACGTGCAGAAGTTCTCCAGAATCACCCGCATGGCTTTGACTAGGAGGGCAGTGGGCTGTGGCCTTCTAGGCCCAGGTCCTCTGCCGGGACAGGCAGGTGTCAACAACAGCAACAGCCTCTGTGGCCATGGGAGGCCAGCTCCTCGTCCACCAGGATGGGTGCCAGGCGCGCGGTAGCAGTCCCAGCTGCCTCGAGGTGCTTCCGGGGATGGATCGCTCCATGCTGGGATCCTCCACTCTAGCGCGCTCTCCCTCCACCCCTTTGTCTCAAATAGCCAGGCTGTTGGGGCGCCTTCTCTGATGTCTTCTATCACGGGCTGTTTGTTTGAGTGTCTCTGGTGTCTTCTCTTGTCAAACAAAACAGACAAAAAATGGAAAGAAAGCAAGGGAGGGAAGAGCAGAGGAGGGGAGGGGACGAGAACTCCTCCCCGTCTGCTGCTTTCCAGCTCAGCCTGTCTCCCCATTTGTGAAGTGGGGATGCTGCGGCAGCTGCCTCCCGGGGCGCCTGGGAGGATGGGCTGGGGCACTATGGATAGCAGGGATTCAGTGACCGCATCGCTACTGCGTGTCCTCTTAGTCCGGAGTGAGTGTCTGGGAGGGCCACAGGAGTGCTGGTTGTAGCCTGGAAGAGTCCGCTCGGAGCAGGTGCTCCAGGGAGGTCCTGGAGCGAACAGGTGGGTGCGTGTGGGCGGAGGGACGAAAGTGTGAATGGATGAGTGCTGGCCGCCCTCTCCTCCCACCAGGCCTGGGGACCCTGGATCCCCGAGTCTGCCCAGGGCAGGGTGATTGTGCTCCTGCCCCACGGTGCCCCATGGTTACCACTGCCTTGGCAGGGCCAGTCTCTGTGTCTCCTTCATGAGTGGCAGGCTCCAGGCACCCGCCTGGCCTCCCTCCCCACTCCCCCCCGGCACTGTCAGGTCAACTCAGTGGCGCCTTACCCATCGCCCCACAGTGTGTGCATGTGTGTATGTGCATGGTCGTCCACGGCTGTCATGTTCACGTGCATCTGTGTACCTGTGTGTCTGTGTGCACATGTGGTTCTCAGTGTGTGTGCTGCTGTGTTGGTATGCACGTGTTGCCCTTGGTGTGTATTGTATCAGTGTGCATCGTGTGGTCGCGTGTGGCTCTCGGTGTGCAGTGTGTGTCAGTGTGCACTTGTGTGGTCGCGTGTGGCCCTCGTGCAGTGTGTGTCAGTGTGCATGCGTGTGGTTGTGTGTGGCCCTCAGTATGTAGTGTGTCAGTGTGCATGTCTGTGTCTGCGTCCATGTGCATTATTGTGTGCACATGTATGATTCTGTGTGTGTGGGTGTGTGTGGCTCTCAGTGTGTAATATGTGTCGGTGTGTGCGTATGTGTTTGTGTGTGTGTGCTCACGCACAGGCAGCTCCCAGTGTGTTCTGTGGTGTGATGTACAGGTCTCAGGGCATGTGGCTGCCATGGCCAGGCTGAGGGCAGTAGCGTGGAGACAATAGCTTTGGCAGCCAGCCAGGCCCATGACCCCGGAGGGAGTGGAGGGTGGATAGGCCCGGTGGACGCGTTTGAGCCTCTGGTTTGGCGAGGGCTGTGGAGGAGGGGAGGCACCCAGGCGGTTTCAGGATCCTTACCAACCTCCTCTTGGGCCACCTTCTGCCTCACTGAGGCCAGACAGGCCTCATCCTCTGTGGGGTGAAGACAGATGAGGGACAAGGACTCTCGTCACTCCTCCTGGCGATGGTGACACTGTTCCTTCCCTGTAGGGCCGAGGCTGTCCCAAGCACCTCTTTGCCCCCGAGTGTCATGGTGGAAAACGGGGCTGTGGCCCCAACATTCTGGGTTTCGATCCTGGTGCTGCCACTCCCTGCTGTGTGACCTGGATGAGCCACCTAACCTCTGTGCACCACTGCCGGCCACTAAGGGGAGTCAGCAGCCACTCACTGGCTGAGACTGTGGGGATAGAGTGAGTTGGGGTTCGAGGCCCTCAGGACACCCAGCTCAGGCTGTGCGAGCAGCCAGAACCCTGCCTGTCACTGTCACTCTTGTCATTGCTAATCCCCTTGCCTGGGAGCTTCTGGATCCCAGTGTCACCTCCCAGGCCCCAGGTGCCTTTTCCGGCCACCCAGAGCCCATGCCTTGGCCCTCCCACTTCCCCCAGGTGGGGAGCAATGCAGGAGTCTCAGGTGAGCAGGACCCCAGCCACGAGGGAGGTTCCCGCCTCATCCTCACCAGGCCCAGGGCGCCCATTAAGGTGGGACCCAGTCCAGGCCCCATATCTAGGAAGCAGCGGGCGTCACAAAGAGCCACAGCTGGGCGGTGCCAGTGCTGCTGGGGTGTGGGGCAGCTAGATGCCAGGACCCTGAGAACCCCAGGCCTGCCTGGGGCCATGCAGGGCTTAAGCGGTGGGTTTGCTGGTGTTCGACCAGGTATAGGGGCAGCTGAGGTGGAGACTGGAGTTTGGACACCTCTGACTCTGTCTTCCCTCGCCGGGCACCTCCCAGGCAGCAGCTAGAGCGCCATGAGCCCAGGCTGGGCCAGCACAGGCAAGGGAACTGCACAGGCCTGCCCGTCCCTCCTGGGGGCAGCTCCGCAGCTGCGCTGCCCACCTCCAGTACCCTGGCCCCTGTGAATCTCTCCCCTTCACCAAGTGGGACATGGGAAGGGAAAGAACATTTATTAAGTGCCTACTGCATGCCAGCTCTCGTGCGCATGTCAGCTCTACCATTCGCCTCATTTTATAGGTGAAGAAACTGAGGCCCAGAGAGGTGTGAGATTTGCCCCAGGTGTGCCGGGGGCCTGGCTGCAGCCTGCAGTTCTGAAGCTGGAATTCCCACAGGGAACCAGACCCCACACTGCGAGCTGGCTTCCCTCCTGCTACGTGGATTTGTCTTGGGCCTGAGCAACTGCCCTCAGCCCTCAGGGTCCCCACCCCCTCAAAGAAGGTGCAAACTCCAGGCTTCTCTCTTTTCATCCCCAGCCCAAACAAGCTCTGCACCCCCTGGCAAGCAGAACATGGTGAGATGGTCCGCAGAGAGACACAGGAACCAGACCCTGCAGGCACATCTGAGCGTCAGTTTCTGTCTCCGGGAAATGGGGATGATGGAGGAGCTCGACCTCGGTTAGGCCTGGGAAGGAGCCTGGGTTCCTGGCACGGTGTCCCTGCCTGTTAGGATTACCGCAGCGGTTGGGACCCTGCCCTTCTGCTCCCGGCCCTTTAGGGCTGGACTGGGGTGAGTTCGGTGGCTGTGCGGGCCGGTCTGGCCGCCTCCTGGCTCCTTGATGGCAGATTTGGGCACAGACAGAGCCTGTGGCCGGGTGGTGTGGGCAGAGTGGGATGAGGGCTCTGCCCTCCCTGCCTGCCTGCCGGGCGTGTGGTCCTGGCTGGGGACACAGGAACACAGCCCTGGCTCTGTTCTTGAAGTCGTGGGAGGCAGGCTGTCACCGCAGCGGCTGGGAGCTGGAGGCGAGCCCAGAGGGAGAGAGGACGCCATGTCTGTGCCCTCAGCCTTCAGCACAGGCCCTGCCAAGCCACAGGTGCCTCTGATACACAGAGGATGAGAGGGGCTCTGCTGGGCAGAGAGCAGGGGGCTGGGGCTGGTAGATGGAGGTGGGGGCTGTGAAGGGGAGGACAGGACAGCAAGGATTGCTGGGAAGAGACTGTGTCCATGGTGCCATAGGCCTCTCTGCACACCCCTCCCCACACCGCACAGATGGCCCCGCGTTACCCCACGGATCCTCCTGTTGTGCGGGTTGCACACTGCGCAGTCGCAGGCGGCCGTGTGGCTGGAGTTGCCCATTGTGAGTGACCCAGCCCTGCCTCCCACTTTCACCGACCACGTGTTGATTTTTGGTTCTGGAATTCTGATCACCTTTTTTTTTTATTGTAAGTCTGGAATGGTGACAGGATTGACGTGTGTGCACAGTTGTGGATGACAGGGTACCCCTGGTAGGCCGCACGTGGTGTGAGGATTTGGGGGCTGCAGGAAGCCGTTTCTGTCCTCAGGGGACAGGACATCTCTCTGTACATCTCTCTGGGTGTCTCACGCATCCCACTCTCCACGGGCATCTGTGCAGTGTCTGAACTGCAGAGTGCCATGCTGCACAGCCCCCAGTGGTTCGGGTCTGGCCTGTTCTCCCTCTTGGCTCCTGGCCCTCCTTGCCAAGAAATAAAATTTTTAACTCAAGGACTTCGGTTTGGGCTGCTGGCTCCCTCAGATCCCTGGGGAAAGAGATGTCAGTGGAAACCTCTCCTAACTGTGTGACCTTGGGCAGGTTACCTACCCTCTCTGTGCCTTCGCTGTCTATCTGAACGAAGGAGGGACTGATAGAATATGTGGTAGGGCCGGAGGCAGTTAAATGAGATGATGGTGGGGGCACTGTGAGAAGGAACAGTAAGCAAGCGTGAGCAGCGGTTCTTACCCCACGTGCCCTGGGCAGAAGCCACTGCTTCCGCTTTCCTGTGACACCTGGAGGTCCTGCAGGCAGGGGGGCTGGGGCTCCCCTCTGTTGTCCCCGGGGTTGGCCGGCACCAGGCCTAGCCCAGGATGAGCCCTGGTTTTGTAAACACGGGCAGGGTTGCAACAGGAGGCTCCCTGGGGGCGGCCTTCCAGATGGCCTGGCGTCCACACATACAGGAGCTGGGGGGAGGGCATGGACCCCCAACCCTCGTCCGCACCAGCCTCCACCTCCTGGTACAGGGGAAACCGCAGGGCCCGGCTGCCCCCCGGCCGCTCCTTGGGCAGCCGCTCAGCCTTATCTTGGCCTTC
>NW_012098098.1:2463993-2475114 GCF_000951045.1 Mandrillus leucophaeus
ACCCGGTGCCAGGGTTCGGGACAGGGCTGAGGAGGCCAGTGGGGGCAGGGCTCCCTCCTCCGTGGCGGGCTCTGGGTGAGTTGGGAAAGGCCAAGCTTCTAGACTCCCCCCTGGGACTCCGTGATGTTCAGGTCCCGCCAGCCCCTCTCTCAGCTGGGACGGTGGCCTCCATGTGGCTGCCTGCCCATCCATTCCAGGCCGGGCGGCTTGGGGCAGCCTCCTGCGGGCAGAGTCCCTTCTGTGTGTCAGGAGGCGATCAGGGGTCCCAGCCTGCCCCTGGCAGTGTGGGCGTGTGCGGGAGGGTGGAGGCGGGAAGCCTTTCACTTAGGAGCTGTGGGCCATGGGAAGTCTGCTCAGCCTCCCTGACTCCCCCCAGGCCAAAGAGACCCCAGGCTCTTCCTCTTTATAATCAGCACCACGACAGTGCCCACGTGCGGTACTCACCAGACAGGGTGGCCCTGCTTGGTGCACTTTGCACTGATTCATTTTTTGAATCCTCCCACGGCTCTCATGAGGCAGGCACAGTTGCTGACCCATCTTAGAGACCAGGAGACCGAGGCCCAGGCGAACCTTTGCCCCCTGCAGCCCTGTGCCTGCCCCGAGTCTCTGGGCAATGCCAGACAGGCAACTTGGGGATGGAAAGTGACTGCCAGTCCCCTTCCCCGCTTCGTCCCCAGCCGTCTGGCTACCCCCGTGCTGCTCTGCGGTCTCCTCCCGGCTCTGCCGTTGCTCCCTCTCCTCCACTTGAGAACTTCCCTGAACCAGTACTGAGGGTGGCCAAACTGGATGTTCCCCAACTCTTGCAAACGCCAGAGGACTTGAGCATTAAAGTGTCCAGGTTCATGTTCAGATTCCGGCTCTGGCTCTCACTGGCCGGACAGCCTTGGGCAAAGCCATCTACCACCTGCACCATGCACAGAGCCATGCACCTCTCCCCAGCGAGCCGCTGTGACTCTCCCCAGAGAGCTGCTGTGACTCTCCCCAGAGAGCTGCCATCTCCCTGGACCCTCCTCAGAGAGCTGCCATCTCCCTGGACTCTCCCCAGAGAGCCACTTCTGCCTGGGCTTCCCGGTCCCAGCCCACCTCTTCCGTGATGGCCGCCTCTCCCCGGGCCTCAGCACCCTCCTCCCTGGGCCTCCTCAGCACACAGTGCCGTCTGGCAGAGGGAGTGTGTTGTACCCATCAACTCCACTCCTGGTCTGGTGTCCACACTAGCTGAGCAGCTTCCAGAAAGCCAGAGTTTCCATCCATTTTGTTCCTCTCCATCCCCCCAGTGCCTAGAATGGTGCCTGACCCCGTGCAGCGGCCCTCGGGAAAGCCTTGTCACACGTAGGAGGGAGAACACGGAGTGGTCTTCCCCACCTCTTCTCCCGCAGACCCCTCCCTGCTCCTGAGAAGATTCGAGGTCTCCCTGGAACATAGTAGGTGCTTCCACGTATGGGTTCCTTCCTCACCCCATGGTGAGCATGGCTCAGGTCTCCTGGGACCTCTGGGTTCTCATGGACCATCTGAGGTCTGTCTTAGAAGCAGCAACCCAGCTCCTGGGGGACATTTTCCTGCGGCCCCTCCCTCCATTGCAAGTCAGATGGCTGGGCCTGGACGCTGCTCCCTGCCAGGCTACTGCAGGGGCGCCAGGAGTCCTGGAGTCCCCTCAGCCCTGGATGTGTACTTCCTTTGCTACTGGATCCTGGGCCCTGCCAGGGCCCAGTGGCCATGGCCTAGGGGTCGAGGGAAGCAGATGGCTGTGCTCCTCCCCCAGCTCCTGCTCCCTGGTCCAAGATTACCAAGGAGAAGACCTTTGCTGGTTCTAAGATGTAGCCATTCGCCGGCCCCTTGGCCCGCCTGTCCATGCCAGGATGCCCCAGGCAGATCCCCAGACAACATCTACCAAGACCCCAACCCTGCCCTGCCAAGCATGGTGGCCAAAGGGGCTTTAATTTCCAAATCCAAGGATAGGACAGCAGGTGTTTGGCCTTGGGAAGCCCAAGCATTGCCATTTCTAGAACATTCTGATGGGTTATAAGGGCCATAACTCACTAATTTGAACCTGGACATTCACCATAGCTGTGAACAGCTGTGATCCTTTGTACTCAGGGATCATCAAGTCCGGCTGGGCAGGCAGGGCTCTTATACCCCAAGGATTAGGGCACGTGGCCGAGGCAGTCTGGGAGGGCTCCCTAGAGGAGGAGAGGCGGAGGCTGTGACTTGAAGGATTCCAAGATGCAAAGGAGAGTGGTTGAGGTCTTCTTGGAGACAGAGGGAGACAAGTCCAAGAGGGGAGGAGGTGGCACTCGAGGGCCTCTTCTAAATTGTGGCAATGCTGAAACCACCCTCTAAGTCCTCCCTCAGCCCCTGGCCAACCTGCTGTTCTGCAGGTGATGAATCTGGAGCGTAGGGAACCATTTGGTCAAACAGGATAGAAGCAGGGGTGAGGAGGACACCCCCCCCCCGCTGCCACCCTGGTGCTCCCAGCCCCCGACACTGCCCTCTGTGGGAGGCCTCCCATCTCTCATGGTTCAGGTTTAGTGTGGCATCTCAGAGATTTGATCTGTGCTCTGCATTAGACCATAGCTATTTGAAATCTTGACATAAACAAGGTTAACAAATTGGCTCCATTTGGCGTGGCCCCGGACCTAATTAGATCTAATTAATACTCACTGGGGGTCCTGCATCAAGCCCCAATCCATCATCCAGCCTCGCAAACAGCCCTCCGCTGCTCCTGTGGCTGAAGGGAGTGTCGCCCTGCCAAGCTAGCAGACCGTCCTTCTCCCTGGTCTTCGCATGTTATTTGGGGACCTGTGGATTTCCAGTGGGCGTGGGAACCCGGTGAGCTCTGGCGAAGTCTTTGCAATGCATGTTACTTTAATTTTTTAAAGTTGAGGTAAACTTCACGTAACACAAAACTAACTGGAAGCAAACAATTCAGTGGCATTTAGTACCTTCGCAGTGCTGCGCAAACACCACCTCCGTCCAGTGCAAAAACATTTCCTCATCCCAAAAGGAAATCCCAGACACATTAGCTCTGCCATTCCTCACTCCCCCACCTTCCTTTCCAGCCCCCGGCAACCATCGATCTACTTTCTGTTTTTATAAATCTGCCTATTCTGGACAGTTCACAGAAATGGAATCATACCGTTTGTAGCCTTTTGTGTCTCGTTCCTTTCACTCAGTGTGGTGTCTTCCAGGTTCATCCACGTTGCAGCCTGAATCAAAGCTTCATCCCTTTTTATGGCTGAATAATATTTCATTGTGTGGATAGACCCCATGTTACGTATTCGTCCTTCTGTTGGTGACACTTGGGCTGTCCGCAGTTTCGGCGATGGTGAAGAATGCTGCTGGGAACATAAGGTGCAAATGGGTCCTTGAACACCTGTTTTCCGTTCCTCTGGGTATCGATCCCCACGGAGGGGATCTGAAAGGCCACGGTGTTCTTTTCATTTTGTTTAACAAACACATACGTAGCTCTTGCTGGGTGCCAGTTTAATATTCATACATCACGAAGAGGGAGGTACTGTTATCTCCATTTTACAGATGAGCAAACTGAGGCTGTTTGGGTTTGACAGGCAGGATTTGAACCAGGCAGCCAGACGCTGCTGGCTTTCACTAGTCAGTGTACTAATTTGGCATCGAGACCACCAGCTCTGAGTGACCCTTGGGAACCACTTCTCAGGGTTACAGGGCCTGGGAGGCCTCCTTTGTGTAAACCATCCTTCAAGAGGCTGTTGGGTGACCCTGAGGCCGGTGCATCTGTTCACAGAGAAATGTCACTGCAAAGCAAGCTGGAGGGGGAGCCTCTCCCTTTCAGGGTCCCCTGCCTGACACCCGCCTGGGGGCATCTCACCGGGCTGGGGCCAGGCTCCCAGGCCTGCTCACGGAGTGCCTGAGGAAGTCTGGTCCCAGGCCCAGGAGTAAATAACAGGCATGCAGGCTGTCAGCCAAGCCGGCTCTCAGGTCTCCTGGAGCTCCACAGAGCCCCAGCTTTCTGCTGATCTGATCTCCTGTGGTCTCTTGGCTCCTCCGCTGTGATCAATCATGCGGCCCTGGGCTGGCCGGGCAGCCACCCCCACGCAATGTGGTTATCTCCCGGCCACACATCGCCGCTGGGGCCCGGGGCTCGCACAGGCGGCCCTCGATGGCTCATCTCCGCTGCCTGATCTCCTGCCCTGGTCATTCTCCAGCCCACCCTTATCTCTGTGTCTGGGCCCTTCCTTTACTTGCAAACCCTAACTGTGGTGGGGGCAGGGACGGCCCCCTTGTCATCACCAGACCCTCTGGGACGGGATTGGCTTCCCACACAAGGCTAATCAGGTCCACAGGCCCTGGACGAGGGCTCCTCTGTTTCAGAGACCACACGGTGACCCGCTGCCCCTGAAATGTGCAGAACTGGGTAAAATCGCTCCCAGTCACACAGCTGGGAGGAGCCCCAGGAAGATGGACATGGCCTGCCCCTCACTTTCCCGATGCGACAGCAGAGCCCTTGAAAGCGGGGGGTACCCGCCTGTGCCCAGGCTGGGAGCCCACGCCCAGGGATGCTGGGTGAGATGGGAGGGACAGAATGGGGAGCAGGCAAGCAGATTCCAAGTCAAAGCACTGCCAGATAACAGCAGAAGCCCCAGGCCATCGGGAGCATGGCACCTCACACAGGCACACGCACACAGCCATGTGCACACTCAAGCACGTGCACACACATGCATACACACCCATGCATGCACACACAACACATGCACACACACTCTTGCACACACACGCACACGTGCACACACAACACACATGCACACACACCATGCACACATGCACACTCATGCACACACACACGTACCTGTGCATACACACATGCCCACACATGTACCCATGCACACACAACACATGCACTCACACATGCACACTCACACACACATGTGCACACAACCTGTGCACACACAGTTGCACCCACACATACACACACGTGCACACTCACACACGTGTGTACTCACAGTCTTAATGCATAGACATGCCTATGCACCCACACACAGCTCTTGACATAAACACTATAACACACACATATATACAGTAGAACCTGCATACACAGTGCACATTTGCACACACACATCCACACACAGTCCTCTGTACATAAACACACACATTCACATGCACATGCAGCCTGTCACACACTTAAGCATACACACAGCTCCCAGCACACATGCATGTGCAAATGTGAACACAGTCCTCAGCACACACACACTGTGATACACACACGCAGTAGACAGCTGCATACACATGGCACACATACGCTCACACACATGCAGAGACGCATACACAGCCTCTGTACATAGATACATACACATTCACATGTACACACAGTCTGTCACACATTTGAACATACACACAGAGCTCCCAGCACATACACACACACACGCACACACACCCCTGCGTCTCTCTGTCTCTCTGACACTCATACTCCTCCTCCTCCAGGCCAGCCTGAGTGACCGTGGGTTTCCTCAGAAGCCAACCACATGGGCTCTTCTGCCTCCCTCTAACTGCCTCATGGGTATCTGTCTGCTTGGGGAGGGGAGCAGAGGCCAGGAGGAGAGAGTGGCTGGCTCGTGAGGGTGGCTGACCCTGGCAGGGGTAAGAGGGGTCTACCATTAAAGGGGCCCCATGAAGGCAGGAAGTCATCCAGCCGAGGGTGGGAGGACCACACAGGCCTCTTCCCTGCAGAGCTTGGGGTCAGAGTGGACCACTGGTCTCTGGGCCAGTGGCATGAGGTCCACAGGATTGTGTCCTTGGCCCGGAAGCTGCTGTCCTCAATCCTGGGCCGTCCTCACAGGGCTTGGCCGCCACCCCTGACTGCCTCAGATCCTCTTGGGCTTTCCTTCCAGAATCCAGTTCAGGCCAGTGATCACATCCACATGGGCAGAGCTTCCTTTCTCCAGGCTGCTCCACAGAGCACCTCTCCCTCCACCCTCGGGCCTTGCTATGTACAGTCAATGACACTCCCCTCATAGCGGGGCACAGACTCAGAGGAGGAGAAGGAGGTGCTGTTGTGAACACAGGCAGGGACTGCCTAGCCCAGGCTTCCTGATGGGGGCCCCAGAGACCCTCTCCAAGAGGAGTGAGAGACAGACATGTGCCTTGCTCTCTGTGGATGTGGCCGGGTGGCAAGCGGCCCATCCTGGGAGGGCTGGAGAACCTCCCCCTTGCCTGTAGCATGGCAGATGAGACAAGGGCTCCGACTTCCTTCCACCTCTGCTGTTTACTGGCTGTGTGACCTCAGACCATTCTCTCAACCTCTCTGAGCTTTCATTTCCACATCTATACATGGGACCAAGGATAGCGCCAATCCCAGACCTCACCAAATGTGTCAGAGGGTCCTGCGGTGTGTGCAGCACCAGGACTGTACACGTGGTGCCGACTGTGAGGGAGGTTTCCTTGCCCCTGGGCCTCACTTTCCCTTCTCCTGCAAGCTGGGACCTGTGCAGGCGGTGGCTCAGCCCACAGAAGGGCTGGGAACTCACGGCCAGGCGTGTGGGTGGTTTGTTCTGGATGCCTCCTAGCCCTACTCTTCAGAGACCTTGATGAGCTCCAGCTAATGAAGCCCAGGCTCTCCTGAGGGGACAAGGCATTGATGGAGGCGTGGAGGGCTGGAAACAGTTCCTCCAGTGCCAGCATCCAGGAGGGGACACACACAGAGCAGGCATGTCCGAGTCTTGCTGGGCTTTTCTGCACCCTGGGGGCCCTCAGGCAAGCAGACAGGCGAGTAGGAGATCCGGCCTTCCATCCAGCCTGCCGCAGACCCAGCAGGTTAGCATGCTGGGCACCCCTGCCCTGCCCGCCCTGGCCTCGGCTCGGCTGGGCCAGATGCTTTCAGAAACGCTTCCCATCATAAAAGTCTCACCGGCTCCGTCACCTGCCCCGGGCTCTGTTGCTCTGCCAGTCGGGAGACAAGTCTGTTCTTGCCAAGGAAGCCCTTTGTGCCACTCTGGGCCCGGCCACATGGGGCTTGGGATGGGTGCCTGGGGCAGGGCACCCTCAGCAGGTGTTTTGGGGTGGGAGCCTCCAGCCTGTGGCTGCTTGTCCGGGGCAGGAGGCTGGGAGGAGACGGGGAGTGACGTCGGCTGTGCGTCTCTGGTCCAGGTGTGGGCAGGGCTCCTCTCAATTGCCCCTTGCCCCTGACGCCATCTGTGTGTGAGGCCAGGGCTCCCAGAAGAGCATGGTATGGCCCCCACTATTGGAGTCACCATGCAGAGGGAGAGACAGACGCCTGGACAGAGACTCACAGCCACACAGAGTCTGGGCTGTGGGAAATACTTGCCTCCCACCACTACCCATGGCAGACAGCTCCTCCTCTGGGTCCCTGGGGAGCAGGGCAGGAGGCCAAGCGGAGGCTGTGGCTGAGGTGGACCCCTGGTGGAGGAGGAGTGCCCGCAGCCTCCGCACCCAGCAGGTCCCACGGCCCCCCAGGGCCGGCGCCTGGCTGCTGACAGATGGTAATGAGACCCGGGGAGTCTGATGAAGTTCATTTTTCACCTGCACGTGTTTTCGCCTCCCCGCTCTCGCGAGGCAGCCGGCCATCCATCCTGGAGCCCTTCCGAGGCCACGGCAGTAATGGGGTCATAGATCACTCCCTGGTGGAGACAGAGCTGGACAGGGGAGGAGAGCCATTAAGAATGACCGCGAGTGACCCCCGGGCCAGGACGGCTCCAGTTCCAGCTCCAGACGGGGCCTGCACAGCCCTGAACCTGGGTGTGGGCTAGATAGGGGCATGGGTTGTTTTCAGGGCTGGCTCAAGCCCCGTTGGAGAGAGGTGGGCAGGGGGCGAACCCCCATTCCCCGAGGATACACCCAGGGTCGGTGTCACTCTGCGGGGCTGTCTGGGCCTGCCGTGGCCGTGAGACAGCAGCCCTTCTGGTCAAGGACTCTCTGTGACAGGTCAGGGTTGAGGGGACACTGGTTCAGAGACTACCACCCCCTCCCACCCTGTTTAAACATGGTGGTTCAGGTGGGACCCTCCCACGCCCTTCCCCCATTCGGGCTCAGCAATGCGGCCGGCAGAGCTGAACAAGGCCCTGACACTGTGGCAGGTGCCTGGCCCAACGCGTCCTGCCTGCGTGTCTGACACCAGGGTGGACGGCCGACTCTAGGTAGGGAGCTGGATGCTGCCTGGGTCAGACCTGGCCACGCCATCGCACTGTGCAAATGAGTAAGTCTCTTGCCCCATTTTCCTCAGTTTCCTCCATAGGCAAAATGAGATAATAATAATAACGGTGTGACCTAACGCACGGGGTTTGAGATGATAGGGTGAGCTGTCGCCGTGACAGGCTATGTCTGGCAGCTTGGGCACCTAGTGCCACAGAAGCGGTATCTGTGGTTATTGTCATCCTTCTCATCGTCATTGTCATAGTGGTGGCTCAGAGCATGGCTTCTGGTCCCAGCTGTGTCGGCTCTGTGACCTTCAGGAGGTGCTAAACCCTCTGGGCCTCCCTCGGTTTTGTGACCTGAGTGTTGAGCACGCTTGTGTGTGAAATGCCTTGGAAGGAGGCTGGCCTGAGTCAGTAGTCAGGAAAGATGACCCCACTTAGTGGGTGCTGGAAACAGCTCCCCCACTCATGCTGTCCTCCTGGGACACTCCTTCCAGAGGCTTCTCCTGGAGATCTTGTTACCAGATTTTACCCTATGGGTGCTGGAGGAGAGGGAAGGGGCCAGGGTGCCATTCCTGGGGTGCCTCTTGGGGCAGCCCTGGCTGCTGGCTTTGGCTGGGTGGACTTTGGAAGGGACAACTGTACAGCTCCCATGGAAGGTTCTGGGGCTCCCTGGGGCCACACAGCATCACCCAGGGTCTTCTAGCACCAAGTCCCTGAGTTTTTGACCATTTGAATGTGAGGTTCTCGGGAACCACTTGAAGGACAGAAAGGAGCGATAGTGGGGTTCCCCTGCCACTGCCCAATCCCCATGGTTTCTGGACGGCCCTTCCAGCCCAGATGCCACGGGCACTGGAGTCCCACACAGGGCACTGTACACAACAGACACCGGGCCTAAGGAGGGTGGGAGCCCCTTGCACCTATGGTCCAGCCCCAGGCCCCTCCTGAGTCTCACACCCAGTGACTCCCCAGAACCCCCCACTTCCCCGGCGCCATGCCGTTTGCTACGGCCTGTGGAGCACTAGGAATGCTGCAAGGTCTGGCCCCAGCCTCCCTCCTAGCCCCCCCGCTTAGACCCCCGATGCATGCTGAAGCCCTGTGGCCCCTGCTCTTTGGTCCTGCCCCAGGGCCTTTGCATCTGCTGTCCCTGCAGCCTGCGATGCTCTTTCCACAGAACTTTGCAGGACTGACTTCTTCCCAACCTTCAGGCCTCAGCTCAAAGATCACCTCATTGGTGAGGCCCTCCCGGATCACCTGACCTGGTGGCCCCTCTCCTCCAGGACATCACCTGCTCTCATGTTACCTTGGGCTGCTTTCTTCCTCTTGCTTATCACCAACTCTCCAAAACTGTCTTGTTCATTGATTTTCTTCTTTTAAAAATCTCTCTCCCTTGGTTAGAACATAAGCTTTGTGAGAGCTCATTCATCTGTGTAGTTCATTATGTGTCACCAGAACACATTAATGATAGTGCTTTGGTACAAAGTAGGTGATCAGTAAGTACTTATTGGTTAGACAAATGGGTGAATGAAAATGGATGGGTGGATATTTGCATGGATGGATGATTGGATGGTTGGATGGATGCGTGGGTGGATGGATGGATGGATGGATTGATGAGTGGATAGGTGGGCAAGTGGATGGATGGATGGGTGGATGGATGGATGGATGGATGAAGGGATGGATAAAGGGATGGAAGGATGGGTAGATGGGTGACTGGATGGGTGGGTGGATGAGTGGGTGGTGGGTGGATGGATGGATGGACAGATGGATGGGTGGGTAGTTGCGTGAGTGGATGGGTGGGTGGATGGATGGATGGATTGGTGAATGAATGGATGGGTGGATGGATGGATGAATTGGTGAGTGAATGGGTGAGTGGGTGGGTGGGTGCGTGGGTGGGTGGATGGATGGATGGTTGGATACATACATGGGTAGATGGATGGATGGATGAATGGATGTATGGGTGGGTAGATGGGTGAATGGTGGATGGGTGGGTGGGTGGATGGATGGATGAATGGGTGGATGGATGGATGAATGGATACATAGGTGGATGGATGGATGGATGGATGGATGGATGGATGGATGGATGGATGAACAGATGGATGAGTGGGTAGATAGGTGAGTGGATGGGTGGGTGGATGGATGGGTGGGTGGATGGGTGGATGGATGGGTGGGTGGGTGGATAGATGGATGGATGGATGGATGGACAGATGGATGGGTGGGTATATGGGTGAGTAGATGGATGGATGGGTAGATGAGTGGATATATGAGTGGATGGAAGGAAGGAAGGAAAGATGGAAAGAGGGCAGGCAACATCTGGGTTTCTTTCCTTCCCTTGACTCAGTTGTGACTATTGATGAAGGAGTGGGGCAGCTGTTGGCTCTGCATTGGGGGTTGGGTTGAGCCAGGTCAAGTGACTGGATGATGACGTTGTGGTTAGATGGGGAATCCCCAGACAAAATCATAGGTGTCCTGAATCCTACAAGGTAAAGAAGTGTTCTTTGGGAATAGATCATGAGGGAAAAAAAAGAGAGAGAAATGTTCCATGATGTCGAGGGTAATCTCTGAACCATGGAATGGCCCTCATTGACTAAGAAAAGGAGCTCAGGCTCTGAGGCCCCCCAGCCAGGTCCTGGGGAGAGGAAGGACTGGCCAGCACTGGGGGCCAGGCAGCATCTGAGGCATTCTGGTAGAGCAGAACCTCATTAAGAAGCTGCTAGGGGCCAGGGGCGGTGGCTCATGCCTGTTATCCCAGCACTTTGGGAGGCCAAGGCAGGTGGATCACTTGAGGTCAGGAGTTCAAGACCAGCCCGGCTGACATGGTGAAACCCCATCTCTACTAAAAATACAAAAATCAGCTGGGTGTGGTGGTGGGCACCTGTAATCCCAGCTACTCAGGAGGCTGAGGCAAGAGAATTGCTTGAACCCAGGAGGTGGAGGTTGCAGTGAGCTAAGATTGCACCTCTGCACTCCAGCCTGGGTGACAGAGCGAGACTCTGTCTCAAAAAAA
>NW_012098098.1:2475169-2487661 GCF_000951045.1 Mandrillus leucophaeus
TTGTTTTCATCTGGTTTGCATGCAGGTGATGTAAACCTGGGTGTGCAAAGCATCTTCCTGTGGCCATGTCTCTGCGTCCGTCCTCCATCCTTCCCACCATTTGTCACTGTCCTAGACAGCCTCAAGCAGGGAGAACCTCCTGCCCTCACAGCTGAAGTTCTTCTCTTCCATATACAGAAGAATAATCCTAACACATCATTGAGGCCCTTCCTGCTTGGAGCCCTTTACCTGAACTAACCCACTGAATTCCCACAAGCCTGCCAGGCAGGTGCTAGTATTGCCCCCATTTAATAGAGAAGTAAACTGAGGCCCAGAGAGGGGCGTCACTTGCAAACAGCTGCATGGCAGGTGGGCCCATGCTTACTGGATCTGGGCACTGAGGCCTTACACAGACCCTGTGGAGTCAGGCTCTTTGTCTTGTTTTACCCAAGGGGAAACTGAGGCATGACTGAAGCCTGAGAAGGGACAGAGAGAGCAAAGAAAGCACCAGCAGCTGACCTCGGGGCCTAGGCTGGGATTCAGCTGCAGATCAGGCCTAGAAAGTACAGATTATTTCTTTATCTATTTATAAAATTGTTTATTTGTAGTTACGATGGATACATAATAGTTGTACAAAGGGAACTATGTATTCTTATTTTTTGTTTATTTTATTTTATTTATTTATTTATTTTTATTTTTTGAGACAGAGTCTCACTCTGTCACCCAGGCTGGAGTGCAGTGGTGCGACCTCGGCTTACCACAAGCTCCGCCTCCTGGGTTCACGCCATTCTCCTGCCTCAGCCTCTCGAGCAGCTGGGACTACAGTCGCCCGCCACCACGCCTGGCTAATTTTTTTGTACTTTTTTTTTAGTAGAGACGGGGTTTCACTGTGTTAGCCAGGATGGTCTCGATCTCCTGACCTCGTGATCCGCCCGCCTTAGCCTCCCAAAGTGCTGGGATTACAGGCCTGAGCCACCGCGCCTGGCTGGGAACTATGTATTCTTATACATACCTCTGTGTCCTCGAAATCTGGGACAGTCACTGGCACACAGTAGGTGCTCCAAAATACGCACGGTCTGTAGCTTTGTGCGGTCACAACGGCCTGTAGCTTTGTGCGGTCACAGGCCTGTAGCTTTGTGCGGTCACAGGCCTGTAGCTTTGTGCGGTCACAGGCATGGTTCTGCTGATGTTGGAGTAGGGGTCATGATTCAAGTGACCAAGGGGAGGTGTCCAGCAACAGACGGGGACAGGGCCTCCTTTGCTTTCTGGCAACAAGATCAGGGTCAGATTCCTGCTAAATGGGGGGCACCTGTGCCCCCCAGGGCTGTGGCCTGGCCAGGCCAGCTAGTCCCCTTTGAGCCCTAATTCTAAGAGCTAGCTTTGTGTCCCTCCATATAACAATATGATGGGTTAGGGTCAAGCTGTGGTCCCATAACTTGTTGGAAGACATTTCAGAACAATAAAGGTGTCGGACTTTATGTCTGCTCATATTTCATCCTGGCTCTGGCCTCTCCTGCTCACTCGCCTTGGATTTACTGTGCAGATATTTTAAATGGGGTGAGCTTGGACACTAGTGTTCCCGTACCCCCGCCTTGTCCCCCGCCACCGCCCAGCTCTGGGAGTCTGGCCCCAGCCCGAACCCCGTGCTGGCCTCGCCTGCTGAAATATTTACCTCCCGGCTCCTCTGACAGCCAGAGCTGTCTCCTGAAGCAAAGGTTATTGGACTGCGAATGTTATGACATTACATTTTTGTGTCTGCACTTTGGAGATGCGTCATGCTGGCAGAATGACAAGCTCTGGGCAGGGCTGAGCAGAGGGGCCGGGCACCGCGGGGAACTGATAGCGGTCCACTTTATTACAGCGCCTTCACGGCTCCGCCGCTGCGCCCTGGGAGTTGACAGGATGAGGCGCCAGCCTCCTTGGCTGGGGCTGCTTAGCCGGTTTGATGCTTTCAGGTCCCAGCCCCCCTCCCCCAGCTGGCAGCCCCAGCATCCCCAAGAGAGGGCCAGGATGGAGCAAGGCAGACCCACAGCAGCAGTGAGAATGGTCCCAGCAGCCATGCCGCACAGAGCTGTGACATTCCAGGTAGTGTGCAAACACATTTGGGCATTAATGCATGTCACACGCACCCACCCTAAGAAGCAGGCATTTTTATCCCTTTTGTCAGTTGAGTAAACTGAGGCACAGAGTGATAGTGACTTGTGATATTTGTCCCCTGTGGCTGCGATAACAAAGTAGCACAAACCGGGGTGCTGAAAGATTTCTTCTCCCACAGTTCTGGAGGCCAGAAGTCCAAAATCAAGGGGTTGGCAGGGCCACACTCTGCCTGGCAGGTCCAGCCAGCGATGCTTCCTGCCTCTTCCAGTCTCTGGTGGCTTCAGCATTCCTTGGCTTGTGGCAGCGTCACTCCAGTGTCTGTGGTCATCACATGGCCGCCTTGCCTCTGTGTCTGTGTCCCAGTTCCCTCTTCTTAAAAGGACATCGGTCATAATTTAATATACCCACATTTTAACTTGATGACATCTGCAAAGACCCTGTTTCCAAGCAAGACCCCATTTACAGGTTCTAGGTGGACATGCACGAGGGTGGGGACACTATTCAAGCTGACATGTGTGCCCAAGGTCGCTGTAATAGGTGCTACTGGAGCCCCACCAGCATGTCCCCCACCAGTCTCCGAGCTCACCTGCAGATGGCTCTGTAGAACCCTGTGGCTTCTGGGCTTCTATGCTGGAACGTGTTCCTGGGCTGCCCTGACTCACGCAGGCTGCAACTTATATGCCAGGAGGTGGGTGTCCCTGGGAGTCACTCCAGCCCAAGAGGGAAAGGTGTTGGTGGATACCTCCCCATTGTCCTTGTCCTTCCTGGGAACTCTTCTCTCCTAGGGGCCCCAGCTGGCCTGTTCAACGTGGCCCCTGTAGGTTTCCTTCCTAGCCTCACCCCCTACTCCCTCCCTTCCCTGGATTCCCTCCCAGATCATCTCCCTGCCCTTGATCCTTGTCCTGGGATCCGCTTTTGGAGAAACCCAAATGAAGACAATATAAATAATGATAACAGAACAGCCGGCACACACAGCATTGATTCTGCACAGGCGGCCGACTCCTTCAGGATTACAACAGGCCTGGCAGAGACAGTCACCAGATCCAGAAAGAAAAAAACAGGACACCCACTTAAATGTCAACTTTAGATAAACAACAAATACCTTTTAGTATAAGTATGTCCCATGCAATATTTGGGCTATACTTATGCTCTTAAAACATCCATTGCTTCGGGCTGGGGAGGGGTTGGAGAGTGATTGCTAATGAGTATGGAATTTCTCCCTGGAGTGGGGTACATGTTCTGAAATTGACTGTGGTGAGTAGCTGCCCACTTCTATAAGTACACCAAAGTCCATCAAACCGTATGCTTTAAATGGGATCATATGGTATTCAGGTTATGTATTATGTATTAATAAAGAAAAAGTGTTTGTTGTTTATCTGAAATTTAAGTTTCACTGGGAGTTGTATATTTTATCATGCAATCCTACTGGGGGGTAGGTTCTCCCACTATCTCCATATCACAGATGAGGAAACTGAGAGCCAGCCCTGTATCACAGCCAGGAGTTGTGGAAGGGACTGGAACCCAGAAGGCCAGTCTCCTTAACTCTTAGGGAGCGTTGCCTCAGGGAAGATGGAGCCTGAGGCTAGAGAAGCGGCTGGGGCCAGGTTAGCTGACCCTGAATATGCGGGGATGCCCTCCGAGGTCTCTCTGCCCAGAGGTAGAGTGCATGCCTCTGAACAATGGGTCCTAATGTGACCGAGGTTCCTCTCATCCTCTCCCTGCCTCTTTGGGCTTGGCCTCCTCCCTCAGATAATGACCACAGGCTGGTCAGAGGGAGGAGGATCAGATAGAGGCCCTGTCAAGGCTGCTGGTGCAGGGCCTGCAGTCATTGCTTCTCACAGGCAACTGCCTCTTGGAGGTCGGAAGAGAAACTGCACCGGGCGTGGTGGTGCGCACTTGTAATCCCAGCGCTTTGCGAGGCTGAAGTGGGAGGATCACTTGAGGCCAGCAGGTCAAGACTGCAATGAACTGTGATTATGCCACTTCACTCCAGCTTGGGCAACATAGCAAGACCCTGTCTCAAGAAAAGGGAGGTGGGAGCACAGAATATGTGAACTTCAGGCTGTCTGAGGCCTCTGGCAGGATAGGAGTGGCAGGGAGGCCAGGGGCCACATCCTGCCAGGGCCCCCAGCCCAAATGACCTGGTGTCTGTGATTGATGTACCATCCCCTTGAATCCTGATAGCAGAAATGTCTGATGTCGTTACAGCTCCGTCCCGCACAGTACCCAGCACACAGTAGGTGCTTAATAAATGCCTCTCATATTGACTCCAGCCCTGGAGCTAAAGGGGTGTGGAAGCAGCTGGGTGGGTGTTTTGCTAACTTCATTTTGCAGAGACTACTACTGAGTCCCAGAGAGCCACCTATCCCTGACTGAGACAGGTCTGCAACCTTCTGGAACAGTCTTCAGGCTCCTGTGTGATTTACAGGCCCCTAGGGCAGGCGACTTGCACCCAGGAGGCAGCAGGCAATTCAGGGCTCTGATCTTCTTAGGGGCCCAGTCTAGAATGAGGTGCCCTGCCCAGACCCCCTCTATCTATTCCCCACTGCCCCCCAGCCTGGTGGCTGGGCTGGGCTGGGGGGCTGGGGGTTCCCCCCGACGGGCATGTGGGCCTTCTCACCGCCAGGGGGCAGCAGGGGGTTGGCCGCCAGCCTGCGCCCCGCAGTCCTGATGCAGGCCCACTGGGGCGGGGCTGGGCTGGGGAACTCCAGGCATCCTGGGGCCACGGCCTGCAGGCAGCATGAAGTGCGCTGCTCTCCAGGACCCACAGGACACTTCCAATCTGCCTGGGGGCCTCAGGCCGCTTGTCGCCAGGCATGGATACTGATCCAGCTCGCTGCTGGCCTGCGGGTTGTTGACTCCCTAGGACAGAGCCTTCGGGCTGTCAGGGGCCGGGGAAGGCTCAGTGGTGACTGCTGAGGAAAACCACAAACATCTGTGAGAGGAGAGGCGGGGCTGGAGGGTGAGAGGCAGCCAGGGGCCGGCAGGCGAGGCAGGGAGCGAGGTCAAGGCCCGAGAAATTAAATGTTCATAAATGTAGGCCTGGCACTCACAAAGTAGGGCAAAGCCATTAGCGCTCATTAAAGTTTAATACCTGTCGGTGCTGGTGCGGCCCCGCTGGACGCTGCTCTAATTTGATGGGTGTAGAGGGAGAGTTCTCAAATAATCGGGGAGGTCGGGGGCTTGCTTCTGTGATGTTCACAGGAAGAGGACGGTCGGGCTTTGAGTGTCCCTTTAAAGCAAACGATTTGGGTGGTTCCTCGGATGAGTGGCTTGAGGGGGCTCTGCCTTATGGACCCTCCCCTGTGCCCTTTTGTGAGGTCACTGGTTTAGTCCTGGATGGGCGCCAGCACCCCCGACACACACCCACTCCTGTCTGCAAGATCACCTTGAGATTCCAGGCCCTGCCAGGAGCCAGGTGTGTGGGCTTCTCCCCCTGAAAGCCCTGGGGATTCGTATTAGCTCATTTGTCTTAGTTGGAGCAGAAGCCCCGTCCGTCTCCCCCCGAGAACATCTCTTTTTCTACAGCAGAGCAAACCTTTCCTCTCCTGTTCCTGCTGCCTGCAAAAACCCAGCCTTCCTCGGGCATCCCCTCCATGCCAGCCCTGGCTCCTTGGGCACATGGTTTCTGGGCTCAAACATTGGCCCAGACCAAGGGTGGATAAATGGGTCTGGAGGAGGCACTCTGGAAGCTCAATGGGGTAGGCTAGAGGCATCCAGGGAAGGCTCCCTGGAGGAAGTGGCAATTGAGTTGGGCCTTGAAGGACAAGGACATATAGGAATTAGGCCTGCAGAGAGAGGCACCCGGGCATTCTCGATGGGGGAAATGGGGTGGGCAGAGGCTGGGGCACCTAAACATAGGGAGGTTGTAGGCTGTGGCCACACAAGGCTGGGGATGAGCAGGAAGGAGGGTCTGGGGCAAGCTGGGGTAGGCCCTGCATGCTGAGCTAAGGGCTTCTTGAACGTTACCCTGAATCGCTGGGAGTGGAATGGAACCAAATGGACAGGTAAAATCTATACCAGGCCCAGAAAAATCCAAGCCCCAAACTGCTGAGGCTTCAGGGCAGTGGCGCCTGCCGAGCGTATTAGAAAGGAGGGAGAAGCAGCAGCTAAGATGATCATGCCCTGCTGTGTGCCAGGCTTCTCATGTGAGAAGGACCATAGGATTCTCCCGTTTCACAGGTGGGCACACCAAGACCTGACAGTGGATCCAGGCTGCCAAGGGTGGAGCCGAGATGCAAAGGGGCATCTCGGAACCTGCAGGTCTGGCCAGGCTAGACACAGGCTGGCATGTTCGCTGCCTGGAAACACCCTCCCAGTGGCCAGCACCCAGCTCTGAAGCTCTGGCTTTGGCTGGGCACCATGCCAGCCCTCGTCACGGCAGCTCCAGACCTCCCTTTCTCTCCAGGCCTCCCGAGAAAGCCCTTTGCATCTTTTGACTCACCCTGAACAAATGCTCCCTCCCTCTGTCACGTCCGCCCTCCCCTGCCCACGCTCTCCAGGGGCCTGCCCAGAACAGCTCCTAAATCATCCCACCTGCCTCCTCCCCCTGTCCTCCTCCCCCTGGCTTCCTCCTAGGCGCCCGCCCACCCTCCCCAGGCTCTGCCCTGTTCCCAGGCTGGCCTGGAGCAGAGCCAGCCCAGAGATGGGGAGAGAGGAAAGCCAGCCAGCGCCTCGTAGAAGGGCTGCATGAGGAGTCCGGGCGTCCTGAGTCCCCCCGGCCTGCAGAGCCCACAGCCCTGTCCCCTGGTTGGTATGTCCTGAGTTTCAAGATGCTCTGGGAATTTTTCTCCTTTTTGCCCCTGAGCTGGCTGCTTCTAGAACCTTCTCTTGGATATGAACAAGGCTGATGACAGCTTCAGCCTCAAGTGGCCTGTTGCCAGCCTCAGTCTGTCCACCTCATTTGGAAAACTCACTGGGACCCCATGAGCAGGAGGCAGAACATCAACAGGCGCACCCTTCCCTGCCCCTGCCCGTCTCCTCCCCAGTTCCCCAAGCCCATAGGGGCAGGAGGATAACATGCTCTTCTGCTCTCAGCCTCTCCCTGCTGCCCAGGCACTGGGGCAGGGGGAGTTGGGAGCGGGCGGCTGTGTCATTTGGAGAGGCAGGAAATATTAGGCCATGGCCCGGCGCAGACAGGCCCTGTCTTGAACTCCAGCACAGAGTGGACGTGCTGCAATCGTAATGCAAAAACACCTCTGATTGGCTGTTTGCACACCCCTCCCACCTCCCCAGCACCCAAGTCTAGTTCCACACTGGGTGGAAGAACCGCTGTCCTGGATGCTTTCCGCTCCCGTGCCTGCCAGCACCTTCCAGTGCCTGGCCACTGCCACAGGCAGCTGCCCACCACCCAGAGCCGTGGAGGAGAGCAGTTGGCTGCGCAGGCAGCTGCCTCCTGCCTCTGATTGGGAGCGGGATTTCTGCTCAGTTCAGGACCTCCAGGCCATTCTCAAGACCCCACAACGGGGCAGGATGGATGTCTGGACGCTGCACAAATGGGAGGCCATAGGCCCCCATGGGGACTTGTCCTAGTAGTGGGTGAGGGTGGCGGCAGGGGAGGCTGTGTCTGGGAAGCGCAAGTCAGGGCCGTGGGCTGGGCGGTTGCCTGTTTCCTGTCTGTGTGTGAGATGGGGGTGCCCTCTCCAGGGAGCCTCTGAAGGTCAGAGAGAGATAGAGAGCAACAAAGAGACAATGTGAGATGGGCATGGAGAGAGACAGAGGAAGACACCCAGGCAGAGAACAGAGGGACAGAAAGGTCCAGAGAGAGACAGAAAATGTGAAAAGCAGAGCAAGGGACCGAGAGACGAGGGCTGCCTCCAGCTGGGTGGGTGGGAAGAGGGTGCAGAGAGGCACGGGCAGATGGAAAAGGAGACAGGTCAACGTCCCAGGGAGCCCCCTTGCCCCATCCCCCGTCTCCTCTGTGAAGTCCTTGAGGGAAACTCGATTTCCTACACACTGGGGCAGGGGCTCAGATGTCTCCTCTCAGCCCTGTGGCAAAGCAGACACTTTTCTCCCCTTTTTCATTTGGGGAAGCAGATAGCAGCTGAGAGAGGTAGACTGGAGGGCCCGGGGCCACACAGCAGGGTGCTCAGGCTGTGATCCCCACTCCCACCCTCGGCGCTCAAGCGACACTCAGTGTCCACTCGCTGATGCAGGTGCTGAGCCGTCTCCGGCGGGTGGTGCGTCCCCAAGGCCAGGCATAGCGCATGGTACGCGTGTCGCCTTGCATGGGCCCTGCCTGGAACACGTGGTCTCCGCTGGCCCAGGCTTGTCACAGGACTAAATCTGGAGACTGAGCCCTCTCCCTCTGTCTGCCCCCCGCTGCTGCCGCCAGCTTCTGGAGCTGTCATGTTGAGTTCCTGAGGTTCCAAAGTCACCTTCCGTGCAGGGAGCCTTCGGGTTCTGACTCAGCCTGGGGCCTCCCTGGAGCGCCAGGGTGCAGGAGCCACCACCCGCCACTGAGCAGCCATCTGGCCCCCTCTCAAGGACGTGCGTCAGCCTCACACCTGCATCGCCTTTGCACCGCTTCCCTGGGGACTGGGGGCCCTGGGCTGTGGGACTGAAATATGGAGGAAGGCGCACGTCCCTCTCCACCCTCCTGAAGGTCTGATTTAAACTCAGGGACTTCCCCTGGGATCCTCCTCCTCCAGCCCACTTAGAAGGAGGTATGAGGCTTCTGGAAGCAAATGAGCCCCGCAGACCCGGGGCTGCCCCTTGGAGTCATAAAATTCCGGAGCCTGGGCTCCACCCCGTAGACCAGTTAGTTCCGAATCATGGGGGTGGGGTTGGGGTTGGGGGTGGGGGCTGCAGACCTTGGTGTATTCTCAGAGCTTCCAGGTGATCCTGTGCAGTAGAGGACCCTGGTGAAGACGCACCTTGGCATTCTGGGGCATCTGGAGCTAGGCCTCCAAGCTTCGGACCCCGACGAGTGATGCTGGCTCTCAGTACCTCAGTTTCCTCATCTGCAAAATGGGCGTGATGGGATCACGGGTTCCCGAGATGGTTGTTGAACGTTGGGTGAGATGAAGTGAGCAGGTGAAGAACTCAGGTGTCTTTGAGGAAGTGGAGAAGGAGTGTTAACATGTCGTGATTTGCAGTGGCAGAATCTGGGACACAGAAGCCTGAGGGGTCACAGAGCTCCCAGGGGTCAGAGCAGGCGAGGGCCCAGTCCCTCCTGAGCAGGAGGTGGAGGGGAAGCGTGCCGGCTCCCAGTCAGCAGGGTTGGGTCCAGTACCGCCCCTTTGCTTGCTGTATGCGGGCAAGTGGCTGTACCCTGCTGCTCTCTGTAGACTGGGGACGGCCCTGCCACCCCCTGAGGCTGTGGTACAGCGTGGGAGAGCTGCGCAGGATACGGCCACACATGGCCAAATACTGATGATGTTCCCGCATAATCAGACAAATCGCTGCATGACCCTGGACCTCAGTTTCCCCAGCTGTAAAGTGGGACAGGTTAGGATTGAGGGGCTCATTTCAGATCCTACAACTTTAGTGTCAGAGCCAGGAGAGAGAATCTAAGTTTACAGCCCAGCTCTGGGTTCCTGGGCTGGAAGAAAATGTCACTTTCTATTCACGTTGTCCTTACATGGTCCTGCACAGAGAATGTGTGTGGGTGCATGTGTATGCGTGTGCATGTGTAGACATGTATAATGCATGTCTAGTGTGCACCCACATGTGTGGTATGTTTGTGTGTGCCTCTGGGTGTGTGTGTAGCATGTGCATATGTGTGTACATTGTGTAAGTACTTGTGTGTGGTTGGTAGATACATATGCATGTGCAGTGTGTTATATATTACATGCACATGTGTATGTGTGTGTGATGTGTACATATGTGCCTGAGGATGCATAGGTTTGCACATGCATGTGGCATGTGTATGTCCGTATTGTGTGCATGTGACCATATAAATGTGCACATGTGATGTGTGGTGCTGTGGGGAGCCCTCCAGGGTTTCATTACTGTCAGCTCCTGGCCCTGCACCCATGGGAGGCTGCCTGGCCTGCTGGTCCTCTCAGGCCGCCCCGAGTGGGGCCCTGTGCACATGGAAAGATGGGCTTCCGGGGGCAGTCCACAGGGGCTCCACCGCCTTCAGAGTGTCTAACTGTGACATATTTAATGCATTCCAAAAAGTGTAAAGAATAACACCGGCCGGGTGCGGTGGCTCAAGCTTGTAATCCCAGCACTTTGGGAGGCCGAGACGGGTGGATCATGAGGTCAGGAGATCGAGACCATCCTGGTTAACATGGTGAAACCCCGTCTCTACTAAAAAATACAAAAAACTAGCCGGGCGAGGTGGTGGGCGCCTGTAATCCCAGCTACTCGGGAGGCTGAGCCAGGAGAATGGCGTAAACCCGGGAGGCAGAGCTTGCAGTGAGCTGAGATCCGGCCACTGCACTCCAGCCTGGGCGACAGAGCGAGACTCCGTCTCAAAAAAAAAAAAAAAAGAATAACACAGCCGGTACCCATATACCCCACCAGCTTCAGGAAGAGAACATTGCTGATGTGGTTGTACCTTGTCCCTAGTTTCACACCGCTGACCCTTGCAGGCTTTCAAAAGCCCCTGCAGGCCCCTGGATAAAATGACCAGTTTCCTAAGCCATCTGCCTGCTCTCTTTGCCTGTAAAGTGGGGACTATAGCAGTACCAAGCTTCATGTCCTCAGAACATGTTTATTGAGCACCTTCTGTGTGCCAGTCACTGCCCTGGGCATGGGAGATGCAGCAGACAGTGAAACAGGCAAGGATACCTCCACTTGGCGGGGTGCGCATTCTGATGAGTTTGGGGGAAGAATGAATTAGGAATATGTGCTTCACTCTTAGAAGACCCCCTGGCAGGTGGTGGGGGCTCCGTGAATGTGGGCTGCTGTTACATTATTAATATCACCATTAATATTGCTGAGAGGTCGAGACTGGCCAGGGCAGACCCTGGGCCCCAGGCCACTGCATGCCCAGCTACGGGGGGCTGTGCCCTGGAGCTGTGCCCCATGGAGTGTGACCTGCCAAGTCACACCAGGTGCGCAGCAACCCCTGAGCAGGCCCAGCTCAAACACATGGGCCTCCTGCAGGGACCTTGTGTCACGGCCACACGGAGCTACTGACTGCTGACACCTGTGCCTTCGCCGCCACACTGGCACCACGAATCATTAATGCTCATTCTTTCAAAGTCAAGAAAACAGGGAATGATCTGCCAGAGGCCTCGCAAGCCTCCACTCCCTGCTGAGGTTTTGGGATCATCAAAGAGATGGGAAAACAGGAAGTGTAGGGTTCTGTGTGTGTGTGGGTGTGTGTGTGTAATTGTGTGTGTGTGTTTCTATGTATGATTTTGTGTGTGTGGTTATATATCTGTGTGTGTCTTGTGTTTCTGTGTACTGTGTGTGGTTTCATGTATGTCTGTATGTGTATCTCTGTGTGGTCATGTGTGTGTTGCGTGTATGTCTTTGTGTCTCTGCATGTGATTGTATGTCCGTGTGTGGTATGTCTCTGTGTGTAGTTTTGTGTTATGTGGGTGTGTTGTGTGTCTCTTTGTGGTTGTGAGCCTGTGTGTTTTGTATGTGTGTTGTGTGTGGTTGTGTGCCTGTGTGATACATGCCTGTGTATGAGTATATGTCTATGTGTTGTATGTCTCTGTGTGTCTGTGTGTTGTGTCTCTGTGTTTGTGTATGTCATGTGTGTCTCTGTGTGTTTTTGTGTGTTTGTATGTGTTGTGTGTGTCTGTGTCTCTGTGTGGTGTGTCTATGTGGTTGTGTGTGTGCGTGTGTGTGTGATGTGTGTCTCTGTGTGTGTGGTGTGTGTGTCTGTGTGTGTGTGTGTGATGTCTCTGTGTGTGGTGTGTGTCTGTGTGTGTGGTGTGTGTCTCTGATTTTGTGTCTGTGTGTGATTGTGTGTTTGCGTGTAGTGTGTGTGTCTCTGGGTCTGTGTATGTTGTGTTTGTCTCTGGGTGTGATTGTGGGTCTGTGTGTCTGTGTGTGTGCGCGGAAGGGGTCAGAGCGGAGACCTGGCTTTGACCTTGCAAATCTCTGTGTGTGAGAGGAGGCAGCCGGCGAGGTTGGTTTGAGCGTCTACATCAGTGGGGGTGCAGATCCAGAGACCCCACCCACGAAGACCCCCGTGTGGAGGCCACACCACAAAAGCCCAAATCAGAGGACGCGGTGCTGGGGTCCGCAGCCTGGGCTTTCTGAGGCCCAGCTGGGTGGGTGCAGCGCGGGGAGCGGCGATGGGGGCCCCGCCCCCGCAGGAGAGGGAGTGAGGCCAACGCCATGCATTATTCAGCGGTTCCTGATTTCACATTATTCTCCCTGATACTTTTACAACCTGTCAGTAAATAAAAAGATTCTACATTATTTATAGAAATGGAGCAGAATTGGCCGGGAAGATTTAGTACTGCTATTATTAGGGAGTGCCCGGGCCATCGGGGTGGGTGGGGT
>NW_012098098.1:2487721-2490029 GCF_000951045.1 Mandrillus leucophaeus
CAGAGAGTGAAAGATGCTGCTGTCCCAGCTGGAGCGGAGCTCAGGGGCTCTGGATGGGCTTGCTGACCCCAACAGGGGACACAGTTGCCTCCCTTGGGGTGTCTCCCGCAAAGCCAGGCACCAGGGGCCGGGAGAACGAGCTGGCCCAGAGGGTTCTGGAGGGCAGGGCGGAGGCAGGGGGCTTCTAACTGCCGGGCGGCCCATCCAGGTGAGGGCCAACGCTCTGCTGAGGCCAGGGTGGGGTCCCCAGGCTGGGACAAGGGGCTGAGGCCCAAATGAGGCATATATAAGTGCTTCTAACTGCTGCTGAGTGTTTATTGGGCACCTGCTGTATACACACAGCACAGCACGCCCGTTACTGGGGTTGATACCCGTCCATGCTGCTGTTGGCAGGGAGGGCCGAGAGCAGTGTTTCTCAATCTGAGTTCCACCATTCCTGATGGGAATTTCTAAACGTGTGCTTTCCGTGTTTCCAGCCATCTAACTGTGCCTGGCATGGGCGTGTGCTGGTTACCGGGCAGCCCCGCTGTGAGTGGGCACTTCTGGGGGATCCAGGTGTGTGCCTGCAGGTGCAACTTAGTGTCTGGAGCTCGCCCTGAGGGACAGCAGCTGGGCTCCATGCCGGGTTTTCAGAACTGGAGCCCGGAGACGTTGGAGGCCAACCACTTCCTCACAAGTCATTCTGTTCGCAAGTTTGAGAACCGTTGGCCCAGAGAGGGCAGCATCCTGTGCCATTTGTCCCGGAGCCCAGCTTACGGCACACTCTGAGTGCCCTGCGATGTCTGGGATGTGTCCATAGGAACCTTGCGGCCTGGCGGGGAGGTGAGACGAGCTGCTGGGTACTGAAGCCGGAGCGACCTGTCCACCGGGCCACTGTGTTTTCCATCCTGAACCTGACGCCGAGGAGCTCTGGGGAGAGGAGTCGCCGGTGGGATGGCTGGTTGGAGAAGCTGCCAGGAAGGGGGACTCGAGAGAGCCTGGGAGGAGGAGGTTTGCAGAGGGGAGCGCCCAGCCTGAAGAACGGGGCTGAGCGAATAGGGAAGATCATGGTGGTTTCTCTGAGGGCCGGGGCCATGCCGAGGCTGGAGATGGGAGAGTGGACCCAGAGAGAGTGGGCTGCAAGCCACATGGAGCCGGGGCTGGGGCATCACAGGGCAGTGCTTTGAAGAGAGCATGTGGAGAGCGCGGTGCTGGGATTGCTGGTTACCTCTGGCTGCCGAACAGATCGCCCCAAGGCCAGGCGTGGGGCTCACACCTGTAATCCTAGCATTTCAGGAGGCTGAGGCGGGAGAATTACTTGAGCCCAGGAGTTCAAGACCAGCCTGGGCAACATAGCGAAACCCTGTCTCTACAAAAGATACAAAAGTTATCCGGGTGTGCTGGTGCACCCCTGTAGTCCCAGTTACTTGGGAGACTGGGGCGGGAGGATCACCTGAGCCAGGGGAGATGGAGGCTGCAGTGAGCTGTGACTGTGCCACTGCATGTCAGCCTGGGTGACAGTGAAAGACCCTGACTCAAAAATTAAAAAAATTGCCCCAAAACTTTGTGGCTCCAGACGCCGTTTATTATCCTACAGTGTGTGGGTCAGGGATCCGGATGCAGCTTAGCCAGGCCTCCTGGGTATCAGCCTTCGCCAGCTGCAGGCTGGCTGGGGAAGGGTCCACTCCCAAGCCCTCTCCCGTGGTTGCTGGGGGGACTCAGTTCCTTTGGGCTGTGGGACAGAGTCCTCAGTTCCTTGCCGGATGCTGGCTGGAAGCCACGCTGAGCCCACCACAGGGATCCTGTGCTATCAGGCAAGCCAGGGCACGGGGGAGGGCAAGAGAGGGCACACGTGACGGAAACCGCAGTCTGTAACCGACCCCGGAAGTGAGCCCCCTCACCTGTGCCATGTTCCGTTCATTAGGAGCAAGTCGCCAGGTCCAGCCCACACTTACTGGGCGGGGGCCACCCAGGGGCCCGAGCACCAGGAGGTGTGATCCTTGGGGCCTTGTCAAAGCTGCCCCAACTCTGAGTGTTCGGAGAATGAGGGTCTCTTGGTTGGTTAAGTTTGTTAATGAACATGCCTTGTGACTTTTCAAAGGAGGGATAAAATTGACATTGTAGACCAGTCATGGTAGCTGACACCTGAAATCCCAGCACTTTGGGAGGCTGAGGTGGGAGGATCACTTGAACCCAGGAGTTTGAGACCAGCCTGGGCAACATAGTGACACTCCATCTCTACCAAAATGAAAAACAAAAGAACAAAATTAGCCAGGTAGGGTAGCACGTGCATGTGGTCCCAGCTATGCAGGAGGCTGAGATGGGAGGA
>NW_012098098.1:2492609-2497301 GCF_000951045.1 Mandrillus leucophaeus
TCAGGACCCCCCTGGATAATCCTCACTGTTACACTCAGGACCCCCCTGGATAATCCTCACTGTTACACTCAGGACCCCCCCGGATAATCCTCACTGTTACACTCAGGACCCCCCTGGATAATCCTCACTGTTACACTCAGGACCCCCCTGGATAATCCTCACTGTTACTCTCAGGACCCCCCTGGATAATCCTCACTGTTACTCTCAGGATCCCTGGATAATCCTGTTACACTCAGGACCCCTGGATAATCCTGTTACTCTCAGGACCCCTGGATAATCCTGTTACACTCAGGACCCCTGGATAATCCTCACTGTTCACTCAGGGTTCCCCTGCTAATCCTCGCTAACCTCTCCAGTGCAATTCTTGATTTAATCACACCTGCAAACACCCTTACCTTTTGTCATATAAAGCCACATTCATAGGTTCCAGGGATGAGGACAGGGACATCTTTTCAGGCGGCCATGATTCAGCCCACCCCAGGCCCTGTGTGACTGCATTGACCATGTGTCCATGAAGCCACCAGCCCGGGTGCCTGTTAAGGTGCAGGTTATGATGCTGAGCCTTTGATGCACACTTAGGAAGGCCTGGCTTCTGGAAGGTTCTGTGCTGCTGCTGGAGGGGCTGCCCCACCGAGCCCCTGCTGCTCCGCTTGTCTCTTAGCTGTTTCCAGACGGAGCACCCTTTTCCATTTTGAAGCCTGTGTGTTTCCACACACCGTGGAAGTGCCGCTCCCGTCTGGGCAGTGGCCACTGTGAGTGAGGTTGAGGCAGTGGGGCTGAGGGACCCCCATCTCCCAAGAAAGTATGGGACATGGGGAATGAGGTGGGTTGAAGGTTGGGAAGCCAAGAGCTGAGTGGCTTTGGTGCTTTACCTAGGAGGAAGGCAGGGCCTTGGAGGGAGGGTCCAGAAGATGTGGAGATTGATGTCACCATCTTCCCCAGCTGTGACCCCCAAGCATGGCGGCCCGCTCTCCTGGGTGAGTGTGTAGCACCATCTTCCATCACTAATGTCACTTACACCTTCAGGCAGCAAGGGCTGAGTGCGGGCCTCGGGTCCCGGTGGTCTCCAGACTTCATTCAACCCATGTCATTAAAATCATATTTAACACACGCTTCCCAAATGGACATGTTTACTTAGGTATCAATTACATACATGTACCACTGGCCTAGCAGACTGTACCTGATAAAACTGACCCCCAAAGAGCAATGCAGAAAGGGGGTGAGGAATTTAACATAGAGAATCCTAGTGGTTACTCCCAGAACCTCCAGGGCAAGGAGGGTGATATGGTTAGACTTTGTGTCCCCACCCAAATCTCTCCTTGAATGTAATCCCCAGCTGTTGAGAGAGAGAGACCTGGTGGAAGGTGATTGGATCATGGGGGTGGTTTTCCTTGTACTGTTCTCGTGATAGTGAGTGAGTTCTTGCGAGACCTGATGGTTTTATAACAGGCCCTTCCCCCTTTGCTCAGCACTTCTCCTTCCTGCTGCCTTGTGAAGAGGGCACCTTGCTTCTCTCTCGCCTTCAGCCATGATTGTAAGTTCCTGAGGCCTCCGCAGCCATGCAGAACTGTGAATCCATTAAACCCCTTTCCTTTATAAATAACCCAGTCTCAGGCAGTTCTTTATAGCAGTGTGAAAATGGACTAATACAGAGGGTGTGGACAGCTGGCACTCCCCCATGGGCCCACGTTCCCCTTCCATGCCACAGTTCTATGGGATGAGGGGTCAAGCTAGACACAGAGGAGGGAGGAGGCATTTAGGGGACTTACTCGGAAACATCAGATGTTTTTGCGTGCTGAGAAAGCCGGTATTTCGGGAACTGCATTGGTTGCTAAATGACTGCCATAGTCAGGTGTTTCTCCAACTTCAATGTTGACAACCCACAATATGGATTTCACATTTTACATCATGACGCAGGCCATGTACACATCTTCCCTGAAACAGTGCTCCCCCCTTCTCCACACCCACATCTCTCGTATTTTCTATTCTGTTTTGTGCCGTGGAAAAAGACTGCTGCCCTGACCCACAGAATCACATCGCCGTGCCTTCGTGGGTCCTAACGCCCACGCCCAGAAACACAGGTGTGAGGGCTTGTGCCCTGGGGCTTCGGAAAAGGGAGACGGCATCATCATTTTGATGCGCATCGACATTAGCGTGACTTTATTTTATTTATTTATTTATTTATTGAGATGGAGTCTTGTTCTGTTGTCCGGGCTGCAGTGCAATGTTGTGATCTCGGTTCACTGCAACCTCTGCCTCCTGGGTTCAAGCAATTCTCCTGCCTCAGTCTCCTGAGTAGCTGGGATTACAGGCACTCGCCACCATGCCTGACTAATTTTTTTTTTGTATTTTTAGTAGAGACAGGGTTTCACCATGTTGACGAGGCTGCTTTTGAACTCCTGACCTCAGGTGATCCACCTGCCTCAGCCTCCCAAAGTGCTGGGATCACAGGTATGAGCCACTGTGCCTGGCCTAATTTTATTTTTATTTATTTACTTTTGAGACAGGGTCTCACTCTATCTCCTAGGCTAGAGTGCAGTGGTCCAGTCATAGCTCACAGCAGCCTCTACCGCCTGGGGTCAAGCCATCCTCCTGCATCAGCCTCCTGAGTAGCTGGGACCTTGGGTGTGCACCACCATGCTAATTTTTGTATTTTGTGTAGAGACAGGGTCTCACTGTGTTGCCCAGGCTGGTCTTAAACCCTTGTACTCAAGTGATCCTCCCGCCTTGGCCTCTCAGAGTACTTGGATTACAGGTGTGAACCGCTGCATCTGCCAGGACTTAATTGTTTTCTCGTGTTTTGAGTCTCCCTGGGGAGGGAGTGTGTCCTCTTCATGTCTGCAGAGGACCCACAACAGAGAGAGTGCTGAATAGGACACAATGATGAATGAATGAATGAATGAATGAATGACTATATAATGACTCTGTTACTGGTGGCTTCCAGGTGCTGAGGGCGTCCTGGGGTTTGCTGTGCAAACTTGCTATCCTAGAGATGCAGAGCTGGCAAACCGGGTCCTCACCTCGAGTTCCCTGGCTCTGCTCCCCGCAGGCGAGGCAGATGGCCACCTTCTGAGCCCCCGTCCCCTACCAGCCAGGGCCCCGAGCAAACCCTTCTACAGCAGCTGGCCTCTGCTGACCCCGTGATCGGGATCTGCTCTGTTTGCAAGAAGATTCATTCCCCGTGCAGTTGACGGCCCTACAGCAGAGCTGCTAGGGTGGGAGGCGCAGCCCGGGTCGGCCTCCAGAACCTTACGGCTTGTTCCCCTGTCCTGGAGGTGCTGGCTGCCAGGCTGGCAGTGACAGTTTTATTGGCAGGCGGGCCTGCTAGAAGGATTGTAGGCTATTTACAGTGTTGAGGCCATGGCTTTGCAAGGAGACAGTTAACATAAATTCACATGATGGATCCGTTATCACTTCATTGAACTTGTGGCGGACCCATCGAAGGCCGAGCAATAACACACTGTTTCCTGGGTTTGCACAGCCCTGGGATACATTAAATACACTTTATTTATGGCTTACCATCGCGGCACTGTGGGCAGGAGAATGCAGCTTTTGCAACTATCGTCTAATTTTATGATGAGCATTAAAGCCGGGCCTATAATTTGCACCTTTTTATTCATTAGACGGTGGTGCAGCCATAAGTCAAACAGGCCCAGGGATTTAGATGCAGATCCAGAAGATAAACTATTGACAAGCCAGATGTATTTTTACATTAGAGCGCCTTTACAATAGTTTATGTTGAGAGTGGAATATAAATTGCGTTATTAAATATGAACCGCTCTTGGAACCCGGCTCACCAGCGTGCTGGAGGAGGGAGGAGCCCGGGGCCGGGAGCTGGGAGGGGCCACCTAATTTCTCAAGGTTGAATGTATAATTCTTCTCTGTGGGGTTTCTCCGTTCAGAGCCCCCAGGTGAGAGCCAGTGGTGAGATGGGGTGGGGCCGTGGGTTCAGAGCGGCTGCTCCTGAGCAGGTGGGAGTCCACCGGGTGGTGCTTTCTGCCCAGCTCTTTCCCGGAAGGAGGTACAGTCCCTGCCACGTGGAATGGGGTGTTCCCACTTGCCCAGACTTTCAGGGGGCCCATCACATTCTGTACATTTCAGCAGCCTTGCAGGTTTCCTGCTAAGAGTTTGATGGAAACCCAAGAGTCCCTGGAAAATCCACTTTCATGGAATTACAGGTTCCCTGGACCATGACTGACTTGGAGGCCCACGAACTGGCGTGGAGCCCGGGGCTTCCCACCCTTAGCCCTGTGGAGTGCTGGTGGTGGCGTGTGTTTTGTTTTTGTTTTGAGGCAGGGTCTCACTCTGTCCCCCAAGCCAGGGTGCAGTGGCACCATCATGGCTCGCTGCAGCCTCAGCCTCCCAAGCTCAAGTCATCCTCCCACCTCAGCCTCCTGAGTGGCTGGGAGTAGAGGCACAAGCCACCATGTCCAGCTAATTTTTTTGTATTTTTTGTAGAGACCAGGTTTCACCATGTTGCCCAGGCTAGTCTCAAACTTATGGGCTCAATCGATCCACCAGCCTTGGCCTCCCAAAGTGTTCAGATGACAGGTGTGAGCCACCACGCCCGGCAGCCCCGTGGCTATGTGGGTGAGATAATTTGGGTGGTGGGGGCTGTCCAGCAGCCCCGTGGCTATGTGGGTGAGATAATTTGGGTGGTGGGGGCTGTCCAGCAGCCCCGTGGCTATGTGG
>NW_012098098.1:2497351-2506776 GCF_000951045.1 Mandrillus leucophaeus
AATTTGGGTGGTGGGGGCTGTCCAGCAGCCCTGTGGCTATGTGGATGAGATAATTTGGGTGGTGGGGGCTGTCCAGCAGCCCCGTGGCTATGTGGGTGAGATAATTTGGGTGGTGGGGGCCGTCCTGTGCACTGCTGGGTGTTTGCCACATTCCTGGCCTCAACCCCAGTAGATGCCAGTAGCACTCACTCCCTGAGTTGTGACAACCGAAACATCTTTTGATATTGCCAGATGTCCCCGTGGAGACAACACCGCCCTGGCTGGCCACCTGCACAGCCTGTCAGGCCGCTAGTCTGCGCTGGAAGACCCGAGTTCAGGCTTAGCTCAGCCCCGTGGCCTCTGTGTTCTCCCTGCAACCTGGAGGGATCAGAGCACACAGTTTCTGACTCCCTCTGGCTCTAAGTGCCTATGGTTTTAGAAGGGCCGCCCAGGTGTGTGTCCAGCATAGCGGTAGGAATCTCGCCTCTACCACTGCCTCCAGAGTGTCTGCATCAGCGGGTTAGGTGGCTGTGTTCCCCCATGGGCAGCCCAGGCTGCTGCAGCAGCCAGAAGTCCCTGGGTATGGAAGGCTGGGGTCCAAGGCCAGGGGGAGTGGAGGGGACGCTGGGCCCAGGCTATTCCCAAGGCTAGAGCAGAGGATCTCAGCGTCTCATCCCAGGGCATCAGCATCCCTCACAGGACGCATTACAGTCCTGAGTGCTGGGCTGCACCCACCGCGTTTCTGATTCTATGGGTCTGAGGCGGGGCTGGAGGCTGCATTTCTTTTCTCTTTTTCTTTTGAGATGGAGTCTCGCTCTGTCGCCCAGGCTGGAGCGCCGTGGCATGATCTCGGCTCACTGCAACCTCGGCCTCCCGAGTTCAAGCAATTCTCTGCCTCAGCCTCCCGGCTAGCTGGGATTACAGGCACCTGCCACCATGCCCGGCTAATTTTTGTATTTTTAGTAGAGATGGGGTTTCACCATCTTGGCCAGGCTGGTCTTGAACTCCTGACCTCGTGATCCACCCGCCTCGGCCTCCTGAAGTGCTGGGATTACAGGTGTGAGCCACCGTGCCCGGCTGGAGGCTGTGTTTCTAACAATGCCACCCCTGGCCCGAGGGCCACATTGCGAGTCGCCAAGCCAGACAGAGGCAGGGTGGGGAAACGTGCTCCAGGAAGCGTGCTGAGCAGTCTTTTTAGCTGCCACGAAGCCACTAACATGCAAAGTCACAGAGGTGGGGCTGAAAGGTCCAATCTCCAAGGCATAGGACCCCAGGGTGATCCCAGACATGGCTCCCTCAGAAGCAGAGGACGATGCAGACCACTCGTTGCCTTTCCTGGCACACTGCTTGTCTCGTCTCCTGCTCTTTGGCCATCTCCCGTGTTTCTCCTGGCTGCCCATCCAGATCAGCCCTTAGCACAAGCCCCACCTCCTCCAGGAAGCCCTCTCTGACTGCTCTAGCCCAGCCTGCTCTGGAAAAGGCACACACAAGCCAGCAGCCTCCCTGCCCCTCCCAGGAGCCAGACCCAGCCTCTCAGCATAGAGAAGCCACTGCTGTCTGTGGGACATTGGGGACAGGCATCATCAAGAGGACACGGTCTAGTGCCAAAAGGAGAGAGTCCTTCCAAGGTTCTGATGCAGGATCCCCCTGGCCACTATATGAGGAACAGAAAAAGGGAGACGAGCCGGCAAGCAGGGAGCCACCAGAAGACTGCCGCAGGGATCCAGGCAGGACCAGGGTGGCAGCTTTGTGGGGAGGGATTGGATCTGGGAAACGTTTTGAACATAGAGCTGTCAGGATTTGCTGGCAGAGCAGAGGTGGGATAGGAGACAGAGAGAACCTTAGAACATCTCCAAGTCTGTTGACTTGAGCGGCTGGAAGGTTAGTGTTGCCAGGAGGAGCAGGTTTGGGGGTGGGAGAGGCGCCGGAGCTCCGTCCTGGCCATGTGAGAGCTGCCGTGAGACACTGTGCGGAGATCCAACTGGCAGTTGGATATTTGAGTCTGGAGCTATGAATGTGGGCGTCCTCAGCGCACAGATGGCGTGTAAAGCTGGGAGACTGGGGAGACACCTTGGGAGTGAGTGACGTGATGGGAGCCCAGGCACCGAGCCTGGGGATTCTAACAGTCAGAGGCTGCCTTGGTCTCTGCAGGGACAGCAGTGAGGGTGCCCGGGCCCTGCCCTTACAAAAGGTTCAGCTCATAGAGGGCGCTAGAGGCCACCTCAGGAGGCAACATT
The DNA here is from genome assembly GCF_000951045.1 of Mandrillus leucophaeus. Taxonomy (NCBI): domain Eukaryota; kingdom Metazoa; phylum Chordata; class Mammalia; order Primates; family Cercopithecidae; genus Mandrillus; species Mandrillus leucophaeus. The sequence continues at coordinate 2,499,568 of NW_012098098.1, forward strand.
TAGAGTGGGGGTCGGGGTTTGAGAATATACCAGATGGCTGGGTGCGGTGGCTCGTGCCTATAATCCCAGCACTTCGGGAGGCTGAGATGGGAGGACTGCTTGAGCCCAGGAGTTTGAGACCAGTCTGGGAAACACAGCGAGACCCTGTCTCTACAAACAAAAATTAGCCAGGCATGGTGGTCCGCATCTGTGGTCCTAGTTACTCAGGAGGCTGAGGTGGGAGGATCACCTGATCCTGGGAAGTCGAGGCTTCAGTGAGCCATGATTGCATCACTGTACTCCAGCCTGGGCAACAGAGCGAGGCTGTCTCTCCAAACAAACAAACAAACACATTATAGCAGAATGTGCCAGCCTTTCTCTTGCCTCTGGTGCAGTGCTGTGTAATGGTGAATGCACGTTGGAATCAGCTGGGGATCTCTAAAAACCCCTCTGATGCCTGGGCCCCACCCCCGAGACTCTGATGGAAATAGTCCAAGTGGGGCTTCTGCAGGGCCAGCCAGGAACTCCACAGGTAAAGTGGAGTGGGCAGCCAGGACTGACCACCACTGCTGTGGGAGGGCCAGAGTCATGGGGACTGGGCTGGAACAGAACTGAGGGACAGCAAGGGCAAAGTCTGAGCGAGGAAGGCCCCTCTGAGGCCTAGCTGGCAGTTATCACGGGTCTGTGAATGCTGAGCTTGACGCTGGGGCCAGGGATGCTGAACAGAACAAATCCCTGCCCTCAAGGTATCTAGAGGGGTCTGACGGGTGCCTTGGCAGACACTAAGCAGTGTGCTCGGGCCAGACGGGGCGGTGGCTCATGCCTATAATCCCAGTGCTTTGGGAGGCTGGAGCAGGAGGACTGCTTGAAGCCAGGAGTACGAGACCAGCCTGGACAACACAGTGAGACCCCATTTCTTTTTGTGTGCTTTTTGTTGTTTGAGACAGTTTTGCCCTGTCGCCCAGGCTGTCACCGTAGTACCTCTGGAGGGAGCGTGGCCCTGCAGACACCTTGGTTTGGAACTTGGGGTCTCCAGGATCGTGAGGGAATGCACTTCTGTGGATCTAAGCCACCCAGTCTCGGCTGTGGCAGCCCTGGAAAACCAACACAGGATCAGGCAGGATTTGCTTCTGTCTTGTCCTCCCTCCCCGTCGCCATGTCCCCTCAGAGGAAGTCCCTGATGCGGAGGGCCCTGGGGCTTCCAGGGCCAAGGGTGGCACCATTGCTCTCTGGTCACTCTGGGCCCGTGTGCCTCGTTTGTGTCACCACCATGCCTCCCTCCTGTGACAGGGCTCACAAACACTGGGGGGCCTGCAGCAGATGAAGCCAGCCCACTCGGCCCACCGGGCTTGCTGGTGCTCACACCCCACCATGACCGCACCTGTGATCCGTCAGTGCTCTCAGGGGTGGCCAGCCAGCAGCCGCCTTCCCTCGGGGAGCCAAGGGCAGGTGGCGTCCTCTCGCCCTGGGTGGAGTGTTAGGGCGTCTCACCAGGACCTCTAGAGAGGCTGCAGGGCGCCCGGCCGCAGCCTGGAGCTGCAGTGCCGCGGGCTTCCACACGGGGGCGCTCCTACCGGCTACCTGGGGCTGCATTGCCGCGGGCTTCCACACGGGGGCGCTCCTACCGGCTACGGCGGCGGTGTTGGCTGCGGGCTTCCACACGGGGGCGCCCCTACCGGCTACGGCGGCGGTGTTGGCTGCGCCCGCGGTGTGAGGCCGCGCTGTCCTGCAGGGGGCGCTCTGCAGTTGGGCTGCCGCCTCTGCGCCGCCACCGCCTGTTCCACGTGACTCTCTGGGCCTCAGTGTCCCCCTCTGTAAAATGGGAATCATAACAGCACCTACTGTTATTACCCGGGGGCGTTGGGAGGATTAAATGAATTGGTATGTGTGGTGTTGAGCACAGAGTCCAGCATGCAGTGAGCGCTGTGAAAGTGTGTGTTAAACCGAGAGAAACAAGAAGGGCGGGGCTGGGCAGTTGGGAGTGCAAGCGGGCACCCTCCCGTCTCCTGGACAAGGACCCCTGCCAGTGATCTGGGCCCAAGACAGGGGTCCCTGGGGGGTCTCTTGGGCCCTGGCCCCAGATTGCAGGGGGATGGAAGCCCAGGGCATTCTGTGGGGGTCCTGCTTTCCACAGGGTCACCCCAATTTCCACACCCTCTGGACACTCAGACCCGGAAGATGCACCCCACAAAAGAGCACAGCAAACAGGGGCTTCACTGCCTCATTCAACCAGGGTGAATGTCAGGCACAGAGAGGGGCCCCTTCCCCATGTAGGCTCACCGGTGGGCAGGACTCCCGCCCCACGGCCCATGTACAGGAACAGCCCAGCATGGGGAAGCCGTGCCTCTGACCTAGGCAGGCCATCAGTGAACCCCCATGTCTCCAGGGTGTGCCCGGGTCATCCTCACACCCCACCTCAGCCCCCTCCTCCTCTGGCCCCTGGCCGGCCTGCAGCCGCAACTTCTTCTAATGGGTTAAGTGACTTTGCATCAGACACAATCCCGTTGACATTATCGGCATGAATAAAAGATGAATTCTGCTAGGGGTGGCGGTCAGGATCCTCCCTGCGCAGGCGAGCCTCCCGGCAAGACTGACAGTAAGAGGTTCTGCGGGAAGGAGCTGGGGGGGGGGTGCCCCTGTGGAGCCACTAAATGAGGGATGTTGGATCCTCCCTCGGAGGCCTGGTGGCTGGGAGAAGCCTGGGGCCCGTGTGGGAGGCAGTGTGGGGCGGGGCTGAGCAAGGAAGGGAGGAGGAGGAGGAGCACCGGGCTGGGAGTCCTCTCGCACACACGTTCACCGAGCAGCCACTGTGGGCCTGGCCCTGTTCTGGCCAAAAGAAAAAAAAAAAAGCGGACAGTAGGAGAGAGAAAGGGGCAGGAGGGAGGGGGGGTTCTGGCTGCCGGAAGTAGCACTCTGGCCTGAAGGAGGCGAGAGGAGAGAGGTCCTGGGCAGAGGCCCTGCAGGTACAGAAGCCGCTTGGGGACTTGGAGGCCGGAGCCAGGGAGTGAGGAGAGAGGGGTACCGGGGCGCTGCTGCCCTGGGTTTGGACTCAGCAGACTCTGGAAAGCAGGTGTTGGGAGGAAGGGCGGCTGAACCCGCTGGCTGCTCATTAACCAGGCCTGACGCTCGGGGCTCCAGGGGCGGGGCCGCGCCCAGCTTGCTCACCTGCCTGGCTGCTTTATCTTGACAACAGATTGCACAAACCCCAGAGCTAATATTGAACTTGACTGGCTTTTAAATAGCAGCTGTAAACACCACTGCTCCCAGCCCCTGGTCCACACATCCTTGCTCGAGGAGGCAGTCAGGTGCAGCTGGCCCCAGGTGCTGCCTCACAAGCACTGAAGTGGAGCAGAGTCAGCTTCCCAGGAACCAGATCCTCATCATTTGCCCCACCCCTGAGGAGTGAAAGCTTCTCTGCTCACCTTTTGTGCTGGAAATGGTCAGGGGAACCCTTCTCTGCAGGGAAGGGGCAAATGCCCAGCCAAGCTGGAGCGCCATTTGCAGACCTGCATGGACGTCCTTCCTGAGTGGCTGGGCCAGTGCCTGGGTCAGGCTCCAGACAGAGATGTCCAGTGGCCTCACCCGTCGCTGCCCTGGTGCTCCACCCCGCTGCTGCTCTGCCATGGCCTCATTCTGCTGCACCTGAGATCCCTGGAGGGCCTTGGAAGTCACCCCCAGCCAGGGTCCCAGCTGCTGTTTCCATCCAGCTGGTCTGGGGTGGCAGGGTTTGGCTTGCTTAAAGCTGGTGATTCCAGTGTGTAGCCAGGGCCTCAGCACAGGCTGGGGGGCTGCTGAGTCCCCGGAGAACCACCGTGCACTAACATGGGACCCCCAACGAGAGAGGAGTTCAGGGGCTGTAGAAAAGAGAATGCACATGCCGGGCGCGGTGGCTCACGCCTGTAATCCCAGCACTTTGGGAGGCCGAGGTGAGCAGAGCACAAGGTCAAGAGATCGAGACCATCCTGGCTAACATGGTGAAACCCCCTCTCTACTAAAAATACAAAAAATTAGCTGGGCATGGTGGCGGGCGCCTGTAGTCCCAGTTACTTGGGAGGCTGAGGCAGGAAAATGGCATGAACCCATGAGGCCGAGGTTGCAGTGAGCTGAGATCACGCCACTGCACTCCAGCCTGGGCAACAGAGCGAGACTCCGTCTCAAAAAAAAAAAGAAGAGAATGCGCAGTGGGGTAGGGGTGGGGCCTGGGTGGGTGGGGTGTGGCCTGGTGTCCAGGGTGGGAGTCTTACTCTACCAAGCAGACCAAACCATAAGTGTGTGTCCCTCTCTCTGTCGCCGCATCCGTCCATCTGTCCATCCGTCCACTCTCTCACCCACAACCGCACTTGCTCTGCCTTCTCCTCCAATGCTCTCCCCACGGACCTGGCCCCTGCCACTCATAGGCAGGGCCCCTGCAGCCCCAGCCTTGTGGGACTTCTTCGGGGGAGACCCCCTGAGGCCCCAGCTAGGATGTCAGCCCCAGCACCTGTACCCCACCTGAAGGAGTGGCGTGAGGCCACTTCCTGGAGGCTGGCGCTGCCCGCTGTCCTCAAGTCCCTCCTGAGCCCTCCCCTGCATCCACCAGGGAGGCCAGAACCTCCCCCATCCATGCCCCGCAGCCCAGACCTCAGGATGCTCTTTGGAGCAAGTGTGTTCAGAAGAAGAGTGTTCTGGGGTCCCTTGAAGGAACCAGAAAGAAAGCTCTTGTCCTCCTAATGATGACAATCCGCTTTCATGCATTTGTTCATTCACTGGGGGGACTCACTGAGCACTGTGTTCTCAGGACTGGGATGGAACGGAGCACAAAGCCCCCACCCCTCTGGTGCCAGCGTCCAGGCAGTCGTACCCAGAAGTCGAGGCTTGAGGTTCTTGGTGATGGCAGGGTCGCTGCCGAACACATCTCACCCGTTCGGCCCGGGGCTCTGGGGGAGGCTGGGGGTTTCCTGGTGAGAGGCCAGGCCTTCTGGAAGCAGCTTGCTGGGGCCACAGGATGCATGGCAGGGTGCCAGTTAACCAGCCTGGCTGGACACGTGTGGACAAGCCACACAGGAACCTGCCAGCCGTGCGCTCTAGCCCTGCCCAGCCCTGGACACATGCAAGGCTGCCCCCTAGCTGGCTGGGCCGCCTGTAGCCTCCGCCCTCTTCCTTCCCCCTCAGCCCTCCAGGATCTCGCTCACATACTTTAAAACAATCTAAAAGTAATTATTACAAACAGGCTGCTTGGGAACACCTGCTCCCGCCGTCCCTCGGAATTGCTAATGTGCCCTCGCCCAGTGCTGACAGGCGCGAGGGCTCCTCGCGCCCCGAGTTGCCAGATGCTCCGCACTGTGGCACCCCCTCGCCACCCCCTGTGCGCGGCACAGCGAGGGCCGCTGGAGCCTGTGTTTCCAGCGCTGCCCGCGCAGCTGTCACTTACAGCGATCAGTGGAAAAATCATCACCCCACGAAGTCATACATATGGAACATCATATTTGCAGAATATTTATTTTAACATGTGTCAGGGCCTCTTCGGGTTGCAGGGAGAGCTCTGCCTCCCATACCAGGCAGCTGGAGCGGGGCAGGCAGAGGGCCAGGGTGGAGAGCAAGCTCCGAGCAGGCTGGGCTGGGCTGGGGGCCCCGGGACACTCGCCCAGGACTCCTGTTGGCCCTCCCTGGGCACTCTGGGGTGGGGGGGTGTCTCAGCAGCCGCTTGCATCCCTGGCTGTTCCTGCATGGTCCCAGCTGTTAAACAGCTGCCTGTTCTGTTAGGGGCCAGCCACGATAGAAGCCGCCTGAGGCATTTCAACAGAGAGGATTTGACTCAGGGCACTGCTGAGCAGGTGCTGGAGGACCCGGAAGGCAGGAGGGGATGCACAGGTGATGGAGGTGGTGATAGCAGGAAGCAGCCCCACCCCCAGGGCCAAGAGAAAGGGTGGAGTTGCTGGACCCAGAGGCTTGGTGGAGGATGGACCTGGGACTGACCTTGGAGGCAGATGTGCTGCGGGGCTGGGGCTGCGAGTGTTGGGGGAAGGGAAGTCGCCTGTGATACTCATGAGACAAAGCCCATCTTGTGGTGGCAAAAAGGGGCTGGTCTCCTGCCAGTGGGATGTGGAGCGGAACCACACCGATGCCCTGGTGGAGACTGAGCCGCAGGGAAGAGGGGCAGTAAAGGATGATGTCACTCAAACACGGCCACCCCACCCACCCTCCAAGGCAAGCCAGGCAAGCCTGCCCTGCCCACCCAGAAAGTCACGCAGCCCCGCGTACCCACTGCACTGAGGAGTCTTATCTCCTGACCGCTCACTGCTAGGAAGAAGCAGTTTTGTTCCCATTTCACAGGAGACTTTGGTTAAAAACCCATGGCAAGTAAAAGGCAAGGAAGAATCTGAACATTCTAGACTGAGGTCTCCTAATATCATCTCTTTCTTTTAGAGGGGGAAACTGAGGCAGGGAGCAGTGGAGTTTCCTGTCCACAGTTGTTCAACTGGTCATTGGCAAGGTCAGGATTCAAACTTTAGACAGTCCTGCTCTGGAATCCACACTTTTAACCACCACTCTCTAAGAATGAGTGGAAAATGGATGGATAGAAGAATGGATGGATGGGTGGATGGATGGATGAATGGATGGGTAGATGGATGGGTGAATGAGAGGGAGGGAGGGAAGAAGGAAGGAAGGAAGGAAAGATGTATGTATGGATGGATGAAGGGAAGGGTGGATGGATGGTAGATGGTGGGTGAATGAATGTGGATGGATGGATGAATGAATGGATGAATGGATGGGTAGATGGGTGGGTGAATGGGAGGAAGGAAGGAAGGGTGGATGGGTAGATGTATGCATGGATGGATGGAAGGAAGGAAGGGTGGGTGGGCTGGTAGATGAATGGATGGTAGATGGTGGGTGAATGAATGTGGATGGATGGATGAGTGAATGGATGAATGGATGGGTAGATGAAGGATGAAAGGAAGGGTAGATGTGTGGATGGATGAACAGATGGATGGAAGAGTGGGTGGAAGGGTGGGTGGATGGGTGGATGGATGGATGACTGAATGGTGGATGGATGGTGCGTGAATGAATGTGGATAGGTGAATGAGTGAATGGATGGATAAATGGAAGAAGGACAGATGTAGGTAGATGGGTAGGTGGGTGGATGGGTGAATGGAAGGAAGGAAGGAAAGAAGAAAGGAAGGGAGGATGGGTAGATAGATGGGTGGGTGGGTGGATGGTTGGATGAATGGAAGGGTGAGTGGGTGGCTGGAT
>NW_012098098.1:2507533-2509919 GCF_000951045.1 Mandrillus leucophaeus
GCCTGTAATCCCAGCACTTTGGGATGTCGAGGTGGGTGGAGCACCTGAGGCCAGGAGTTCGAAACCAGTCTGGGCAACATGGTGAAACCCCGTCTCTAGTAAAAATACAAAAATTAGCCAGGCGTGGTGGTGCACGCCTGTAGTCCCAGCTACTTGGGAGCCTGAGGCAGGAGAATCGCTTGAACCTGGGAGGCGGAGGTTGCAGTGAACCGAGATCATACCACTGTACTCCAATCTGGGTGACAGAGCAAGACTCCATCTCAAAAAATGGTGAAACTCCATCTCTACTAAAAATACAAAAATTAGCTGGGCATGCTGGCGTGCACCTGTAGTCCCAGCTACTTGGGAGGCTGAGGCAGGAGAATCGCTTGAACCCGGGAAGTAGAGGTTGCAACGAGCTAAGATCGCACCATGGCACTCCAGCCTGGGCGACAGAGCAAGACTCCGTCTCAAAATATATATATGTGTGTGTGTGTGTCTGTGTGTGTATGTGTGTGTGTGTGTGTATATATATGTTTTAACAAACCCCATATATCCTGTTACCATTTCAGCATGTGGACAATATTAAAAAGTATCAGTGAGATATTCCACATCCTTATTTTTGTCCTAAATATTCAAAAGCCAGTGTGAATTTGAACCTAGAGCACGCTACAGTTGGACCCAGCCACATATCACGTGCTCCATGGCCATGCGTGGCCTGTGGCTGCTGTATTGGACAGGACCTGCTGTATTGGACAGGACTGAGATAGACCCCTTGTTCAAGGGGATTCAGTGCTGGGGACTGGTGAATCTCACCCACCCTTGTCTCTTTGAGCCTCACCAGATCCCAGGCAGGAGGGAGAGCAGGGGCCGGTCCCTCATTAACAGGGCAGGCTGAGGCCCTGACACAAGGTCCAGCCTTGGCCATGGGCTCCTGACCTGGGCTTACTGCACGACCCAGGACTCCCTTGTGTCTTGGTGAGAGCTGTGAGGGGTAACGATGGGTGGAGGCAGATAGGTGTCAGGCAAGGCGTGGCTCGAACTTCGGAGCCAGACCGTCTGGCTTCAGAGCTCAGCTCTGCCACCTGCTGGCCCTGTGACGCTGTGTAAGTGATTGAACCTTCCCAAGCCTCAGCTTGCTTAGCTGTGAAATGGGGCGATAACAGCCCCTGCCTCACGGGGTGCTGAGGCAGTGACTATAGGGCTTGGAACCAGCACTGCTAGCAGTTTATTCCCCTGCCTCGCTAAGACAAGGTGTATTGGGTCCCTGTGGGGTTTCTCGAGTGGGCGGGTGAGGCTGCAGGCCAGCCCCGAGAGCGGTCCTCTGTGGGGGACACCTGGCTGAAAGGTAAGCCCTCCCCTGAACTGGCCTGTCCACAGCCCCAGAAGATGAATTTCACTGTTGGCTCCTGTTTGAATTCACCTCCCACCCCCCGTTCTAGTTACCAGGGGTCCGGTGAGTTGGAGCGGGCTGGGGGATCCTTGGCAGTTAGGGGAAAATCGATCCTGCTTCCAGTAGACAAAGGCCTGGGGGTCCCTGGTGTTGACAGCAGACCAGTAAACTGTCTTTGTCTCTGGTGGGTGAGCTGTGGCCACCGTCCTGGGCCGCTGGAGTGAACAGTAACATTTGTAAGGTACTCTTTCTGCCCAGCCACCTTCGAGAATCTCAGCTTCATAACATAACACAGCAGCGTGCACAACACACATGTACAACACATGCACATACGTGGCATGCCCACAGCTCCGGAGCCCCTGCACGCTGCATCGCTCGCAGTAAACACGCAGGAGCAGAGGTGCCCGCTCATCACAAGCACGTGTAACATATGTGCAGAGGCACAGGTGGAGAGACAGCCCAGGGCATGCATACCTTCTCAGGACACACAGCCCTCGCCCAGGACCTGTGTCCGGAGCACCCCCGAGGATGCCTGGCAATGGCAGGTGCCACACTTACATTCTGTGTGGCATGCATCACTGGCACGTTCTGCCACGGGCATGTGCACGGAGGAGCTCCCCGCAGGGACTTCTGTCTGGGGACAGAGCATCTCCAGGAAGGGGCTGTACTGCTGCCCCGAAACATCCTCCCGGGAAGCCAAGTGCAGAAGAACCAAGAACGGGGGCTCTGGTGGCGGAGCCAGGCACAACTGTGACGAGTGCCAATCTGCTAATGAGGTGTCATCATGTCTCTCCTTGCTCAGAACCTTCCCGTGGCTCCCATGTCCCTGGGGACAAAAGCCAGAGTCCTTAGCCTGGCCTCAAAACCTGGTGTGATCTGTTCCATGGCCCCCAGGCCCCAGCATCTCCTGTCCTCACCTCCTCCCAAGATCTCCCTTGCTCACTCTGCTCCAGCCCCACAGTCTTCAGACCTGTCCCAGGGCCTTTGCACCCGCTGTTCCCTCTGCCTGGAACA
>NW_012098098.1:2509969-2515703 GCF_000951045.1 Mandrillus leucophaeus
CCCACCCTTGTCTCTTTGAGCCTCACCAGATCCCAGGCAGGAGGGAGAGCAGGGGCCGGTCCCTCATTAACAGGGCAGGCTGAGGCCCTGACACAAGGTCCAGCCTTGGCCATGGGCTCCTGACCTGGGCTTCCTGCACGACCCAGGACTCCCTTGTGTCTTGGTGAGAGCTGTGAGGGGTAACGATGGGTGGAGGCAGATAGGTGTCAGGCAAGGCGTGGCTCGAACTTCGGAGCCAGACCGTCTGGCTTCAGAGCTCAGCTCTGCCACCTGCTGGCCCTGTGACGCTGTGTAAGTGATTGAACCTTCCCAAGCCTCAGCTTGCTTAGCTGTGAAATGGGGCGATAACAGCCCCTGCCTCACGGGGTGCTGAGGCAGTGACTATAGGGCTTGGAACCAGCACTGCTAGCAGTTTATTCCCCTGCCTCGCTAAGACAAGGTGTATTGGGTCCCTGTGGGGTTTCTCGAGTGGGCGGGTGAGGCTGCAGGCCAGCCCCGAGAGCGGTCCTCTGTGGGGGACACCTGGCTGAAAGGTAAGCCCTCCCCTGAACTGGCCTGTCCACAGCCCCAGAAGATGAATTTCACTGTTGGCTCCTGTTTGAATTCACCTCCCACCCCCCGTTCTAGTTACCAGGGGTCCGGTGAGTTGGAGCGGGCTGGGGGATCCTTGGCAGTTAGGGGAAAATCGATCCTGCTTCCAGTAGACAAAGGCCTGGGGGTCCCTGGTGTTGACAGCAGACCAGTAAACTGTCTTTGTCTCTGGTGGGTGAGCTGTGGCCACCGTCCTGGGCCGCTGGAGTGAACAGTAACATTTGTAAGGTACTCTTTCTGCCCAGCCACCTTCGAGAATCTCAGCTTCATAACATAACACAGCAGCGTGCACAACACACATGTACAACACATGCACATACGTGGCATGCCCACAGCTCCGGAGCCCCCGCACGCTGCATCGCTCGCAGTAAACACGCAGGAGCAGAGGTGCCCGCTCATCACAAGCACGTGTAACATATGTGCAGAGGCACAGGTGGAGAGACAGCCCAGGGCATGCATACCTTCTCAGGACACACAGCCCTCGCCCAGGACCTGTGTCCGGAGCACCCCCGAGGATGCCTGGCAATGGCAGGTGCCACACTTACATTCTGTGTGGCATGCATCACTGGCACGTTCTGCCACGGGCATGTGCACGGAGGAGCTCCCCGCAGGGACTTCTGTCTGGGGACAGAGCATCTCCAGGAAGGGGCTGTACTGCTGCCCCGAAACATCCTCCCGGGAAGCCAAGTGCAGAAGAACCAAGAACGGGGGCTCTGGTGGCGGAGCCAGGCACAACTGTGACGAGTGCCAATCTGCTAATGAGGTGTCATCATGTCTCTCCTTGCTCAGAACCTTCCCGTGGCTCCCATGTCCCTGGGGACAAAAGCCAGAGTCCTTAGCCTGGCCTCAAAACCTGGTGTGATCTGTTCCATGGCCCCCAGGCCCCAGCATCTCCTGTCCTCACCTCCTCCCAAGATCTCCCTTGCTCACTCTGCTCCAGCCCCACAGTCTTCAGACCTGTCCCAGGGCCTTTGCACCCGCTGTTCCCTCTGCCTGGAACACTGCTTCCCGCCTGCACAGACCTGCATGGCTCTGAGCCCGCTTGCTTCCACCGCACAGCCTCCACATGGCCGCCTTCCATTCCTCAATTCTCCATTTTTCTCCAGAGCTCTGGGTCACAGCGAGCTTACTCATGGATGCGTGTGTGTGGTTATTCTCTGTCTGCTTGCTGGACTGTCAGCTCCACCAGTGACCTGTTCTCCTCTGTGCGGTTCCCAGGACTGTGAACAGGGCCTCGAATTCCGCAGGGGCTCAGTAAAAACGTGCAGTACGCGCAGGTCAGGGAATTTCATTCATTCTCCTGTCTCTTCACCTCCCAGTCCTTGGGGAATCCATCGGAGGATCAGCCGGAGCCCACTGAAGTGTGAGCAGGGTCCCTGCAACATCTAGCACTTTTTGAGCACTTACTGCATCCCTGGGGCTAGGCTAGGAACGTTGCCTGTGCATACATTTCATCCTCACAACCTCCTGGGTCATGAAGCCCGTTGTACAGAAGAGGAAACAGGTGGAATACAGTGAAAGATGAGGCCAGCCCCAGAAGCAGTTTGGAGCATAAAAACACACAGAAGGAAGAACCGAGATCAGCCGTGATAATTGCTGGACACACAGACAGCCTCCTGTGCAGTCCTCATTCCCAGTCACAGATGAGGGAAGAAGATGGGGAAGAACCACAGAGAGGTTCAGCAACTTGCCCAAGGTCACCCAGCCTGGTAGGGCCAGAGCCAACTCCAAGAGTAACACAGGTGGGAACTGCGCTGGGAAGGTGGCCAAGGGAGCCTGGCCTGGGGATGACCTTGGACCTTGCTGTGCACCTCAAAGGCCTGGCGGGGGCGGGTGGGGAGGGTGAGCATGGAGCCATGCAGCGGCATTCAGCCCAGCCTCCACATGGCAGTCACTTGGGAGCTGCACAGAACGGGGACACCTGGTGCCACCCCCAGAGGCTATGGCTTGATAGGCCCCAGGTACAGGCTGGGCACAGGGCGGCGGCAGTCCAGGGCATTCGTCTGAAGGGCACCGCTGGGGAAATTCTGACCTAGGCACACAGCTGCATGACCTGCCCGCACCCCTGCAACAGGGCCTGGAGCGGAGGTTCCCCCACTTAGCGGGCATCAGAATCCCGTGAAGGCAAACGCAGGTTGCCGGGCCCTGTCCCGGGTTCTCTGACGCTGCAGGTCAGGGTGGGGCCTGGGAGTCTGTGTTCCCACACAGCTCCCAAGAAGGGCTGCGGCTGCTGAAGACGCTGCACTTTGAGAGCCGCCGCTGATACAGAGCATTTCCAGCTCCCGGCAGGGCCCTGGGCTGAGGATTTTTTAAAGCTCCCCAAGTGATTTTCATGTGCAGCTAAGGTTGAAAGCCGCTGCCTCAGGGGGCAGATTTCTCACGTCCTGGATTCAAACCCTCCTGAGCTTGGCTCGGAATTGCACGAAGACCCCAGGGGTGTCAATCTGCAAAATGCCTCAGTCTAGTCTGATAGGGCGGCTACGTGAGGGGTACGCAGGAGCCAGAGACCCAAGGAGGGAAGCCCCCGGGGCGAACGTGGAGTCACTGGCAAAAGCCAGCATCCAGGCCCCGTCCATACGGGAGCTCGCTCAGGCCCAGCCCACGGTGCCGCAGGATGGCGTATGGCAAAATCTTTGTGTTTTCAAAGAGAAGCCAGAAGTCCAGATTTTTCTGTCAAATCTGATTTTTAAATGTTGGCAACTAATGCGAAAATACAATTCTTACATTACTGCGGGGCGAAAAACACACAACGCCCCGACCGTGTTTGCGGGCCACGCTTGCAGAGCGCGTCTCTGATCCAACGCCTGCTGGCCCCAGATCTGATCCTTTGAGCTCAGGGCTGGAAAGTCGCCTCCGGGGTGGCGGCCGTGGCAACGTCAGAGGTTTCTGCCCGCACTCCCCGAGACACTTGGCCATGGCACCTGCCTCCCACCATTGACCTTCCCTCCTCCCTCAGAGCGAAGCTCCACCCAGCCCACCTGGACAGGAACTGGCCTGCCTGGCACCCTAAGCACCCAGGGCCCAGAGGGTATCTGGGCCGCCTCACCTCCCTGGACCCCCAGCCGCCCACACACCCTCTCCTGACAGCTTTATCAAGCCTCCAGCCTTCCCAATCCCATTGTTTCTGACATCTGTTTCAGTAAGTGATTAATTGCAATTAGCTAGCGGTTTGAAAGCCCTGGAAGAATACTCAGCAGAAAACTCATCAAGATTAATGAGTGGCGGGGCTGTGGGAGGAGCATCCCAGGCACGCCTCGGCATGGGGGCCTGGTGGAATCCTCGCCGCCTGGGCGGGTGCTGGGACGCATACTGGAGGTGACCCTCTAGCTGCACGCCCCCGAACTCACCCCTCACCCCTCTTCCCCCATAAACGACCACTGGATGACTTCTCATCAAAATGCATGAATTACCCGCTAATAGGCTATTAATAAAGCCCTTGGAGTGTCGTAAGATTAGGTTCTATGCGTGCAGAATGGATTGCCATGCTTCCAGAACATTCTGCCATTGGCCGAGACAGTCACGCCCAGATGGAGGAGGCAGAGGGTCTGTACACAGCCATCCCTTCCAAATAACTTTAGGGAACTGAGGATGCGCTTGAAATCAACAGTCAAGTCCGTATTGAAGTGAAACCTCCCCCCTAGAGGTGGGAATTCTCAGTAGCGTTCACTTCACAGGCAAGTAGAGACTGGGTGGGAAGAGGGCGAGAATGAGCTGGAAGCTCTGACCCAACCCGCTGTCTCCCAGGTGCCGAGCAGCTGAGCTGCACATCCCAGAACACACAACTGCACACGGTTCTTTCCATGCTTTGCTTGCGTGTTCTCTTCAGCGTCCTGCCTGCAAGCACGTATGTTGCACATCGTGGCAGGTGTCATTTGCGGGGCATATTTTATGCCACTTTTGTGTATTTCCACGGTTCTCAGCATCTCTCCTCTTCTCTCATTTCTAATGGAAAAAAAGACATTCTTGAGGGACCACTGTGTGTCAGGTGTTTTCCAGGTATTCTCTTCAATGCTTCCAACAGTCCTGAAATGCCCCCAGTTGACAGATGCGAAAGCAAGGCTGGGATGCTTAAGCAGCAGGCCTCAGGTGCACAGGTGAGGATGGAGCTGGGATTTGAACCTCGGTCTGTCTGGTTGGGGATGTTTGCCTGCCCCGGCACTCTCTGCAGCTCTACACGGGTCATCCTGTGGCTCCAGGACTTACTGGGGTGGCAGATTGGGACTGATCTGGCATCTAGAGGCCCAGAGCGATCACACTGTGGATGAAAGAGCCCCATTTTTATCTTGTGCTTTTTCAGATGTGCTTGGGGGATCAGGTGATGATAAGTCCCCTCCGGAGACTTCCCTGTGGCACCTTGGAATGGGGCTCAGGGGTTCAGGGAGGCTCAGCCACCAGCCCCAGGCAGGTGCTCTCTTCAACAGTGGGCCTTGAGCTGCAGTCTAGTGACACAACCAGCCTTGAGTTCAACACTTGCCCCAGACATTCTGTTGCTTGGTTTATATTGTCATTTTCTTTTGATCTTCATAAGAACCCCAAAGAAGCATCTCTTATGCCCGTTTTACAGGCAAAGGAACTGAGGCACAGAGAGGTTAAGTCACCTGGGTCCGGTGACTAGATTATAAAACTAGAGCTGTGATTTGACTTCAATCCTTTACCTTCCCCCAGTTACTTTCCCTGCCCTCAGCCAGCCTTGGAGAGAGAAGCGGGAGTGCACACCACCGGCCGTGATCCCTGGCCACCCCAGGGACCTCTGCTGCCCACTCACTGTGGAGTCCTGACAGCTCTGGGCCCTGCTGTTTGGCATTGGTGTCTGTCTCTCTGACCAGATGAAGGCTGTGTAGATGGATGGATGAAGAGAAGGATCCTGGATGGATGGAGAGATGACTGGGTGAATGTTGAATGGATAGATACTGGCATGGAACTGGATGAGCGGAAGGATGGATGGACCAGTGGATGCTGGATAGATGATGGATGGAGGGTCGGATGGATCAGCAGATGTTGGATAGATGGATGCTGGATAGATGGATGTTGGATAGATGGATGGATTTTGGATGGATAGAGAATGGATGAATGGATGGTGGATAGATATTGGTTGTACAGATGGATGGAAGTGGTTTGGATGGATGGATGGATGTTGGTTAGA
>NW_012098098.1:2521433-2522139 GCF_000951045.1 Mandrillus leucophaeus
CACCAACCCCTAGAGCTAGTAGGGGCTATGTTCAGTGGTTGGACCGGCTCTGGGTTCAAATCTCCCTCCCACCCTTTAGCTGTGTGGTCTCGGGCCAGCTGGGCAAGGCCCAAACCCCGGAGGGCCCGTGGGCGCCAGTCTCCTGCCCGAGGGGCGGGCCAGCTGCCTGGCAGAGTCCTCGCTGGCCAGGTGCCTGGTTCCGGGCCGGGACCCCACGCGCGCTGCCACAGCCGGGCTGGGGGTGGGAGCCCGCAGGCCAGAGTGTGGGCTGGGCTCGGTTCCCCCATCCCACGCAGCGGGCAGCCCGGGACTGTGGGGGCGGACTGGAGGCAACCTTGAGCTCATCAATGGGAGACATCTGCTTAAAAAATGTGGGGATGGGGAGGGGAGGTTACCGTCGAGGTCGACAGGGCGGAGCCCAGGCAGAGGCCTACTCCCCTCCCCTGCGACTTTTGGCCTCTGAGCAGATGGCGGGGGCGGGGGCGTGGGCGCAGCCGGCCGGTCTCACAAGCTACCACACCCATGAAATTTCCCATTAAGAGAGGTGGGGCAACTAGGCGGCCTGCCCCTCCCCACAGTCCCCCAACCCTCTGAGGCCATCTGATCTCGCTGGGCTCCCCGAGGAGGCTCCTGGGGTCACAGAGACCCCCTGCACGCCCTGCAAACAATCTTCAACCCCCAGAAGAAGTGGGGGAGGGGCGGGGAG
>NW_012098098.1:2525434-2527409 GCF_000951045.1 Mandrillus leucophaeus
CAGGAGAGTGGCTTGAACCCGGGAGGCAGATGTTGCAGTAGCCAAGATGGCACCACTGCACTCCAGCCTGGGAGACAGTGAGACTCCGCTTGCCCATCTTGGTCTGCTGTGGTCTTGGGGGCTGGACTTGCCTATCTTGGTCTGCTGCCTTGTCCTACCGGGGGGCAGGGGGGCCCTGTGGTCGCAGCCTTTCCCTGTCCCCTCTCCGACCTGGCAGCAAGGCGGTTTTGTGGCTGTGCAGCCACAGCAGTCACACAGGCCCCACGCTCAGGAGGGCCTACGCTTGGTTTTATTGCCCTGGTGTTGCCATCTTCATGGGCTTAATCATTTTTGAACAGGAGGTCCCCATTTTCATTTTGCACTGGGGCCCCTCCAGCCCCACAGCCCCGGATTCCCTGTCAGGGTCAGGCAGGGGCCCAGGCAGGCTGAGATGTGGTAGCAGGGCCTGGATGCCCAGAGCCTCGGCCTGCACATGTCAGGAGGTGCCGTTTATGGAGCAGCCTCCTGGGGGGCCTGGCCTGGGTCCTCCTTCTGCCCAGCTCTAGAGATCCAGACCTGTGTCCTCCCACCATCCCCTCCCCGGCTGTGGTAGAAATTCCCCTGAGCCTGTGTCCTCCGTGGAGAAGCAGCCTTCTAGGGGACCCAGCCTGGGTCCTCCCTCTGCCCAGCTGTAGAGATGGAGACCTGCACCCTCCCTCCCTCTCCCTCGGCTGCAGCGGAAATTCCTCTGAGCCCGTGCCCTAGATCTGTCACAGCCCCTACAGCAGGTGCGCCGCCCGTCTGACTTCTGGGGCGGGTCCTGTGGGAGGGGCTGGGCTGAGGGAGGGGAGGGGTCTGTTGCTTTCTCCTGCTGCCCCTGCAACTCCTCCCCTTGAGTGGGTTTTGATGGGGGATCTGGGCTTGATGGGAATGTCTGAGAGAAAAGGGGAGAGGGAGAGATGGTGTAGGATAAGGATGGCCTGGGAATGGGCAGCAGAAATCCCCTCTCCTGAAATTCCCTCTCCTGACGTCTCCCCACAGCTCTATGACTCCATCCCTGCCTGTGTATACCTCAGTTTCCTCATCTGTGCAAGAGGCCTGGGCTGCGGGTTGACCAGGGGTCATGCACAGTGGGCCCTTCGGCTGTAGGTGGATCTGTGGGTCCCATGTTCCCCAGGTAGGAAGTTGAGGCCACAGGGGACTTGCGTGTGCCCAAGCCCTTGGTACCCCACCAGCCCCATGTAGTCACCCCAGAAGGCAGGTGGAGTCTGGGGCTCCTGGATCTCACCAGTGTGTTTGGCGTGGGTCTGCATTTCCAGGGCCAGAACCCTGCCAGGCAGCCTCGAGAAGCTTCTTTAAACTCTCTGCGTCATCGTCCCACCCAACCTCTAGGGCCTTCCAGAAAGATTTAGGGGTCACTGGGTGGCCTTGCCCAGCCCTGGGTTAATGAGGTGGCTGCTTGAACCTCCTGTTCTCTCCTCCAGCACTTCACCCCTAAACTCCTCTCCCCTCCTTCCCTTGCTCTTGGCAAAGTAGCCCATGAAGGTATCAGAGAGCAGGAGTCCAGCAAGCCAGCTTTTCTTATTCCAGTGCTGCAGGCAGGGAAATTGCCCAGAGAGCTCAAGACACTGTCTCAGGCCACCGTGGATCCTGGCCCAGCCTGTCCTAGCCCTGAGTCCGGCCCCAGCATCCCGGCCTCTGCTCAGTCAGCCACACTCCAGTGCGATTCTGCCGGTCCGCCCTCTCCCTGGTTGATCTTTCACTGTACTTGGGGTAACTCTTTGCCTAGAATGCAGGAGGTGGGATTTGTTTTTCCCAGGAACAGGGGGCCTCCCTTCCTCCGTGGAGGCAAACACCCAGGGGGTGAAGGCGGAGACCTGGGTAGCCCCAGTGGGGTTAGGATTTGACCTCCCAGAGAGTCCGGGAGGCAGCTCTAGCCCCAGGCCCGGCCAGCTGGGCAAGGCCCAAACCCCGGAGGGCCCGTGGGCGCCAGTCT
>NW_012098098.1:2527959-2548121 GCF_000951045.1 Mandrillus leucophaeus
GGGCTCCCCGAGGAGGCTCCTGGGGTCACAGAGACCCCCTGCACGCCCTGCAAACAATCTTCAACCCCCAGAAGAAGTGGGGGAGGGGCGGGGAGTGCCGAGGAGGCCTTTTTACATGTAAATAGAAGAACTGGTCTCCTGGAAGGCTTTTTTCCCTCTTCTCATTTTTATTTCTAGAAAGCAGGATGTTGCCAAGACCCGGGGCCTCCTGCTGGACCGGGAGGCAGCCGTATGGTGCCTGGGAGGAGAAATAAGGAAATAATGACATCCCGGGAGGCGGCACCCACACCCGCCCTGGGGGAGGAGGGAGCTACGCGTTTGCACAGCCCTGTGGGTTCTACCGAGGAGAAGGACCAGGAGGGGCAGCTGCAAGCTCGGGGGATTGGGATCGGAGGCCAGGAAGGGATCTGGGCTGGAGCCTCAGCCTGCGCAGGAGCCGCCTGTCCTGCCTGTCTCCTGCCCCACCTGGACCTGTTTTCCCACTTACAAAGTTGATCTGCCTCCTGGTTACCTTCCTCCTGTCTAGGAATCCACAGATCTGGGCTAGGGGATCAGGGAGGCTGAACACCAACCCCTAGAGCTAGTAGGGGCTATGTTCAGTGGTTGGACCGGCTCTGGGTTCAAATCTCCCTCCCACCCTTTAGCTGTGTGGTCTCGGGCATGTTGCTGAACCTCTCTGAGCCTGCCTCCTCAATGACAATAGTACCTGCCTCCCATCATAGGGTTGTGTAGGGATTAAGTCACTTATGTCTGGAAGGTGCATAAATAACAGCTATTCTAACTACTGTTATTAGTGCTCAGGACCCAGTTCCATGTCCGAAGCTACTTCGGGCTCATCTGGGGGAGGGGAGAGGGGTTCTGTTCTCAGCACTGCAGGGGCTGCCCGCCTTTCTCTGTGTCCCCCAATAGGATACTGTGTTTTTGCCTCTGCCTCCCCATCAGTCTATGAGCCCCCACGGGGTACCTAACACAGGTAGACACTGTAGAATGTGTGGAATGAGAGTGAATGAATGAAGACTCAATACTCCAGATGCTGGAGAATTCAGCCCAGCCTGGGGGACCCTGGGAGCCGACATGGTGGTGTCTGGATCTGTGCTGCTCTTTGCTGGGGGAAGTGGGGAGTGGTGGCCTCCAGGGAGGGACAGGAGACCGAGGGGCGCACCGCGCTCTGTTCTTGGTACCTGGGCCTGCCCAGAGGTCCCTTATGGGTGATATCAGCTGCCGTCTGGAGAGGCTCTGTGGGTGGTGGGCCTGCTCTAAGCACTGCCTCACTTAATCCTTGGGGCAATCTAGAAGGTACATGCTGTCAGCCTCCTCTTTTACAGATGGGGAAACTGAGGCCCCAGCAGTGGAGTCACTTGCCCATGCTCTTACAGCTGGGAAGCGAGTCACCAGAATTCACACCAAGCGGCTGCTTCCAGAGCCTGCATGTCTCAGCCACAGCCTCTTGGGCCTCTGTTTGTCGAATGACTGCTTGAGTGAGTGATTGCCGCCTTGAATTCTTGGGGAACTTTGTATAAAGTAAATTTGAGCACCTGAGTTTCAGGGGTGAAGAAGCAAAGGGTGCTGGGTCACTCAGCTGTGGCTGGCGGAGCTGAGAGCAGCACTCAGGTCTGCGGGCACTGTCTGTGCAGCTCCCGTACTGACCACTGCGTCCTGGGAATCTCCCCGCACGGTCCTAGGGTAAGCGTCCCCCAGCGGCCTCCTGCCTGCCTCCAGAGGCCACCTGAGCAGGTGTGGGCCTGCTCCTCTGCCCCAGGCCCTGTGATCAGAGTCAACCTCCACACACGGTGGGGCACAGCCAAGATCACCCACAAAGCCCAGGGGAACACAAGAGCCTCCCGACCTGCCCTCTTTCCCTCCGAGGCCCCCAGCCGGGGCTGTCAGGGGTCATTCAGCAGCCACTCTGTCTGCAGACCCGGGGGACGTGCCCTGCCTGCCCTGGCCGCTCTCCCGGCACTGACCTGGATGGTGATTTATGTGGCTGAGGCAAAAGGCCTCTGAGGTGGGGCCCGGGAACAGGGGTCAGTACAGCCAGGAGGCACCGAGAATGAGGGTGGTGGCCTGCCCCGTGACCCAGGTGGCCAGGGAGGAGCAGTGGGGGCGGCCTCGGGCGCTGGCCTCCCTGGGGCAAGATGAGGCCTTGATTCCTGCCATCTGGCTCTCTCAGCCTGGGAGGCTGGGGGTGCCCCCCCACCACTGGCTCAAATGGCCGAGCAGGAGGGGGAGAGACAGATGGCAGTGGGCTCGCAGAGGTAGACGGTGTACTTTGTTCAGAGGCACTCACAGGCGGGGACACACATGGTCACACACACACACACACACACACACCGGCCGTCACACTGAAGCGCTTTGTAATTCCCGGCCTGTGTCAGTCGAGGGTGGGCTCCTGATGGGCCTGCAGGTCCAGCCTCGACTGGTGAAGACACTCCCCAGCACACACAGACACGCGTGTGCACACACATACATGCACACAAAAGTGCACACACAGGTGCACAGAGATCCACAGATCCACATGCATGCACACACACAGACATGCACACATATGTGCACACACACGCATGCACACAAAAGTGAGTGCACACATGTGCACAGAGATCACAGATCCACAGGCCCAGATGCATGCATTCACACACAGACACATATAAACTCACAGGCATGCACACATATGTGTATACATGTACACACAGGCATGCACACCCATAGATACATGCATGCACACATGCATATGCAGAGACACTCAGATACACAGACACACATTACATATGTGCACACACATGCATGCACGAATATGCACAGTACACAGTCTACACAGAGCTCCACAGACACACACTTGCACCTTCGGGTTTAAGCCCTGAGCAAATTGATGTCCCGTGTCTTGTTCTCCAAAGTGTCTCCAGTGCCGATCGTGGGGCTGGGTGTGGTAAATGTTTGTTGAGTCAGTGAATGAATGGATGGTTTGAACCACATCTTGACTCAGCAACACCGAGACCACTGGGGTCTGGAGGTGAGGATGAGAAGTCAGTCAGTCCTCTGCTTTGCTGGGGACTGGGGAACACCTTTAGGACATTCAGAGGACAGCTGCAGGTGCAGCTTGCTCTAGCGAATCACAAGCCCAGATTGAGACCTCAGGATTCCTTGTACAGTGTTCCTTTCCACTGCCCGGAGACAGCCAGCCACTGGACTAAGCACTTGCCATCTGGGGGAGGCGCTTCCTTGGGTTCCAGAAGTTTCATGTGCATCTGAGATGAACCTGCTGGAGCAGGAGATGGGCAGCTGGCCAGTCCCAAACATCATCTTTCTCATACCCAGCCCAGAATGAGGACTCGGCTGCTGGCCTTCAGCCAACACAGGGAGGACCTGGGGTTAACTCTGCCAAGGGCCACACCCGGTTCCCTGGCTGGGGTCAGTGGTCACTGGTCAGCTGGATGCTAATCTGACTGGGTCTTATTCCCTGCAGCTTTTACTCTTTTCACGTTGGATAAGCTCTGGTGCTGAGGCCCCAGGACCCGTCATGGGGACACAGTGCAGCCTGGAATGTGCCTATGGAGGTAGGGCCTTCCCGGGAGCTTTTCCTGCAGCTTTGGAAACTGTGGGCTGCAGTGAAGCCAGGCAGGCCACATCTGCGCCCTGGGAGGCCAGCTGACTCAGCCCTGGCCTGGCTTCCGGGAGGACGCGGTCCCACCAGAGTCCTCACCCATCACGCGGGGCCTCATGGTAATTCGAGCCCTGGGCCACCTGCTGGGGGGGGGACCTGAGCTGCACACGTCCGGCAAGCTCCTGGAAGGCCAACCCGTATGCTGGGCCACACCTGAGGAACGAGGAGCTGGCGGGGAGATGGGTGGCGGCTGATCCCAGTGCTGTGACAGCAGAGCGTGGACCTCAGGGAGCTCCCTGGGGGCTGCAGGGTGCGGACAGACTGGGGTTTCTCAGCCTCGGCACTGTTGCCATTTGGGCTGGCTCCTCCTTTGTGGTGGAGGTTGTCCTGTGCATTGTAGGACGTTTAGCAGCATCTCTGGCCTCGACCCACCAGATGTCAGTAGCACCCCCCAATTGTGAAAACCAAAACTGTCTGCAGACATTGCCATTTGTCCGCTGGGGGGCACAGTCCACTCCTAGTTGAGAATCACCAGGTTAAGGGACACTCACAAAGCAGAGGACATGTACTGGCGCTGTGGCTCACGCCTGAGGTCCCAGCACTTTGGGAGGCCGAGGTGGCTGAAGGTCAGGAGTTTGAGACCAGCCTGGCCAACATGGTGAAACCCCACTTCTACTAAAAATACAAAAATTAGCCAGGCGTAGTGGTGTGCGCCTGTAATCCCAGCTACTTAGGAGGCTGAAAGTGCTTGAACCTGGGAGACAGACATTGCAGTGAGCCAAGATCTCACCACTACACTCCAGCCTGGGTGTCAGAGTGAGACTCTGTCTCAAAAATAAAAAAACAAAACAAAACAGAGGACATTTGAGCTGGGTCTTGAGGGATGTGTAGGAGTTTTCCAGGAAAGGCTCTTGTGACAGAAGGAAGGATCAGAGAAAGACACCAGGATTGATGGCAGTGGGCTCCTCCTTCACCTCCCTGCCTCCCCTCTAACCCCTACAATGCTTTCTCCTTGCAGCAGCCAGAGGGACCACTTTAGAACATCTGAGAGCCCATTTCACTTCCCTTCCCAAACCCCCTACATCACAGCAGCTCCCTGTGCCGCTTGGAATAAGATCCCGACTCTTCACCTTGGCCTAAAGGCCTTGCATGCTCTGGCTTCTAGCGGCCTTGTCCAGCTTCATCTCCACCTCCACGTGGGCCCCTGCTGTGCCGCACTGACCACCTTACTGGTCTCCAAACAGCAAACAGCCAGATCTGTTTCTGCCTCAGGGTCTTTGCACCTGCTGTTGTAGATGGCCTGGAGCTCTTTCTGCCAAATATTCCCAGAACTTAGTCCTGCCCTTGTTTTAGGCCTCAGCTCAGGTATCACCTCCTCAGAGAGGCCTTTGCTGCCCCCCTCCTCCTTAAATAACTGTTCCGCTACCTCCTTCACTGCCTTTGTTTCCGTTGTGGGGCCCCCGGTTGCTGAAACACTGTTCCTTGCTTGTGTGTTCCTTGTTTACCATCCTGGCCCCGTCTCAGCATCAGCCCCACATGGGCAGGGACTTCAGTCCTGTTCCCTGCTGCATCCTGGTCCAGCGCTGGGTGTCCAGCAGGTAGTGGACAAATATTTATTGAATGAATGCATGAATGAATGATGAATGAATGAAGGGACAGGGTGAGGGGAGCCTCGGGCAGGCTAGAGGGGATGATGTGTTGGGAAGCACAGGGGGTAAACTGAGACTGGGTGGTGCACAGCATCTAGGATCTGGCCGAAGGGTCATTGGGAATTTTTGGCAGGAGACAGGTGTGACGTGACTGCTGTTAGATTTTGTGCCTGCTGCTGCAAACCCAGAGGGCACCCAGGTGGCATTGTGGGCCAGGCGACCCATCAGGTGGAGAGGCAGCCCCTGGCCCCCTTGCTTGGCAGCAGCCGCCCCAGTAGCTCCCGTATTAGTGGTTGCAGTAACATGTTGCCACAAATGCCGTGGTTTAAAATGACAGGAATGTGTTCTCCCACAGTTCCAGAGGCCAGAAGTCCGACGTCAAGGTGTTGGTGGGCTTGATTCCTCCTGGAGGCCCCCAGAGGAAATCCATCCTTGCCCCTTCCAAGCTCCGGTGGCTGTTGGTGACCCGTGGTGTCCCGCGGCTAGTGGCCGCATCACCCTGACCTCTGGCTCCGTCTGCCCGTGGCGTCCTCCCTGCGAGCTCTGTCTTCTCTTCTTATAAGGACACCCGTCATTGGATCAAGGGCCCACCCTGCAGCGGCATGGTCTCATCTGAGATCTCTGATTGATGACATCCGCAAAGATCCTCTTTCCAGTGAGGTCCTAGCCTAAGGTTCCAGGTGGACGTGAATGTGATTGGGAGGGCACTGACCAGCCCAGTGCAGGCCCCATTTCCTCCCCAGCGTGCTAATGCCCTCTCCGTGAGGGGCTGTCCTCAGCACACCATGGCCCGCCAGGCCCCAGACCACCCTCTCCAGGCCCATCTCGCCTGCTTCTCCCTTTGGTCCGTGTACCCCAAGAGGCAGCACAGTGGAGTGCGTGGCCCAGAGCCTGGCCTGGCTCCCACTGGCTGACCTTGGGCCAGTGTCTTCACCTCTCCGTGGCCACTTCTCCACCTGTAAAACAGAGCTAGGACAATGACCTTCCTCCTCGTGTTACTGAGATCCAGTGAGGAAATGGATGGAAAGCGTTTCCACCTGGCCCATGGTAATGTTTATATAAGCGTTAGCTGTTATTATTCTGGGTAGAAACTTAAGTAGTATTATTACAAAAAGTAAAAACTCAGAGAAGCATAGGTGACAGATGCTTCCCGCTGTTCCTGTGGCGTGAGCTGAGTGCAGCGGGGAACTGAGGCCTGGCAGCAGGAAGTGCGATGCCGCGTCCCCACCGCCACCCGCCTGCCTTCCCTGCTAGGGAGTCCTCACGCCAGAGGGCCTCGTGTTTGGCTGACGGAGGGACCTCAGAGCCGGATGGCCCAGCAGGGAAAGTGCCAGGCAGGTCCCTCTGCCTCGGTGCCCCAGCCTCTCGGAACTTCAGCTCCCAGCTCTGCTACAGGCTGGGATCGTGCCCGCTCTCGGTGACCGGCGGCGACCAGAAAGCACATCTGCAGAAGCCCTGGGCCGGCCCATACGAGAGCTCCTGTGATGAAGGAGGCCCCGGAGGGTGGCTGCCACGTTCCGGGAGACAAGGGGACGCTTTTTCTTTTTCTTTTTTCTTTTTTTTTTTTGAGATGGAATCTTGATCTGTCTCCAGGCTGGAGTACAGTGGCGTGATCTCGGCTCACTGCAACCTCTGGCTCCCAGGTTCAAGCGATTCTTCTGCCTCAGCCTCCTGAGTAGATGGGACTGCAGGCACGTGCCACCAAGTCCAGCTAATTTTTATATTTTCAGTAGAGACAGGATTTTACCATGTTGGCCAGGATGGTCTCTATCTCTTGATCTCGTGATCCGCCCGCCTAGGCCTCCCGCACGCCTGGGATGACAGGCGTGAGCCACCGTGCCCGGTCAGGGGGCGCTTTCTAGCCAGCCCAAAGGACGTAAGCAAAGGCAGCCAGGGGACGGTGTCTCAAGAGGCTGTGAAGGGCTTTGTCCAGGGAGGTGAGAGAGATGGCAGGAAGTTCGCTGGCGTCGAGAGCTGCCGAGTCTGGTTTAGTTGGACAGGCGACACCGGACAGCCTGGGGAACCCTAGGCAGGGGCTTCTGGGGTGTTCTGTTTCCTGGGTTATGGTCCAGAGGGCAAAAGTCATGGCCTGCGGGCTTGGCAGTGCCCTGGTTGCAGGTGTCCCCGGGACCTCTGCAGTCCGCTTGGGGGAAATCGTTCAGCCCTCTCCACACATGTACACACATGCACACGTGCACACACGCTATAGCAGGGCTCCATGTTGCTAGAAAAGCTGCTTCCTGTGACCCACTGGCAAGCTGGGAACCAGCATCCAGCACAGGCCTGATCGCTCGTGCCATCGCTGTGCTGGGCCCCAGCCCCAGTCCCTCTCCCCGTCCCCTCCAGCCTCTAAGAGAGTGTTTCCAGTGGGGGAGCAGAAGCTCCGGATCGCTGACCCTGGGGTGTCCCGCCCGTGCCCCCTCCCGTGGCGCTGGCTGTGCCTCCCCCGCCTCCCCGCTGCCCACGTTGTCACAGGAGGCCCAGGTGTGCCGCCGGCTCCGCACCAGCCGTGATCTTGAGCAGGTTTTCATGCTTTGGGTTTCCCGCCGCACGCAGGCAGGGGAGCGGGGGCTGTCTTTTCTGCGCGCCTTGCCCTTGATCTTCCCTGGCTTTATCTCCCAGCCTGAATCGCTAGTGGCACCCCACAGGGCCCCCTTGTTCTGAGCCGCCTGGCACTGGGCATCGGGGTGCCACACACCTGACTGCCGTCCCCCATGGGGCCCCTTGCTGCTTGCTCTCCTCTCCCGGGAGCAGCTGCCATGTGGGGTAATTAGAGGCTGACACCAGGTGTGGCCGCCACTGCCGCTAGCACAGTGGAGGGGCGAGTGTGCTGCTACCTGCTCCAGCAAACCACCCGCCTCCCCGCTCTGCAAAGGCGGACTGTGAGCAGGGTGGGCAGGAGAGGCCAAGGAAAGGTGGGCTAGACCAGCCCTGAGTGTGCTCGCTGGCGGCCGTGCACGGCAAGGGGGGGGCGGCCATTCCCCAGACCCCTCACAGGTGCAGGCCCAGATTCTGTTGAGCTAAGCTTTGCGTGGCGGGCGGCTGGCAGCGAGCTGCTGAGCCTTCCAAAGGTAGCAGCCATCTGCACTGTGATAAAAAGCCCTGAGGATGATAAATAGACAAGTCGCACTTTTATTGGATTGCAGTTTGGGAGCAGCCACTTTGGGTTTGGCACTGTGTTAACGACAGATTTCTGCTTCCCTTGCAAGGCCTGGCCTCTCGGGGAGCGCGCCAGCAGCAGCAGCCCTCTCCTGGCGCGAGGGAGAACTCCCACCAGCCGCCCCGGTGGGTGGCTGGCCTGCTCCCATTGGCCCCTGCAGCCATGCTGCCCTTGTGGGAGTTCTGCTGGGGGCCCGCCTTGCAGCTCGCTGGGGTCAGGCTGATGAGTTCACATCCTGGCACTGTCACCTAGTAGCTGTGTGTCTTCAGGCAGGTGTCCTAACCTCTCTGTGCTGCCAGTGCCTCATCTGTGAAATGGGCAAATAATGGCATTTACCTAACAGGCTTGGGAGGTTCCATGGGTAACGGCTGTGCGTGTAGCATTTGGAAGAGTGCCTGGGTGCACACACAGTGAGCGTTCTGTAAACATTAGCTGCTGGTATCAGCGCTGTCAGCAGCCTGATTGGTAGTAGTATTGCTTCCAGAGAGCCCCGCCTGGCCCTGGCATCCCACCAGGCAGGGAGCTGTTTGGCGTCAGATCTGCGACGTCAGGGCCTGTTCCCTGGAGGACCTGCATTTCCCAGGACAACAAGGCCTCTGCTGCATCCTCCACTCATCAGCTAAACGTGGGAGCTCTGGGACCAGATGGCCTGATTACCTCATGGTCTCTCAGCTGTGAGACCTTGGGCGGTGGCTGCAACGCTCTCTGCCTCAGTTTCCCCATCTGTCAAGCAGTGATAAAAACAACTGAACCTCGTAGTGCTGGAGATGATCTGGCTGTAAGCTCTTGGACCAACGCCTGGCACGTGATAGGCATGGGTGGGCAATGCCCACCCCCCACCCCAGCATTCCTGGTCGCTCTCCTGTTTGCCAGGAGCCCCCAGTGGGCCCGGCGTTGGCTCTGGGTTCTGCGATGACTGGGCTCGTGTGGAAGGACAGCAGCAGGAGTGGAGAGCAGAGGGTAGCCCAGGCGGGGCTTGGCCCCTGCGGGATGCGGGTGCCTTGGTAGTTACCATCGAACAGGTTCTCTGCCTGCCTGGCGGGGAGACCTACTGTGTGTTGGAGCTCAGCCCTGGGGAACAGAGGAACAAGGGAAGAGCAGGCATGGTGGAGGCGGTAGCCTGCGTCCTGTTCCGCTTGGCTTCCTGGGTGCGTTGGGCAGGTTGGCTCATCTGTCTCAGGCTGAGTTTCCTCATTGGTGCTTCCCAAGGTTCCTCCCAGGGCCCGCAACCCCGCTCCAGCTGTCCCCATCTGGCCTTCCTTTCCCTCTGCACGGGCACACACACCCTCCTCCTGCTCTGTGTGCCTGCTCCCCCGCACCCCATCCCCTTTGGCTTGGCTCCTCCGACCCCTCCAGCACAGTGTCAGGTGCTCCATGGGCCACACACCCTGAGCTGAGCCTGTATTTTGAGCCAGGACACAAAACAGCCTGCCCTGGGCAGTGACCCTGCTTGGGCGTGCTGTGGGTCCTCCCAGCAACCAGGGCCATGCTGGGCCCACCTTGCCTGCTTTGCAAGGAAGAAGGCACTAGTTAGGAGTGTGCAGCACCCCCAGGCCCTCCGTGTTCTGGGCCCTGTTTCCCCATAAGGATTCTTTCTTGGGCCACTGTCTGTTCTGGCCACTCTGAGGCCCCAGTGGCCCTGAGAAGCCACTGGAAGAAGGCTCATATAAGCGTGTGGTGGCCAGGAGCTGGGGCTCACAATTCAGCGTTCAAGTCCCAGATTCACCACTTGACCTTGGGCAGATGACCTCTCTGGACTTTGACTTTCTCATCTGAAAAATGGGGCCGTTAAAAGAACCAGCCACACTGGTGGGCTGGGAGGATGGAGGACTCAGGTTGGCTATGGAGCTGGCTCACACAGGTGCTCAGCACACACCAGCTGTCACCAGCTGTCACCATCATGGGCCAGGTGCCTGCTCTGTGCCTGTTTCCTCATTTCACCCTCACAGCAACCCTGTGAGGTGTCACATCTTCCAACTAACCAGATAGGCCACTGAGGCTCTGTGGGGCTCAGAGCTTCTGTA
The DNA here is from genome assembly GCF_000951045.1 of Mandrillus leucophaeus. Classification (NCBI taxonomy): domain Eukaryota; kingdom Metazoa; phylum Chordata; class Mammalia; order Primates; family Cercopithecidae; genus Mandrillus; species Mandrillus leucophaeus. The sequence continues at coordinate 2,538,391 of NW_012098098.1, forward strand.
GGATCACCCAGTAGGATCACCACTGATCACTCAATTCAGTGGAGGCTGAACTGAGAAGGACTGGCAGTGAGCTGCGGCCACTGCTTCCGAAGGTAGCAGCCATCTGCACCTTTAGGCGTGAGGTCAGACCCTGAGGTGCCTTTCAGGCACAGCTCAGCGGCCATCTGGTTCAGTCTCCAAGCTCATCAGCAAAGGTCCGGAGAGCTCAAATGACTTGCCCAGGGTCACACAGCTTCTCATTGTCAGCTCCTGGTGGGCGACTGGAGGCAGCCGCTGATACCTCAGGGCTTGCTGTGGCTTAGGATTGCAAATCTTCATGGCAGAGGGAGAAGCAGAGCTGGGAAGGAAGCTTAGAGCACCTGGCAGCCAGCGAGGGCTCATCAGCTCTCTGCCTCCTCCCAGTAGTGTACCGAGCTCTGGGCTCCACCACCTGCCCGTATCACCTTCTCTGGAAAAAGATGTGCAGACGTGAGGGTCCAGATAATGATCCCAGACGGAGAGTCTCAGCCTCGCTTTGTGTTCCAGCTGCCCAGGAGCTCTGGAAACATACCTGGGCCCAAGCTTAGGGATTCTGGGGTACAGCTGGGCTTCAGGATCTTTCCGGAAGCTCTCCAGATGATTCTGCCGTGCAGCCAGGGTGGAGGACCCCTGGGGTGCAGGACGCTGTGCTCTTTGAGTGATGACCAGATGTTGAACGGTGGTGTTTCAAAAGCAGAGAGGCCAGCTGCAAGCCAGGAGGCAAGAGAGCACTTGCTGAGTGCCTACTGTGTACCTGGAGATGCTCCAGTCATCTGTCATGCTATTGTTAGCCCTGTGCAGTGGACATGAGATGGAGAGATGAGGCGGGACCCCAGGGGGAAGATGTGCTCCTCACCTTCTGGTCCCTTCTAAAGTGAGCAGAGCCGACCCTGTGGCCGTTTCCTCTCCCTCCTGCACACTTATCTGGCGCCTCTTCCTCCCTCCATCTGCCAAGTTAATGCAAACTGGCAGGGGCGATGGAGGGGGGCTCCGGGGGCACCACTGGCAGCCCGCCCCACGCCGCCCACATCCCCGGCCCTGCAACCCCGGGCAGGAAACCACCAACGTGTTTATGAAAGAGGCAGGCGGCAGCTGCTGCTAACAGGTGAGTCCTTCCCGAGCCGAGCCTCTCCCAGGGCCTCCTGGAGAAATCGGTAATGAAGTGCAGCTGTGAACTCCGGTTTTGGGTCAGAAAGGCAATTTCTCATCTCTCCTCGCAGCAATTGAGTCGAAAATCCAGGAGCTGTTTGCCTCTCCCCGCCCCTCCACCCCCTCAGCCCTCACTCGCCTGAGCGGGAGGCCTCTCAGGCGTCAATATTGACTCTGTCAAAGGCAGGTGGCCGGGCACAGGAGGGAGCCGGGCTGGAAACCGGGCCTGGAGCAGCCCCTGGGGCCAGTGAGGTGGGAGCAGGGAGCAGCTGGCCGGGGTGCCCTGGGAGAACGGAAGGCTGTTTTTCCTCTCATTTTAATTGGTCTTTGTGACTCTAATGGTGCCCATTTCACCTAGTGGCAGCCTATTGGCTTGGGCCCTCACCGTGCACCACATCTGAGCCATTCAAGAGGCGCCAGGCAGCTGTTCCCGGCCTAACTGACTTTTCTGGATGGTTCTGGGCCTGGAAGGGCCCAGATAAACAAAGCCAAGGGATGGCTGGGAAACCTCAGGGCCTCCCGGCAGCCGGGCTGAGGCCGTATGCTGGGTGGGGAAGAGCAGAGCCCTAGCTCCCAGATCCGGCTACAGTCATGGCCCTGTCTGGCCACCTTTGGCCACAGGGTCACCTGAGAATCCAATTTCCATAGGCCCAGATGAAGTAAGCAACGCTTGCCAAGTGAAATTGATTGGAAATCGGAGTGAGCGATGGCTCCTGCCCTCTCTTCCGGAACGGACGCTTATGAAGCCCAAATGCCTTGTTCCCAGCCCAGCTGAGATGCATTCAGGAAACACTGGTAACCTTTGAGGAGGGGGCCAGGTGTAGTGGTTGTGAGCTGGGGGCACTGGGACCTGCATGCCTGGGGTTTGGATCGCTGCTGTGTAACTTTGGAGAGATCGCTTGACTTCTCTGATCCTGTCTGCTGCAAAATATAAGGGTTGCATTTGAAGATCCACCTTGCAAATCTGATGATGACAACAATGCCAACAATAATAATCATTTCCCTGGTGGGGAATAAAACACAGAAAGTTGGACTATGCCGCCTCTGCCCACTGCTCCCCTTCCTGCCACACCATGCCCACCAGGGCTCCCAGCTTGGCCCAAAAGGAAGGGCCTAGTCTCAGCCCCAGTGGCCTTCTCCCTTCAGCCCCTTGGTGTAGAATCGGAACCATACAGCTGTGCCCAGCTGTTCCCATGTAATGGGAACCCCATTACCATGGTGGGTACTTTGTGGCCAGTTCTATTTTAGGCACCTGACCTTTTTTTTCTGAGATGGAATTTCACTCTTGTCACCCAGGCTGGAGTGCAATAGAGTGATCTTGGCTCACCACAACCTCCGCCTCCTGAGTTCAAGCAATTCTCCTGCCTCAGCCTCCTGAGTAGCTGGGATTACAGGCATGTGCCACCATATTTGGCTAATTTTGTATTTTTAGTAGAGATGGGGTTTCTCCATGTTGGTCAGGCTGGTCTCGAACTCCCGACTTCAGGTGATCTGCCTGCCTCGGCCTCCCAAAGTGCTGGGATTATAGGCACGAGCCACCGCACCCAGCCACCTTACTGTTTTTTATTTTTTATTTTTTGTTTTTTGAGACAGAGTCGCACTCTGTAGCTCAGGCTGGAGTGCAGTGGTCCAATCTCGGGTCACTGCAGACTTCACTTCCCAGGTTCAAGCAGATTCTCTGCCTCAGCCTCCTGAGTAGCTGGGATTACAGGCACCCGCCACCATGCCCAGAGATTCGGTTTCACCATCTTGGCCAGGCTGGTCTTGAATTGCTGACCTTGTGATCCACCTGCCTCGGCCTCCCAAAGTGCTGGGATTACAGGCGTGAGCCACCATGCCCGACCCACCTTACATATTTTTTAAAAGCCAGGTTTGGCTGGGTGCAGTGGTTCCCACCTGTGATCCCAGTACTTTGGGAGGCCGAGGTAGGCCAATCACCTAAGGTCAGGAGTTCGAGACCAGCCTGGCCAATATGAGGAAACCTTCCCCTGCCCCCTGTCTCTACTATAAATACAAAAATTAGTTGAGTGTGGTGGTGTGTGCCTATAATGCCAGCTACTAGGGAGGCTGAGGCAGGAGAATTGCTTGAACCCGGGAGGCGGAGGTTGCAGTAAGCCGAGATTGCAGCACTGCACTCAAGCCTGGGTGACAAGAGCAAAACGCCATTTCAAAAAAAAAAAAAAACAAACCCCGTTTATCCAGATATAGCTTATGCACAAGAGCATTCAGTCTTTTTGAGCATACCGGTCGGTGAATTCTCACAGTCACCACCACAGTTTACATAATTCTGCCTCCAACCTCAGCAAATTCCACAGCATCCTTTTGTGGTCATTCCGCACCTTCAGCCCCTGCAGCCATGGGTCTGTTTTCTGACTCTATTGTTTCGCCTTTGCTAGGATGTCATGCAGATGGAGGCGTTCAGTACAAAGACTCCTGTGCTTAGCGTGCCAGGGTTGAGCCCCATCTAAGTTGGTGCGTGCGCTGGTGGTGGCTGGTGCGTGCGCTGGTGGTTGGTTCCTTCCTGTTGCAGAGTAGTGCACCATTGTGTGGATGCACCACAAATGGTTTGCCCGGTGGAGACACTGAAGCCCACAGTCACACTGCTAGGCTCCTCATAACAGGCCACCTGGCTTTAGAGGCCACCCAAGAGGCCCGTCTCTGCCTGCCTCCCCCCTCACCGAGTTTCTGGTTCCAGGAAGACCGAGCCCACGTGCTGTAAGCAAGATGCGTCCCCACCCAAGGCCCATGTCTCGGTGTCAGGTTAGACCATGGCTGAAGATGCATCTTTGTCCCCGCCAGAGAGACCTGTGTCCGGCGCGAATAATTGGATTTTAATGAAACGAATGGGAGTGCTGAAGCCGTTTGCCACCCTGGCCTGCATCGAGGCCCCGCAATTAAGCCGATTATGTTTTGAGAGTCAAGCTGTCTGACTCCTCGCGTCCCTAATGTGATGATGTTTGATGACCCTGCCAGCGCGGTTATTTATTTATTTACCCAACTCTCATCAGCTGGGATGTGCCAGTGGGCCCTGGTAATTAACAGCGGGTGCTGAGCGTGTGTGTTCCCACCCCGGCCCCCGCCTCTCCCTCTGTCTGGCAGCTCAGGGCATCACCTGGGGACACACTCTAACGGATGCGGATGGCCAGGCCACACCCCCACGGACTCTGAGTTGGTTGATCTGGGACTGTGGCAAGGCTGCTGGGATTTTTCAAAGCTACCCCAGCGGGGCCCAGAAGCCCCTGGTCTAAAGGTCACAGATTCTCCTGGAAGCCTGGGTTGCTGCTGCATCTCACAGGGCCTCCCTCCTTCCTTGGAATCCCCTGCCCCAGTGGGCCCAGGCTGTTCCCACTGGGAGGCCTGTGGTCGTCTCCTGAAGGCTTCACTGAAACTCAGAGGAGGATTTGACCCTCAGCACAGGCCCTGGGAGAGAGAAACCCCTGGTGGGCGGTGGGCAGAACTCCGGGCATCTTTTCTGTTAGTGGCAGCAGTTTAGCGTTCTCTCTCCCCTGTTCGTTTTGTTAACAAACCGGGCTTGGGCCCCTCCCTCTGCCAGGCGCTGGGCTAGGCGAGTGCTGCAGTGCTGGGTGGGGGGCTGGGCGGTTGCTCGGTGCCTCCAACCCCACCCACGCTGTGGGCACTGAGGGTCCTCCCTGGAGCTGTCTGCTGTCTCTGGCTGTGCGGTTTGGCAATTTACCTCTGTGTTTTGGTTTTGTGTCCCCAGTGCTGCTGGTCCAGGGCAGAGGGACACCAGGATTCTCTGTGATCTCGGGCAGATGAGTCACGGACGCCCCTGGGTCTGGGTCCCTCACCGGTAAAATGGGGGCAGGGGGTTAGCAACTGCAAGGCAGTCCTTTCCCGCTCCCATATCGGAGGAAGGTTCTAGATTTAGACATTGGCATGGCTGATGGGGGTGTGAAGAAACGCTGCTTTGGGGAGCTCTGCGGTAAAGTCACACGGTGGCTCAGGGGCCCTGAGCAGCCTGCCCACCCTCCTCCACCTCCCTTCCCTCCGTGGAGGCTGGGCAGATCACTCCGTGCATGGATGCGGTGTGTACGAAGGACTCAGCATCGGGCGTCCAGGGCGTGCCAGGCAGTGACAATGTATGCCGGGGTGGCTGGACGTAGGAAGCGAGGCATTGGGGGCGGAGGGTTGGGGTATGGGGCTGCTTGTGGGGCTGGGTCCCAGCTTAGGTGTGAGGGCGCCTCTTTCATCAGGAGGTCGGTGGGTAGAGGTAGCAGGTCCCTCAGGTGGTGACCCTAGGGCTGAGGGTGGCTCCTGAAGCCCCAGCTGTTGAGGGCAGGGCTTGGTTTGTGCCCCATACCCCATAAGACCAGGCTTAGGTGAGCAGTTCCTGACGTGAAGTCTAGAGCCCAGGGGGCTAGGAAGAGGGGGCGCCACTGCCTTTCCTGTGGGGGGATCCTGCTTCATCCGGCGCCCTCCCTCACTAGACCTCCTTTTCCCTCTGCACAAGGTGGTCACACCCAGCCAACTCTGGGAGGACCCCCGGGTGTCTGACCATGGCCAGCCTCACTTGCTTAACACTTTTGGACCTGGTAAGGGCTGAGCTCAGGCATGCAGAAAGCAGAGCAAGGGCTGGATGGGCTCCTCCAGGGTCTGGGGCCACCTGCACACAGCACCCCCTGCCTCCTTGGGTGAAGCTGCCAGCCAGGTCCTCATGCCTCAGGAAGGAGACTTGGGAACGATTCCATCCCTGCCCCCTGCCCTGCGGGCATCCAGCTTCAGCCCGGCTGGGCAACGTGGCAGGCACTAGGTGTGGAGGGACCCACCCTGAGCGTGGGGAGAATATAACCAAGGCTTGGTGCTAACCCTGCTTTCCAGTAGAAATAACAGCAACCAACATTTATTAAGGGCTGGCAGTGTGCGGGGCCCTGTGCGGAGCCTTTCCATACACTGCCTCACTCGATCCTGAGATGTGGTGGCATTGGTGATGTGTAATTTTCATACCCTCTGAGCTTCTCCAAGGCTGCCCCAGGCCCTTGGTTCCTCACCCTTAGCCCTGGTGGAGGCAGTGACCCTGGAGGGCTGCCCATGTAGCAGGGGAGCAGCCAGCAAATGGCTCCAAGCCAAGGCAGAACAGCTCAGGAGGGGTGGCCGGCCAGGCATGCCTGTGGGCCTCAGTTTCCCCTGCTGTCAGTGGGGTCCAGGGGCCAGTGAGCCCACAGTGCCCTTTTGGCTGGGCTCATGTTCCCGGGAGCATCCATGTAGCCAGGCTCCTGGGCAGACACCAAATGAGTTTCCTGGGCCTGCCGTAATGAATCACCCCAAACTGGGGGCCTCAAAACAACACACACTGACTCTCCCACAGTTCTGGAGACGTCCAAAGTCAAGGTGTCGGCAGGACGGGTTCCTTCTGGAGGCTCTGGCGGAGGATCTGTTCCAGCCTTCCTCCCAGCTCCTGGCGGTGCCGGCCACACTTGGCACTCCTTGCCGTGTAGATGCGTCACTCCAGGCTCTGGCTCCGTCATCATGTGGCCTTCTGTGGGTCTGCATCTCCTTCTGTGTTTCTTACAAGGGCACTCCTCCCTAGGTTTAGGGCCCACCCTAATCTAGGATGAGCTCATCTCAGGAGCCTTACGTTAATCACATCTGCAAAGCCCCTGCCTCCAAATAAGGTCACCTGTGCAGGTGCAGAGGGTGAGGGTGTGGACAGATGTTTCTGGAGAGCCACAACTCAACCTTCTGGGTGCCAGGCTCTGTGCAGGCACCTTACGTTCCATTTCCTCCTCTGTAAATGGGGACACGGGTGCATCCTACGAGGCTTCGTAAGCGTCAGAGGAGAGAGTTGGGGTGATGACCTGACCAGCGCCCTGCAGCTGCAATAAACACCTGCAGATTGGATGGTTATCTCTTCAGAGCGGAGCCTCATTCTCTTCCAAGGTGACCCTAGGGTCCCTCTTTACAGGTGAGGAAACAGAGACTCCAAAACTCCACTCAGCCTGGCGTGGTGGCACATGCCTGTCATCCCAACTACTGGGGAGGCAGGCAGGAGGATCGCTTGAGTTTGAGGCTGCAGTAAGGAGGTTGAGGCTGCAGTAAGCCAAGATTGTGCCACTGCATTCCAGCCTGGGAGACAGAGCAAGACCTGATGTAAGAAGAAAGGAAGAAAGGAAAGGAAAAAGAAAAGAAAAGAAAAGAAAGAGGAGAGAGAGAGAGGGAGGAAGGGAGGGAGAGAGGGAGAGAGAGAGAGGGAGGGAGGGAGAGAGGGGAAGAGAGAGAGAGAGACAGAAAGAAAGGAAGGAAGGAAGGAAAGGAAGGAAGGAGGGAAGGGAGGGAGGGAGGGAAGGAAGGAAGGAAGGAAGGGAGGGAGGAAGGAAGGAAGGAAGGAAGGAACTCTACTCGTTGTGGGGCTGGGGATGGAGCTGGGGTGTTCTAACAGCAGACCCCATGGCCCCCACTCACACCCCATGCTCAGGCCGGTGTGGGGTTTACAGCGGCTGCCCAGGAAACAGAAGGGCAAGCACAGCCTCTGCTCATTTGGGGGCCCCCGATTATCTGGGCTGCAACTCAGCCCCGTTTGGAATTGATGGCTCAGTCTCAGATGAGAGACAAACTCAGGGAGCCTGGCGCGCTGCACGCTGCCTCCCCCGCAGGAGACTTCAGGTGGCCAAGACTTCCCACGTTGGGGAGTTATGCTCTCAGTTTCTGACAAGACTGGGGGGAATGTGACCCATCCACGTGCAGGCAGCTGTCTGGGGGTGAAAGTGTCCTGCTCTCTCTCCAATCTCACTCCTGCCTGGGGCCCATCCTGCTGCCTAACCCCCATCCTGGCCTAAGGCCCTTCCCTCCCAGGGACCCACCCCCACCCCTGGGGTCAGGCGCTGCTTTGTGTGCCTTACAAATGCAAATAAACTCATAGCATCCTCATTTTAGAGATGAGGAAACTAAGGCTCAGAGAGGTTAATGACTTGCCCGAGGATACCCAGTTGTAAGTTAACAGAGCTAGGATTTGAACTTGAGCGGCTGGCCCTCCCTCTCAACTTATCCTCACCTGTGTCCAGAGGCAGCTGTGCCTCCCTGAGCTAACCCAGTCCTGGCTCAGAGGAGGGTCACCGAGGGGCAGGACAGTATTGTGGAGGACACCTAGGCCAGACCCCTGGTATATTGTTGTGGGGTGCAAAGGGGGTCTGTCGTCAGCATTATATTTGGTTTTGAGAAGCAGTGGAGCTGGGGCATCAGAATCCAGTGAGGCAAAGTGGGAGAGAGAGAGGGCGCTCCAGTGGGGAAGCCCTGCAGGAGGAAGGACTTGGAGGTGGGACCCTTTGAGCTTACTCTGGAACATGGGGGCTCAGCCATCTCCATCACCCTCTCTGCCTTCCAGTTTATGCTCTGGGATTTCCAAATTGCTTGTACCTTCAGCAGCACGCAGCCCACCATTTCACACTGCCACGAAGTCCGGGGTGGTGTGGACCCCGCTGCAAATCCCCAAGCATCCTGAGGACAGGGAGGAGAGTCATTCTCCTGCGCTTTCTCTCTCTTTCTCTCTCTCTCTCTCTCTCTCTCTCTCTCTCTCTCTCTCTGTGTGTGTGTATGTGTGTGGTCTGCCATTTTTGCTCTGCTTCCAGAAAGGACTTGAGGCAGCTAAGTGGTATTTAAAGAAGATTAAGCATTTCTAGGGAGGGAGGCTGCAGCAGGGTGAGCACTGGTGTGTGAGAGACCCGCTAGGAGGCTGCTGTGGTGACCCTGGGCCCTGGCGGGGAGAACCTGCCCTCTGTGACCCACCACACTCCCCAGCCCCGCCATTGCCAGGAACGGTGGGACTCACAGGAGAGACCACGGGCAGGCTGTGTTCTCAAAGAAGATGCCATTCACAGCACAGCCCAGGACAAAACGGGCCTTCCCTTGCTGAGTCACAAGAAACCAACTCCCGACAGAAAAGCTGACCAAGGGCTTCCACAGCTTACTTTCTGGAAGACTTAGCCAGTTGGGCTTGAAAGCATCTTCTGATAAATGAACCTCAGCAGTGAGCGTCCTGAGATCGCTGTCTACCCAGGGTGACTGTGGGGGTGAGCCAGGCAGTTCCTGCCTCCTGCTTGCCTCTGACCCCAAAAGAAAGGGCAGTGGGGTCTGCCCTAGAGGCTGTCGGGATTGCATCACACATAGTCAGATAAGGATGGGGAGAGCGAAAGGGTAGAGGCCCCGTCAGAGCTTATCTGAGCAAGGTCAGGACCCCAGAGCAAGGAAGACACTCTGGGAGGAGGAGAGAAGGGAGCCATCTCCACCCTGAGCCGGGTAGCAGGGAGACAGGGGACGGCGAGACTCCCCCTAGCCTGGACCGCAGCTACCAGCCTGGCCATGAGTCCCAGCATTTGCCCACTGCAGGGGAGGGGAGAGGCTGTCTCCGATGGTCCCTGACCTGGGGCTGGGGTACAGATCATCCTGGGTTTCTCTGTCCGGTAGGGTAGCACAGCAGGCTTCACAGTCTCCCTCGTGGTGATGAGAAATGCCATCGTCCCAGGACCTGGTGGGGGCTGAGCTCAGGCATACAGAAAGCAGGGCGGCCGGGCGCGGTGGCTCAAGCCTGTAATCCCAGCACTTTGGGAGGC
>NW_012098098.1:2548871-2553796 GCF_000951045.1 Mandrillus leucophaeus
AGCCAGGATGGTCTCGATCTCCTGACCTCGTGATCCGCCCGCCTCGGCCTCCCAAAGTGCTGGGATTACAGGCGTGAGCCACCGCGCCCGGCCCCAACCAACATTTATTAAGGGCTGGCAGTGTGCGGGGCCCTGTGCGGAGCCTTTCCATACACTGCCTCACTCGATCCTGAGATGTGGTAGCATTGGTGATGTGTAATTTTCATACATTCTCTGTCTGAGATTGAAGTAGCTATTATTGACCCCATTTTACATGTGAGGAGACTGAGGCACACAGCAGTGACCCTATCCTGGTGCACCCTGGTTCCTGTCTTCTAGTGAGGTGCTCAGGTGTGATCTGACTCCCCAGACCCTACAATCTGCTCCGGGCTTCCCTAGAGCCCCCTCTGCAGCTCCAGCCGGCGCTGACCTGGACTCCCAGCGCTTGGGGCTGGGCCAGCCATTTCGGACCCCCTCCAGCTCCGGGGACCCCCTGCCTAGCTCCCGGCTGGATGCCAGGGGACATTTCAGAAAAGGCACAGTCCTGCCCTCAAGGAGCAGGGAGGAGTGCAGCCCAGGGAACACAGCTGAGGTAGGAGCTGTAAGGCCACAGGTAAATGAGGCCCTGCTTGGAGAATGGATCTCCAGGTGCAGGTGCCTGGAGGGGAGCACTTGACAGCTGGAGCTAAAGGAGGCGCCCCAGGGCAGCCAGAGCTGAGCAGACATTGCCCTAGCAGGAGGGCATTGGAAGGGGGCATGGAGAGATGGAGGCCCTGCCCCAGGTATCAGGATGCCCAGATGGAGAGGCTGGTTGAGCTGGGCATGGAAGCCCAGGGTCCAGGGGAATCTCCTGTTGATGCCCTCCTGGCCAGTGGCAGGGAGGTTGCGGTGGCTATCACATTGCGGGTGGCTATCACACCAGAGCAGCAGTTCCCAAAGTGGGGTTCCTCTGGGAACTCATTACGAATGCAGATTTTCAGGCCCCGCCCCAGACCTGCTAAATGAGAAATGCTGGGCGGCAGAGCAAGGCTGTGTTCTCCCAAGCACTGCTGGGGATGCTGGTGCTTCTTAAAGCATGAGGCCCTCTGTACTGCAGGAGGGACAAAGTCGCTTCAGGTTCAGGGAGCCTGGGGCCTCCTCTTTCTACTGCTAACCCTCCATCCAAGGCCAGAGGGGAGCTGTGTTCCTTCACCTTCAGCAAGGAGGTACCCGTCTCCCTGCTCTGGAGAAGCCGTGCTGCCTGCCCGCAGGTCCGGGTGGGGCAAGCAGTGCCCTCCCCTCTCTCAGGAGTATTGGCCGCTGTCGCTCCTGCCACCCTATGCCCAGGGCCTTGGCAGGGACTGAGGCTTTCCGTCAGCTGCTGCCTGTGGTGACTCGGCTCATCATCCTCTGCTTACACAGTGCCCTCTGACACCGCCTGTGCTCATTCACCCAGAAAGATGGCATCGAGAGGAAGTCAGGAGGCAGGCGGAGTCTGTCTAGAACAACCACCCTGCCAACTGCAGACGCCACCCCTGGGCACCCTCTGTGTCTCCACATGCATCCAGGAGTTGTGGGTGCCCCTCCACGGAGCTACCACCTGCCCATATGGCTCCTTTGTGCAAATTAGAAGTTACCCCTTGCTTCAGGCAGACCCATCCCATGCCCAGGCGCTTGTTGAAGAGTAGAGTGAGTATTGGGTTTCAGCTCCCACTTCCCATTTCCTCCAGGAGCTCTTGTGCAGTGAACAGTCTGGACAACTATACTTGGCAGCCCTGTTCCCTGGGCTCCTGTTGGCTCCCATCACCATCCCACTGGCTCTTAGGGGCTTAGAGCACAAACCACCCAGCTGCCCTTTCACTCTGGGGAGACCAGGGCATCCATTTCCACGCTCTGCCTGGTCCCTTTCGCCTATGTGCTTAGTGGGGAGTGGCTGGGATCTGTTAATTCATGCCAAGGGCTGGATTAGAGGTATAGGACTCCAGAGAGTCACCGAGCCCAGTCTGCCCATCCTGCAGATGAGTATACTGAGGCCCTGCAAGTTATGTGGCTTCAGGCAAGTCACTGCTGAGACTTGTTTCTCCTTCCCAGCGGCTTTCTCTCTTTGGTCTTGAGCACTTGTTTTGTGCAAGGCTGAACAGGCATTCACCCCTCCTTCACAGAGGGGGTTGCTGACACCCGGGGAAGCCGAGCTATTCCCCCAGCTCACGCAGTGAGTGGATGGCCTGGTTGGATCTCAGTCCAGGCTTCTGGCTCCTCCCAGGGGCTTCCCAAAGAGTTTCTACCAGAAAGCAGACCCTGTTCCCTGGGATCCTGTCCTCCTGCTGGGGTGCGTGAGCCCCCAGGGCCCCGCAGTGCACATACCTTCACCCAGTGCCTGGCCTCCAACAAGCAAGGACACGCTGTCCTGGGGATGCAAGCTCCTGGCCCACATCCCTTGACCAGATAAACACTCCCCTACAGACACTCCAGCCTGAAACACCAAGTGTGTTCAAGGTCAAATGGGCTGGCCTGGAGAAGGCCTTGAGTCCCTGATCCATCCAGCAGCCCTTCTCAGCCGTAGCTGCACCTTGGAACCACCCGGGGTGCTTTGAGACACACTGGGCCCCTGCTCCAGATTCTGATACAGCTGCTCACGGGTGGGGCACAGCCTGGTATTTTCTTAAACTCCCCAAATTGTCCTGTCCAGCAGGGGTGACCGCCAGGGCTTACCCTCAAGGGAGGGACGCTGGACGATTTGGCCTTGGAAACCGCATTATATTGCTAATCTCCTAGACAATGGGAAGAAAGCACTTGGTAAAATGCAAGGTAGTTCATGTAAAGCCGAAAACTCTGTTTCCAACGTAAACTGACAAGCAGCAAGTGGGGGAGTTCACTTGTTAGGGTTAGGGTGAATGAGGCCTCAGTTGCTCCAAGCTGGGCAGGAGCCGGCAGTGACCTCTCATCGCCCGAGCTAATGTCACTTCCAAGACTTGAAGAGATTGGGGGCGTGGGAGGCCAGAGCGGAGCACCCATGCGCAGACACGGTCCTGTGGTCTTGCACTTTAAGGAGGATGTTTACAGGCCAAGGAACGTCCCATAACCAGGGACAGCAATGGAGAAGGAGCTGAGGAAGCCAGGGTGGGGGTGGGGAGAGTCTGCTGGAGCAGCTCAGACCCAGGGGACCTTGAGAGTGGGCTGCAAATAAGGACGTGAAGTCTGATGACAGATGGGAAAGGGCTTGGCCCAGTGGGGTAGAAGTTAAGAGATTTCAGCTCAACACAGGAAGCAATTGTAACAGTCACAGGCTGACGGCAGCCAGCCGGTTGGGAAGGAGTGAGCTCCCGAGTGGGAAGGAGACCCAGGGACCATGTCTCCCTACACCCTTAGGGAACACCTGCTTCGGGCAAGCCCTGAGCTGGGCGCAGTGGAGGAGAGTTCCTGAAGGGCTTTGCCTGGTGGGGGATTGGCTCACCCTGGGTTTCTCAACCTTGGGACTGTTGACATTTGGGGTTGGCTGATTCCTTGGTGTGGGGGTTGTTCTGTCCGCTGCAGGGTGTTGAGACACATCCCTGGCCTCAACCCACCAGGTGCCAGCAGCGCTGTGACCCCCAGTTGTGTCAATCAAAATTGTCTGCAGACACTGGTTGCTAACTATGCCCTGGGGACAACCCCCCCCTCCCCCCTTTGAGAGCCACTGGTTTGGAACAAAGGATCTCTACCTTGGCTGCACATTGGAACCCCCAGGGAGCTTTAGAAAATACCAATGGCTGGGTCCATGCCCAGAGGTGTGATGTCATTGGTCTGGGGGCAGGCCCAGGCAAGGGGGAATGTGGTTTAAAAGCACCCAGGTGGTTCTAATCTGTTGCGAGGGGTTCGAGACCCCCCGGTGTACATGGTTGTTTCTCAAACTTGACTTGTCATAAGAATCGCCTGGGTAGTGGCTCAAACGAAAGCCCCCACCCCTTTAATTAGGATCACCTGGAATTCTCAGGCTGCAGTCGGAGGGCTGGGAGAGCCATAATCCCTGTGCTGCGTGAAGCTCCAGGATTCTGAGCTAAGAGGCCTTGCCAGCCAGCCTCGCTGGACCTCCTGCAGCTCCCCTCTTCCATCCCAGCGGCTGGGCCTCCTCTTCCCCTCCCCTCCTCCCCTCCCCGCGGACCTTCTCCCAGCCCTCACCCCTCCCCAGCTCCTGAGAGCAGCAGGCAGCCCTGCCCCTCCTTCCTGCTCTCCTCCCAGCCCATGGCTCTCAGCGCAGCTTGATTTAGTAGGCGGTGGAGGAGAAAGGCAGCTTGAAGAGTCACTTAGAGCCTCGGTGCTCACAGCACTTATCTGGAAAGGAGAGGCCAGCGGGCCCCGGGGGAGTGGGGCGCGAGGCTGAGCACCTCCCCACAGGGGCAGGGAGGCTGTGCTCGCAGGGCTGTGTGCACCAGAGCTACACACACCTTCTGCCCCCAGCACCCAGTCTCGGGTCTGCCCCTCCTTGCCAGAGCACAAGGTGTCAGGAGGTCCCCTGCAGTCGCCTCCTGGGGGATGGGCTCAGCTCCTTAAAGCCCTAGGTCAGAGAGCTCAGAGACTGGGTTAGAAGCGATGTCAGGTCGTCTGGCAGGGAGGTGTCCTGTGGCTGCCACCTGGCTTTTGCTGGGCAGGAGGGGGCCCTCCACCCTCCCTTCCCTCAGGCTTTTGGTTGTTTGCTTGCCCTCCTCTCCTGGTGCCTGTCCTCCTTCTCCCCCTCCTCCCTGATGAAAAATACAAAGAAAAATGCGCCAGTGCCCAGGTCTGGGGAGCCCCAGCCCCGGGGATGGAGAAATGAAAAGCGGCCCCAATTAGAGGCTTTGGTTCTGCAAACTTGATGCTCGGCACTTGAACTGTCACGGCGGAGCCTTAATTAGCAGCGGCGGGGGAGAGGTCAGGAACAACTCAGCAGTCTTGACAAGCGCGTTATCAAGTGCAGGGGAGCGGGGGCTGCCTGGGGAGCGCGGGCGGGG
>NW_012098098.1:2554116-2559686 GCF_000951045.1 Mandrillus leucophaeus
CGGGGCTCTATCCACGTCTCCGCCCCCTCCGGGCCCGTCCTCTGCCGCCCCGTGACGCCCCTACTGCTTGCCTCTGCCGCGGGCCATGCTGAGCAGCCCCTCCTAGAGTCCCCGGGTCCCGCGGCCCGGGGGGCGGCGCAGGATGCTGGGCATGAAGACCTGGTCGTCTCTGCTCCAGAACCTCAGTAAGTGCCCAGCTCACCGCCCCGTGGACGGGAGGGTGGGGGTCCGGGGTGGAACTTTCTGGGGCGCGCCACTCACCCGGGGCTGGGACTTGGCCCCATACTCACCCCATCTTGCCCTCCAGCCCCATCACCTTCAGGCCACGCACGTGCTCCCCAGCGCCGCCTCCTCATGCTGTCAACTCAGAAGGGAAGCCCTGGGTTGGCTTCCTCAGGTAGAAAACCCTTGAACCCCGCGGTCTGGCTGCACCTGGACCGCTTCTAGGCAGGCGGGGGAGGCTGGCCTCAGACCCCGTGTAGGAAAGTGGCCGGCGGGTACCGGGCTTGCTGTACCGCAGGGCTCTGCCTTAGCCTGGCCATGGGGCTCCTAGAGGTGGGTGCCACCCAGGCAGGGCCCCTCGTGCCTGCAGTGAGGGTGGGAAATGGGGCTGTGTGTGTGGACTTCGCGCCCTCTTGCTTGCACAGGTGGGACCTGGGGTGGGTTGTGGGGCTGGAACTCTCAACCTACCCCTCCCCAAACTGCCCGATCACCTCCCTTGCCCCATCAGCTCCCTGGGGAGGAGAACTCCTGGCATGAAGGCCTTGTATCACTGGCGCAGTTAGGCAGCGAGAGGGTAAGAGTCACAGAGCCCGCTGAGGGTGGGTAGCGCCATGAGTCCCATCAGAGAGAGGGTGAGCGATACTCTGAGGCCCGGGGCAGTGGCGCAAGGTGAGGGCAGTAAAGCTGGCGGTGGGCCACTGAGGTCCTCGGACTGAGAGGTGGCCGGGGTGAGAGACGGAGAGAAACCTTCGATGAACAGCAAGCCTGGCTACCAAGATCCTTTCGGGGTGGCTCCAGTGACAGAGAATGGGCGGGGATGCTGGTCTCAGGACTGCTCCTTCCCATCCTGACCTTCAGGCACCTCACCTGCGGGCCTTTTCTTCCAGGTGAGCCAGGCGAGCAGCAGGGGGAGGACGCCATCCCCCATGCCTGGCCCCTCCTGGCTGCCTCGCCTGCCCGCCCACCCCTCCTCTCTCTGTGTGCACCTCTCTGCCTGTTTGAACTGCAGCTTTTAAAGCTTTTTGCCTTTTGAAAACTCAGGGGGAGAAAGAGTCATTTGTGGAGAGGTCGCGAACGGTTGATGATTATAGTCCAGTGGGTAGAAAGAGCTTAAAACAAATCCCTGTCCATCAGATGTCGGCTTAGGCGGTTTCCAGCGCTCTCCTGGGGGGCCGGGGTGGGGGGCAGCCGCTTAGAGAAAAGGGGAGGCTTTTTTCCTTGAAGCTAAGTGGACCTGCAAAACTCTCTTCTTATTTGGGTGTTTGATCCCTGCTCCCCTCTGCCTGGCTTCCTCTGATCGCCGTTCCTCTGGGTGCCCGGCTGGTGGAGGAGGGCCTCGACAGCCCCTAGACGGCCCCTCGCCAGCTGTGTGACCTTGGCCCGGTCATGCGGTGTCTGGGAGTCTCTGTTTTCCCCCAGGGGTGATGGTCATGCGGGTTGCACAGGGTACTCACGAAGCCTCGGGAATGCGCCACCATCTCCCAGGCGGAGGGTGTACCTGGCCTGCAGGGTGTGGTGGTTGGATTCTTTGCTGCTCCCCCTCTGCCACACCGGCTCCCCTGTCCAGGTACAGAGGCTACCTGCCTGGAGCTGGAAGGGCCCTCACTTTGTTTCTATAGCCCAGCTAGTGGGGCCGGGAGGAGCATGGCGGCTGGAGAGGCCTGTGTTAAGTGCTGGGTTGACTGCCCGCAGGGACTGGTAGGGGCCCCTTATGGATAGAATGGGCCCTCCCTATGTCCTTTACCTGTGGTCACACCTCAGTCCTCATGGCAGCGTCTGGGGGAGGGCACTGGCTTCATGCCCTCTCGCTTTTGCAGGTGAGGAAACAGCATGCTCGTTTTTCAGGGTCACACGGCTAGTGAGGTGCGGAGGGGAGAGGCTCACGGGAGCCTGGACAGTCCCACTCAGGGGCACGCTCCCAGCCGGCCATCTGTGGCCGCTGGCGTCTCTTCCTTCAGCGCCAGAAAGATCCGGTCACTCTGATATCCGGGAGTCTGGGACGGCCCCAGGTTCCCGGCAGCATGCAGCAGTTGGGTGGGAATCCTGGGCTCCTCCATTGGCTGACCCCCTGCCCACCTGGAGCTCCTGCCTCCCCAGCTCTCCTGTCAGCCTAATCTCATGCTGCTTCTGTGCCATGCCCTGGCCCTTCCCATCTCTGCTTGGTGCCTGGGGTGTAAAGGAAGCATGTAATAGATCCATGAAGAGTGCCAGACCTGGGCTCCCATCTGGGTTCTCCTTCATTACTGCTGTGTGACTTGGGGCAAGTGACCTCACCTCTCTGTGCCACATTCTCCCATTCGTTCCATGGGGATGGCAGGACTGCCCTGCTAAGGGTAAGTGCATCAGTCCAGTTAATGACTGCATACTGTCAGTGTCATAAATGTCAGCTGCTATTTTTTCTTCCACCTGAAAGTTCCTTCCTGCTTTTCCCTGCCATCTCCCCATACATCAAGGCCTAGCTTAAATGCCACCTCCTCCAAGAAGCCTTCCAGATTCCACCCAGCCATAAGTCATCTCTCCTGCCTCCTTATGGTCTATGTTGTTGTTCGTCTCAGTGGAATTTATACATTTGTACCTATTTTCTCTCCCTATCAGACAGATGTTCCTCAAGGGAAGATCCTTTACATTCTCCTCTCAGAATCTTCCAAGCTGCTGAGTATGTAGTAGGTGCCCAATAAATGTTTGTCAGATGAATAGACAGTAATCATTTTTCCTGCCAGACCAATGAGTGGCTCCACTTCCCAGCTATTCAGTGAGCACTTTGTTCTAATGATTAGTGGAGTCACATCCGAAGTCTGTCTGTACTTTGGGATGCCTTAAAATTGTTTCCAAGTCCCGTGGGTGGATGAGCTCATTGGCAGGGGTGTGGACCCAGCCTAAGAGCTTAGCTTTTCCTCTGGGGCCCAGAGGGCAGGTTCGCATCTCAGTGACAGCAGCCAGCTGTGGGAATGTGAGAACACGGGCACTTTGGGTGGAACACGTGGTCAGTGTTGAAAGGACACGGGGTGGATCATCCTCAAAGCCAGGTCATGGTAACCCGGCTGCCTGCCAGCTGACCTGCTCTGCCAGGGCCCAGGCTCTGGTAGCCGGGAGTTGCTCTCATTGTGCTTTGAAATTCAGGGCTATGGAGCAGCTTCCACGCAGGCGTGGTGATGTGATTACTCCCCAAGCAGGAGTGGCCCCAGGACCCCCTGGGGAGCGGGCAGGGCTGTGTGAACCCTGGGAACCCCTGCCATGGCTGCCAGCGACCGTGGACCCAGGCCAGGCTCTGCCCCTGAGATTCCATGGCCTCAGAGGGGCCCTGCTGGCACACACTGGCAGCTGAGCTCATGGGTCCTGAGGAGTTAGCAGCCCTGGGAGGTGAGGATGGCATTTGGGTGCCTTATAGATAGGGCCAGGTGGCCACGCCTTTGGCATTCTCGAAGACTCACTGCAGGTGGCAATGACAGTGGTATCATTTGTGCTTTTGTCCTCCAGTAAGGAAAGTATGCAGAGTGTTTCCAGGTTTGCAAATTAAATATATAGAAAGGGAGGAAGATGGCTGGGCGCAGTGGCTCATACCTATAATCCCAGCACTTTGGGAGGCCAGGGCAGGCAGATCACTTGAGGTCAGGAGTTTGAGACCTGCCTGGCCAACATGGCGAAGCCGCATCTCTACTGAAAATACAAAAATTAGCCAGGCGTGGTGGCAGGCGCCTATAATCCCAGCTACTTGAGAGGGTGAGGCAGGAGAATCACCTGAACCCCAGAGGCGGAGGTTGTAGTGAGCTGAGATAGTGCCACTGCACTCCAGCCTGGGTGACTCTGTCTTAAAAATAAACAAATAAAAAGGAAGAGGCCAGGCAGGAAGTGGGGCAGGGTGGGCAGTAGATGGCCTGGGCCCTGGCCTCCAGCAGCCGGGTGAGTATGCAGACCCCTGCTGGATGGTGTGGGCACCTGCGTCTTCACTCTTGCCTGGCTAACAGTAAGGAGCATCCGGAGCCAGCCAGCCTGGGTTCGCATCCTGCTGCTGCCTCTTACGGGCTGTGTGCAAGACACTTGACCTGTCTGTGCCTCAGTTTCCTCATCTCTGGCTTGTTCTAGTCAGCTATCGCTACGTAACAAACTACCCCAAGACATTGGCATAAAACAAGAACAAAAATTTTGTTTGCTCGTGAATCTGGGGGTGCAGCTAGCAGCTCTCGCCTGGGGTCTCATGTTGTTGTATTAGACGGGGGCTGGGTTGGGGGCATCTTGCCGATTCTGTACTTGTGCCTGCTGTTTGGGCTGGGAAGGCTCAAATGGGTGGGGTGAGAATGCTGGATTGGTCTCATCCCCCCGTCTCTCCAACATGGTGGCTTTAGCTGGACATCTTACTTGGCTCCCAGAGTCAGTGTCCCAAGAGAGGCCAGCAGAAGCTGTGTGACCTTCCCTGACCCAGCCACAGGGGTCACGCAGCATCACTTCTACGGAGGCAGCCTCCAAAACTGCCCAGGTTCAAGGGGAAGGTACGGAGATACCCCCTCCAGATGGGAAGAGCGTCAAAGAATTTGTGGACGTTTTTCAGGACCGCCACATACCTGCTGGGGGTGTTGGAGTTGACGGTTGATTTGTGTAAGGCACGCTTACAACATAGGGAGTAGTTAGTGAATGTCGGCACATCTCTGAGCTGGGACCTGAGACATCGTCTGCATTGAAAGCTACACAGAGGGACAGAAGAGAATGGGGCGCGGGAGGGGTCGGGGTTGCAGACTCACCTTCTCTCATGCCAGTGAGGGCTCCTTCTCTGCCCACCCCTCACTCTGTCCCTGGAGTGACCCCCTGGCCTCCTCCCAAGAGCCACGGCCCACCTCGAAAGCCTTGCTGGAGGTCCTGATGGGAGATTGATTCCCACCTGTTGGGTCTCAGGTGTTTCTGTGCTTGGGGTTCCCTGAACCACAAGAGGGTGGGAAAGCCCTAGAGGAACAGGGAATATTCCAGAACCATGGGCAAGGTACGAAACGCTTAGGGCCTCAGCCTCCCTAACTCCTTGAAGGGCTGGACCAGCTTCTTGTGGGGCCCTTTCCTTTTTTTTTTTTTTTTTTTTTTCTGAGATGGGGTCTCACTCTGTCACCCAGGCTGGAGTGCAGTGATGCAATCTTGGTTCACTGCAACCTCCACCTCCTGGGTTCAAGTGATTCTCCTGCCTCAGCCTCCTGAGTAGCTGACATTACAGGTGTGTGCCACCATGCCCAGCTAACTTCCGCATTCTTAGCAGAGACAGGGTTTTCACCGCCATGTTGGCCAGGCTGATCTTGAACTCCTGACCTCATGTGATCCACCCCCTTGACCTCCCAAAGTGCTGGGATTACGGGTGTGAGACACCACAC
>NW_012098098.1:2560306-2569908 GCF_000951045.1 Mandrillus leucophaeus
GAAATTCAGTGACAGGGACCCTTATGAGAGACAGATGAGGAGAAAACACAGACACAGGGGCGGCCACGTGAAGATGGAGGCAGAGATGGGAGTGGTGGGGCCACAAGCCAGGATGCACTGGTGCCCACCAGATGCTGGCAGGGGCAGGAAGGACCCACCTGAAGAGCCTCTTGCAGGAGTGGGGTTGGACATCTGGCCGCTGGGACTGTGAGGGAGGGCATTTCTTTGTTTTTAGTCAGCCAGTTTGTGGCCATTTGTTAAGGCAACGCTAGGACACAGGCATCACCTTTTCCCTACCTTACATGTTTTAAAAATGTGCAATGGTTAAAAATTCTAACATTCCTTATGGACTCTGAGGCCCCCGGTACTGTGGGGCATAGCTTTGGGGACCTGGATGCTGCTGCTCCCTGAGGCTAGGAAGTCACTTCCCTCTCTGGTCCCCAGTTCAGGTGGGAGAAATCAGCCAGGCTGACTGGAGGAAGGTCATTTTCCAGTCTGAAATGCACCTTGCAAAAATCCAGCCTTTTTCCCAGCAGTTGCCCAAGCAGGTCACCTAACCACAGAGGATTAGGGACACCAAAAGTGCGAGGCAAGGTGGGAGGGGGAGCCAGGGCCCTCGGCCCATCAGAGTCCCCAACCAAGCATGGGGTGCCCCAGGACCCCCGTCCTCACTGTGATTCCCCGCAGTGGCAACCATGGGTATGGAGGGCTGCTCCTGCTCACCCCAGGCCTGAGATGCCACCCCCTCCTCTGCCCAGAGGCCCCTCCCTGGGATGTGCTCACTCTGAGGGTGAGGGCAAGGCTCCAGGGTGCGGGAGCCCCCATCCGTGTTCCGCTTTTTCTCACCTCCTACCCCTCTAGAAAGTCGGCAGCTCGAGCCAGCTGGGCTGTTCAGGCTGTGCCCACGGCACCCAGAACTTGCTGAAACAAGGAGGTGCCTGAATCCTTGGATGAAGTGAGAGGGCACCTGGGGCCAGCCGGGGGGATCTTCCCACTGACTTGGAGTGCCTCTGTGGGGCTTGGCGCCCCTCAGTGATCCTCCAGCCGCAGCCAGACTAAGCTCAGCACACCACTGGGCAGAGCTAGGGCTCAGGCCTGAAGTCAGAGCTTGCCCGAGGCCCCGGGTGCAGAGCTGGGGTCCCTGTCTCTTTCCCGAGTGACATGGCCACTTGGGGTCCCCTTCATGTCCGGCCACTGCACCTGGGATGCCCCATGTGTGGTTTCTTGGGTGCCCCTTGTTGGGGTGCTGAACTCATGTCCCTGGTAACCTGCACCTGACAGGGCCAGATTCCTTCCCAGGTTGCAATGCGATTGCTCTGTGCCTCAAGGGAGTTCGGGGTCTGGGAGCGTTGTCTGGGTGCCCCGGGAAGGGGCTGCACCTTGCAGGGCTCTTCCACAGGGGTGAGCAGGCGGGCTGGCAGCCACTGGGCTGCCCCGGAGAGCCAGCCCCCGCCCCCTGCCCACTTCCCTTACCCCCACAGCTGCTGGGGTGGAGAAACGCTGTGACCCAGTCAGTGTTTCTTTTAATGAGCGGCGATTAAAACAGTGTAACCGTGGCGGTTTGGTAGCTTCTTTAGGAGGAAGCAGAGAGCCCAAACAGAATCTGAAAAAAATACAAAGATAAAATAAAACCCAGTGAATTTTTAATAGTGATTATCTCCTGACACATAGCGCGTTGCCATCTGGCAGACACGCGGCCCACTGAAGCTTGGTGCTGGTGGGGAGGGGGGCGCTGGGGGCTCCTGCTGCCACCCCAGAGCAGGAGCCTTCAGGCATTCCCTCCATGGACGCCTCCGTGGCATGTCCTTGAGCCCAGCCACATCGGAGGTGCATGGCTCAGTCCTCCCCCATCTGCCCTGGACGCTCTCAACCCAACCTCTGCCCAGAGACACAAAGTCCCTGCTGACCTGAAGAAGAGGCTGGGCTCTCAGCATTTCTGGTGGGGGCAGGTCCCCAGCTCCAGGGGTAGCTGGTGGCAGGGATCTGCCGGTCCCAAGGCTACCTTATCTCCTTTGAGGATTTCGTAGCTCCAGCCTCATTTAGTCACAGTTTAAGCTGAAGATCGTAATGTTGGTTGCATGGTACCATAGGCCAGGCTCATAGGCCTTTCAGCCCACATTTATTTCATTTTCTTTATTACTTGTTGAGACAAGATTTCACTCCATCACCCAGACTGGAGTACAGTGGTGAGACCATAGTTCACTGCAGCCTCTACTTCCATGTCTCAGGTGATCCTCCCACCTCAGCTTCCCAGAGTAGCTGAGACTACAGGCACGCCACCATGCCCAGCTAATTTTTTGTGTGTTTTTTGTAGACCCAGGGTCTCAATGTTGGCCAGACTGGTCTTGAACTCTTGGGCTTAAGCAATCCGCCCTACCAACGTGCAAGGATTACAGACGTGAGCCACTGCACCCAGCCCATTTATTTATTTTTTTTGAGACGGAGTCTCGCTCTGTCACCCAGGCTGGAGTGCGGTGGCGGATCTCAGCTCACTGCAAGCTCCGCCTCCCGGATTTACGCTATTCTCCTGCGTCAGCCTCCCGAGTAGCTGGGATTACAGGCACCCGCCACCTCGCCCAGCTAGTTTTTTGTATTTTTTAGTAGAGACGGGGTTTCACCGTGTTAGTCAGGATGGTCTCAATCTCCTGACCTCATGATCCGCCCGTCTCGGCCTCCCAAAGTGCTGGGATTACAGGCTTGAGCCACCGTGCCCGGCCCCATTTATTTCTTAATTTACTTTTTTTGATGATCTCGCTGTGTTGCCCAGGGTGGAGTGCAGTGGTGTGATCCTAGTTCACTGCAGCCTTGAACTCCTGGGGCCCCAGTGACCTTCCCGCCTCAGCCTCCTGAGCAGCTGGGACTGCAGACACACACCATCGTACCTGGCTAAGCCCACATTTGTTAAGTGACCACTTGTGGCTGGAGCCTGTGGTGGCCCCTCATGGGAGAAATCTGATGAGTGTTTACACCTTCAGGCACCGCAACACTGTTGAGGTTTGGGGCCAGATACTTCCTTGTCCTGGGAGCTGTCCTGTGCTTTGTAGATTGACCTTGTCCTCTGCCCACGAGATGCCAGTAATACTGGTTGTCCCCGTGTGACAACTAGACACCTGCCCAAACATCGCCAAGTGTCTCTTGGGGGATCTCAGACCATGCAAAATGCCCCTGTTGAGAAATCCTTGTTTAAGGTATGTGTATGTTTCCTGGGGCTGCCATAATCAACGACCATAAACTGGGTAGCCTAAAACCGTAGGAATGTATTATCTGATAGCTCTACAGACCAGGAGTCCGAAATCAAGGCGTGCGCAGGGCTGCGCTCCCTCCGGAGGCCCTGGGGGAGGGTCCTTCCTGCCTCTTCCAGCCTCTGGTAGTTCCGGGTGCTCCTTGGCTTCTGGCCACGTTGCCGTGGTCCTGCCTCCTCCTCCTGTGGCCTTCTCTCTGAGTGTCTGTCTTTATGTGCTATTCTGTGTCCAGATTTCCTTCTCAGAAGGACAGCTCATTGGACTTAAGGCCCACCTTATTCCCACGTGGCCTCGTCTTACCTAATTATATCTGCAAAGGCTCTGTTTACAAATAAGGCCATGTTACGGGGTGGCCATGCATTTTGGGAGGCATAGCCCAGCCCGGCACAGCCCCAAGCTCAGCAGCGACTCAGGGTCCAGTCTGGCCTCCCCCTGTTGGAGCCCAAGGCCTTGCTCAGTCTGACCCTGCTGCTCTCTGCAGCTCTGTCTGCTTCTGCCACCGGGAAATGACTTTAAATGGCCTAAAGGCAAAGAACAAGGTCCGGGAACTGTCACCATTACATGGATCCAAGCGAGATGACTTTGGCACCTCCGGTAGGGAGCAGGGTGCTGGAGAGCAGCGGGGGTAAGGGGTGGGGGCTGCAGCCTCTCCTGGGCTCCCTGCAGCCCCGGCCATGCCGTGGCTCCTCCGACTGAGGCTCGCTCTGTGTGTCTGCAGAGGGCGTTCGGCCCAAGCCCACTGGGCTTCTCTCCACGTCGGCACAGGCAAGGAAGGCTGAGGAGTTCTAGCACGGGAGGTGCGCTCGGCACCAGGGTGCCAGGAGCAGGGCACAGGGGAGGCCTCTCGAGGGAGGACGTTTGAATGGAGATCAGCAGGCAGTGGGAGGGCCATGCAGAAACTGTCCTTCGTTCCACGGCCTATTTGCTGGTCACTGACTGCACCATTTACTGTCCTGGCCACTGAGACCGCATTGAGTAAAAGATACAGGTCCCCGGCCTGGGGAGCTTGTTTCAGGCAATAAACAGTAAAAGTGATGAGTTGAAAGGTGCAAAGTGCTGCGGAAACCAAGTTAGGGCAGGGCTAGGGCCAGGAGCTGGTGGAGGAGTGGGCAGGCTGCAGGATTTAGAGTGGTGGTCAGAGTCCTGGGGCTGCCAGATCAAAGCATCACAGACTGAGGAGCTTAAAACCACAGCTGTTTGTTCTCTCCCGGTTCAGGAGGCTGGAAGTGTGAAATCTGGCAGGGCCAGGCTCCCTCCGGGGCTCCCGGAGAAGACCCTCCCTGCCTCTGCCGGCTCCCCCTGGCTGCCACAGTCCTTGGCTTGTGGTCACATCTCCCTGCCCTGTCTTCATGTTGCCTTTGCTCTTTGTCCCCTCTTCTTATAAGGACACACGTCGTGGGATTTAGGGCCTACCCAGATAATCCAGGACCACCTCATTGCAAGAGCCCTCACTTAACCACATCTGCAAGGAGCTTTTTTCCGAATAAGTCACACGCACAGGTTCCAAGTGCAGATCGTGGTCCTGTCTTTTGTGGGGATCACCGTTCAGCACTACAGGAGGACAGCGGAGACCTCTCTGAGAAGTCTGGTGGGGAGCAGGGCGCTGCGGGGGAGCATCTGGGTGGAGCATTCCCCGGCACTAGCATGACCAGCTCCAAAAAACAGAGCTGGAGCCGGTCTAATGCCTAGGAGAGAGCTCCAACGCTGGGGGCCGAAGGCCCGAAACCAGCACGGCGGGGCCGGGCGGGGCAGAGTGTGACATAGGGAGGCTCCCAACAGAGGAGAAACATGAGCTGACGCATCTTCCAGTGGGTCCTCTGCTGCCATATGGAAGATGAGGCGTGAGGACTGAGGCGGAAGCAGGGACACCAGTGAGCTGGCTCCTGTGCCAGTCCAGATGAGAGGTGCTGGGCCAGGCCAGGCCAGGGACGTGGGACAGAGAAGAGGGCCAGAGGTTTGGGCTGTCCATGCAGGGAGAGCCGGCATCTCAGTGCAGCCTCCACCCTGCCAGCCCGTGCTCCGATGGGCTTCTGATTGTCTTGTGTTTCTCCCAAACAGCCTGCCCCGCCCTCCGCCCTCCTGCCCATCCTGCCACGTTGGCAGCTGCTGTTCCTGGGAGCTGGGGGAGTACAGCTGGAGGTGCACAGAGGGAGGCGGGTGGAGGACCTCGGGCAGCGGGGATGCCAGAGGGGCCATGCCAGCCCCGGCAGGGAGTGACATTTCATTCGCCTCTCTGCAGCACTTCCCACAATTAAACCTGAGCGCCTATTCTGATGGCCTGACCCAGCCTTGGGGAAAGTGCGTCCCTGGGCTGTGTCCCCATCACCCTCTGTCCTCCCCTAGTCCCCCTCGCTCTTCCCACCCGCTCTCTCTTTCCTCTTCCCCCTCCTTTCCTTTTGTTTCCTCTTCCCCTGTGCCCCTTGCCCTCCTCCCTCTCCCCCCTACCACCTTCTCCTCCCCGACAAGCTCCTCTCTGCCTGGAAACTGAGCCTCCAGGACCCCTGGAAGAGGGAGCCTGGGGAATAAAGATGCCATGAAGCCCTTGTGCCAGTTTCCGAAATGAACGTTGCTTTTCATACTTCATCCTTCCATCCTTATCGTCTCTAATTTACTGGACAGACCCCATGGTGCTGACAGATTCGCGGCCGGGACCTTGGCGTCTGAATTTCACTGTAATCTCTGCTCTGTTCTCCAGACATCTCCAGTTTATCTCCTGATGCAGTTGGGGCGACCCCATGTCCTCTGTGCCACCACTCATGTGGCCCAGGCACGATAAATTGTGCCTTGTAATAACACTCCCCGATGGATTAATTGACCCTGCTCTGATGGGCGGTCCCCGACGGCCCCCTTCTCTTCCTGCCCCTTCCAGACAAGGCCCCAACTTTTCCATCTCCTTTCCTTCTCCTTCTCCCTGCCGCCACCAGCCCAGACCCCACCCATCTCCTGAAAACCAGGGGCAGCAGGGGAGGGACGGTTTGCAGAGCAGTGCTAGTACAGACAAGTGCGTTGCTGAATCTCTTATCAGTGCTGGGGGCCCCTTGGGGCTGCCTGCACCTGGGTGGGGTGGGACATCACCAGCCCATGGCCCAAAGGCTGGGGCAGGATGCGGGCAGGTGGACCGTGTTTGTCCTGTGGAGGCACCTGGTGTCCTGAAGCAGGTGAGGGCAGGCTATCCCTCCCGCCTGGCCATGCCGAGGTGGAGACGGTCTCCTGCCTGGAGCCTGTAATTGTGCTAAGGAGTGATGATTTATCACAATGCTGGCTCCGGCCTTCAGAAGCTGGATTATTTGTGGCACGCCTCAGTTCTGTCTGAAGGGCCCGGGCAATTCTGGGCCTTGTAAATCTAGTGACAGGGCCTCTGTCCAGGGGTCGAGGCCTGAAATTTCCCAGGCCAGGGGCCCTCTCCAGAGGGAACTGGAGCATCTTGCTTGTACCGGGAAGAAAGAGGAGGCAGGAGCTGTGGGGGAATGTTTCTTCTAATTGTATTTCTTTTTTCTTTCTTTCTTTCTTTTTTTAAATACTAGAGATGGGTTTCACTATGTTGCCCAGGTTGGTCTCAAACTCCTGGGCTCAAGTGATCCTTCCGCCTCAGCCTCCGTAAGCGCTAGGATTACAGGTGTGAGCCATCGCACTGGCCACTTCTTTATTGTTATTATTATTGAGACATGGTCTCTCTCTGTCACCCGGGCTGGAGTGCAGTGGCACAATCTTGGCTCACTGCAACTGCCGCCTCCCAGGCTAAGATGGTTCTCCCACCTCAGCCTCCGTAGGAGCTGGGACTACAGTTGCATGCCACCAGCTAATTTTTAAAATTTTTTGTAGAGGTGGGATTTCGCCATGTTGCCTAGGCTGGTCTCAAACTGCTGAGCTCCTCCTCCCTCAGCCTCCCAGAGTGCTGGGATTACAGGCATGAGCCACCGTGCCTCACCTTTTGTTGAGGCCTGCAGGCTTCTGAGAACGCGATGGGCTCCCGGGGACCAGGGATGGTGCTCAGTGGAATCCGATGAGAATTCCTGTGGCAACTCGGGGGTACCTGCCAAGGCTGGGGTGACATTCAGGGATGGTGAGGTTTCTGGGTATCTTCTAATCCCCCCACACACATGCGTAAGACAATCCCAAATAAGGCAGGCAGCCAGCAATCCTGGAATGCACGTTCTGCTTTAAATTCCATGTATCATGGCTTCATGGCAGTTGCTGCCTGTGCCTTCTGTTCCCTGGGTCACCAGCCATTCTTGGTTCGTTATATTCCATCCACCTTGTAGCCTTTGCACATGCTGTTCCCACTGGCTGACCCAGTGTGTATGTGATTCTTTTATTTATTTATTTTTGAGACAGAGTCACTCTGTCATCCAGGCCAGAGTTTAGTGGCATGATCACAGCTCAGTCGATCTTCCCACCACAGCCTCCCCAGTAGCTGGGACTACAAGTGTGCACTAGCACGCCTGATAATTTTTTTTTTTAAGTAGAGACGGGGTTTCACCGTGTTGCCCCAGCTGGCCTTGAACTCCTGGGCTCAAGTGATTCTCTCACCTTGGCCTTCCAAAGAGTTGAGGCTACAGGTGTGAGCTACCATGCCTGGCATCGTATGTGGTTCTTTTTTTTTTTTTTTGAGCTGGGGTCTTGCTTTGTTGACCAGCCTGGAGGGCAGTGGTGCGATCTTGGCTCACTGCAACCTCCACCTTCCAGGTTCAAGTGATTGAACCTGCCTCAGCCTCCCTAGTAGCTGAGATTACAGGTATTCACCACCTGGTTAATTTTTGTATTTGTAGTAGAAATGGGGTTTCACCATGTTGACCAGGCTGGTCGAGTGATCTGTCTGCCTTGGCCTCCCAGAGTGCTGGGATGTATATGTGGTTCTTGATTCCTGTGCAACTTCTTGCTGAGTTGGAGCTGACCTGTCGGGGACTGGGTGGGTTTTGGCTCTACAGCCTGTCCCCCATGCCCTAAACATGTATACAGGAGCTGCTCAATGAAGACTCCAAATATGCGTTTTGTTTAATGTACATCCTGACTCTTTAGCCAAAATTAAAGCCCTAGGAGCCCTTCCTCTGTGTGCTACCCACCTAGGAGGGTGCCCCCCAGCCACAGGCACACATGCCCACAGCCACCTGGGTCTACCCGGCACCCCTTATCTTATCGTGAATGCTGCGAGCCCCTCTGGCCTCCTGGGCTCTCGGGGGTCACTTTCCAGGTGCAGAAGAAGGTCTTAGGGTTTTTTTTTTTTTTTTTGAGATAGAGTCTCACTCTGTCACCCAGGCAATGGGTGATCTCCGCTCACTGAAACCTCCAGCTCCCAGGTTCAAGCAATTCTCCTGCCTCAGCCTCCCGAGTAACTGGGATTACAGGCACCCGCCACCATGCCCGGCTAATTTTTTGTATTTTTAGTGGAGATGGGGTTTCTCTATGCTGGCCAGGCTGGTCTCGAACCCCTGACCTTGGGATCCGCCCACCTCGGCCTCCAAAAGTGCTGGGATTACAAGCGTGAACCACCACGCCCGGCCTAGGGTTTTGTTTTTTCAAACAGTTTTACTGAGATGAATTTCTCATATCTCGCAGTTCACCTTTTTCAAGTGTACAGGCCCATGGTGTTGAGTCACCATGACCTCATTTCAGAATGTTCTCGTCACCCCAGAAAGAATCCCCCTTCCCATTAGCGGTCACTCCCCGCTCCCCATTTTTCTGCCCCAGCCTCAGATGTCCACTCATCCGCTTTCTGTCTGTGGATTTCCCTGTTCTGATCATTTCAGAGAAATGGACTCCCATACTGTGTGACCTTTTGTGTCCAGCTTCTTCTGCCAGACATTGCATCTTCACAGTTTGTCCATGCACCAGTGTGTGTCAGTACTTCCTGCCTTCCTGTGGCTGAGGAGTATTCCATGGCATGGGGCCCGGTGTGGTGGCTCACGCCTGTCATCTCAGCACCTTGGGGAGACCAAGGCAGGCAGATCGCTTGAGACCAGGAGTTCAAGACCAGCCTGGCCAACATGGTGAAACCCTGTCTCTACTAAAAATACAAAAAATTAGCCGGGCATGGTGGCGGGTGCCTGTAATCCCAGCTACTCGGGAGGCTGAGGCAGGAGAATTGCTTGAACCCGGGAGCTGGAGGTTTCAGTGAGCGGAGATCACCCATTGCCTGGGTGACAGAGTGAGACTCCATCTCAAAAAAAAAAAAACCCTAAGACCTTCTTCTGCACCTGGAAAGTGACCCCCGAGAGCCCAGGAGGCCAGAGGGGCTCGCAGCATTCACGATAAGATAAGGGGTGCCGGGTAGACCCAGGTGGCTGTGGGCATGTGTGCCTGTGGCTGGGGGGCACCCTCCTAGGTGGGTAGCACACAGAGGAAGGGCTCCTAGGGCTTTAA
>NW_012098098.1:2570591-2585551 GCF_000951045.1 Mandrillus leucophaeus
TCTCAAAAAAAAAAAAAAAAAAAAAAAAAAAAGTTCCATGGCATGGAGAGACCAGTGTGTCCATTCTTCAGCTGGGGGCCATGTGGGCTAGTCCTACCATTTGGGTATGGAGAATGGCACTGGCATGAACTTTCTTGCATGAGATGTTTTTTTCTTTCTTTCCTCCCCCTCCTCCCCCTCGCCTTTTTTTGAGATGGAGTCTGGCTCTGTTGCCCAGGCTGGAGTGCAGTGGCACCATCTCAGCTCAACTGCAACCTCTACCTCCCAGGTTCAAACGATTATCCTGCCTCAGCCTCCCAAGTAGTTGGAATGACAACCGTGTGCCACCATGCCCGGCTCATTTATTTTTTGTGTTTTTAGTAGAGATGGGGTTTCACCATGTTGGCCAGGCTGGTCTCAAACTCCTGACCTCAGGTAATCTGCCCGTCTCAGCCTCCCAAAGTGCCGGGGTTACAGGTGTGAGCCACCATGCTTGGCCAATTTTTGTATTTTTAGTAGAGATGGGGTTTCTCCATGTTGACCAGGCTGGTCTCAAACTCCTGACCTCAGGTGATCTGCCTGCCTTTGCCTCCCAAAGTGCTGGGATTACAGGCATGAGCCACTGCGCCTGGCTTGCATGAGTTTGTGTGTGGATGTTATGTTTTTGATTCACTGAGTGTGGAGGTTTTTAGCTCACCTATCCCTTCTCTGTGCAGGAAACCTCCTGTTGGTGCTGCAAGGGGCTGGCTGGGGACGTCACATTGCTGTGTGGAGTGAACATTTTCTGAGTGTCACTGTGTGCCAGGTGCCAGCCTGAACCCTTCACAGAAGCCCAAGCAGCTCTGCAGTGGGGCTGCCGTCATTCCCAGTACAGAGTGGGGAAGCTGAGGCCCAGGCCCAATGGCTTATCGTTCTGCAGTATCAGGGTTTGTTTCCTCCTCAAAGCTCTCCATGCCTGGGGTTCAGATTCCAGATCGGAGGACGCAAAGCTCAGAGAGGCCCCGGGGTGCTTGAGGCCACACAGTGGCCACGATGCAGGGCGGGTACTTCTCTGCCATTGCCCGTGTTCCCGGCTGGTCCCCAGCACTTGGTTGAAATCACTAAACTAACATCAACATCCTGAGCGTCCTGTTCCCGTTTAATAGATGATGAAACTGAGGCACGGAGAGGTGAAGTGAGGAGCCAGGGTCATCGGCCTCAAGGGTCCCAGCCAGAGTAGGACTCAGGCAGTTTGACTCCTGAATCTACAGCATGGGCCTGACATTGTTCCGCTTGCATGAGAAGCAGATGTTTGGAGGGGAATGGAGGGAAATCCCAGGGCCCTACTGGGCCGGGCGGGACTGGGAGTTTTTCTGGTCCACGTCTTCTGCATCTCGCTTGCTTCCTGGCCGTGTGGCAGGGGGCGCATGTGGGGCCTTTGTGAGCCTCCACCCGCCTCTGCCTGCTCCTGGGTCCCTGGGGAGCTCTGCCGCCACCGCCACTCCACCCTGTTTCGGAGCTCTCTTGAGCCTCAACGCTCCTGTGACTGCAGCTGCTGAAGGGACACCCGTTCTTTGTCCTGGGAGGCCCAGTGGGGCCCCTGCCTTCCCCAGCCACTGAGAGCAAATCACACGGCCCATCGAACCTGTTCCTCTGCTTGGTGTCCG
This sequence comes from Mandrillus leucophaeus, assembly GCF_000951045.1. NCBI lineage: Eukaryota > Metazoa > Chordata > Mammalia > Primates > Cercopithecidae > Mandrillus > Mandrillus leucophaeus. The sequence goes on from NW_012098098.1 coordinate 2,572,217, forward strand.
ATTGCCCTCCTGGGAGACAGAGCAGGGACAACCCACCCTGGGTGTTACCTTCCCAGCAGGTGCGGCGGGTGGCAGGGGTGGCCAAGGCCCCTGGAAAGATGTGGGGCCAGATTGGGTGGCTGGCACTGTCGGTCAGGTCCAGGCCCCCCATCCCCACCGTCTGATTTTTCTGCCTGACATCCCAGTGCCCCCTTCCTGAAGTTTCGACCTGAGGCCCAGAGACCTCTGCTCACCTCCCTGCACTCCTGAAATAATACTCCGAAGCAGCTGGGCTCCACGCTGAGCAAGCGCCAGCAGGGCCCCCAGGGAGCAGCGCGTGCGAAACCGCAGGTCTGCCACCCCCTCCCGGGACAGCGTGTGCTGCCTTTGCTCTGATTTCAGTTTTATTTTTTAATCTGCCCTTGCTCCCTCTCTGGGCCACTCGGCCTCCCGCCTCACTTTCGGTGTTTTTCCCAGCCTGCCCTGACACCTGCTCTTCCTGAGACAGCCACACCTCACTCGTCTCCCCACCCGGTCCTTCCCTGAGCAGCTGAGGTCCGAGCCAGACTTCCCAGGTTTACACCCAGCCTCAGCACGTGGCGCAGCCACTCTGCGCCTCAGTTTCTTTCTCTATAAAATGGAGATAAAAGACATCTCCTTTTTTTGAAAAATTTCCTGAGATAAACCACGTAAAGTGCGTAGCACAGCCAGTTTTTTTCATGGGAGAGGCTTGTACCAGGCTCAGAGGGGAAGAGGCAGTGGTTAACTCTGGGTAGGGACAGAGGAGCTTGATGCTTAGGAAGGGTTTTGAGGGGTGGATAGGAGTTTTCTAGAAGGAGGTGGTAGGGAGAAAAGGGCAATCCACGTAAGAGGAACCTTGCCAAGGAATTGAAGTTAGTTCTTCGTGGGTGGCTCCTCTTCCTTCCAGGGGGAAGGAAGATTGAGATGCTTTTGTTTGACTGGAATCTTCTGTCCTGTGTGTGTGCGCCAAGGTTTCGGCAGTTGATGTCCGTTTTCTGGAAGTGCTTGGCGTGGTCAGTTTCCAGGAGCTGAGACGAGCAGGTGGACACAGGGCCCAGCAGCTCTTTTGACCTTGGGTGTCGCTAATTCTGCCACCATAGCAAGTACATTTAGGAGGACTCTGCGGGCCCGGCACTTTGGGAGATGTGGCGAGAAGCGTGGAAAAGGTGAGAAGATGGTCCTGTGAGACCACGTTTTGGGACCCGGAGATGTTACTTATGATGTGCCCAAAAGGTCACACAGCGTAGAGGTGGCAGAACTGGGGTGTGGAGCAGCCCTCCACCTGGCATCCACATTCTCAGCCGCCTACGGACCATGCTGGCCTGCTCCTTGAGGCCCTGGGGGCAGGGTGGCCAAAGCCCTCACCCGGACTGTGCCCCTTGCAGGCGGCCCGTCTGGCCTCAGTCATTCAGCCTTTGGATTTCATGTCTCCGCCTGTAAAGGGAGCTGCTGTTGTGGACGATCCACCTTGTCCTGTTTGTTCGGGGCTCATAGGCTGTAGGAGGGAGGCCTTGGCACAATGCTCAGTGTCTCCAGTGCCCGGTGCTGTCGGCTGGAGAAGAGCCGCGGGCGATGGGAGACTGTGGGTGAGGGTCCAGCTCCGGGACCCTCCAGAACATGCTGGGAGTCGCTGATGCTGGGGGTGCTCGGGTGTGTGCCCAGTCCTGCCAGGTGAGAGCGTGTACTTGTGTGCTTCCTGGAGGAGGGCGTGGGTGCCCTGAGCTGCCCTGCAAGGGGATTAGAAAGGCTCTACTTGGTCTAGAGCAGGGACCAGGTCAGGCGGTCTGGATTCAAACCCCCAGCCCATCTCTGACAACTCGCGCGACCTGGAATGAGTCCCTCAGCCTCCGCGTGACTCAGATCCCCGCGCCCCCCATAAAATCCTGGTAACGGTAGTCCTTACCTGGGAGCTTGATATGAAGACCGACGTGAGTGATGTGGATGGGACATCTGTCTTCAGTGCCAGCCTCTGTTTGCCAGCCTCTGTTTTGAAGTGTACGTTTTGCTTGTGTGTACAGATCGGGCACCCCCGTCCGAAAATCCAACATTCAAGGTGTTCCAAAATACAAAACTCAGGCGAGCACAGGGGCTCACGCCTGTAATCCCAGCACTTTGGGAGGCCGAGGTGGACAGATCACCTGAGGTCAGGAGTTCGAGACCAGCCTGACAAACATGGTGAAACCCTGTCCCTACTCAAAATACAAAAATTAGCCAGGCGTGGTGGCGGGCGCCTGTAATCTCAGCTCCTTGGGAGGCTGAGGCAGGAGAATCGCTTGAACCCGGGAGGCAGAGGTTGCAGTGAGCCAAGATCGCGCCATTGCACTCTAGCCTGGGCAACAGAGCAAGACTCCATCTCAAAAAAAACAACAAAATACCAAACTCTCCGAGTGGCAATGCGACACTACATCTAGAAAATTCCACACATAAGGACTTCACATGAACTTTATTTCGTGTATAAATTATTCAAAGTATTGTGTAAGTTACCTCTGGCTATGTGGATCAGGTGTATATGAAGCATACATGAGTTTCCTGTTTAGACTTGGGTCCCATCCCCAAGATATCTCACTGCGTATTAATACATGCAAATATTCCAAAACCTGAAAAAGCGAGGCTCTCTGTCCCGAGCTTTCAGAGGAGGAAGCCTCAGCTGTCACTGCCGCTGTTCCCTGCCTGGGTGGGTTGTGGGAGGGCGAAAACAGAAATGGGGCAGAGGGGAGTGCGTGGAGTTGAGTCCCCTTCTCTGTGACCTTCAACCTTGGGCAAGTCCCTCACCCACTCTGTGCCTCAGTTTCCCCACCTGTACACTGGGGTGCTAAGGGGCTGACCAAGAGGGTTTTGAGAGCCTGTCCAGTGCCCGTGGCCCAGCCCAGCCCGGCACACAGCAAGCGCTCCGTGAAGCCTGTGAACAGTTCTTTCTGGTCCCTTCTCTTCCACCAGGCAATGCCCAGGCCCCGGCCACTGTCCCCGCCCACTTGGCAGGTCCTGTGGGATCAAGTGTCCCCGAGGCGGCGGGCTGAGACGGACGGGCCTCCTGGCCGCACACCTGAGAACATGCTGGCAAAAGCGTTTGCTTAATTAATTGACTTTGAGAGAGGGAGCCCATCCCCGTGTAAACCTAGCAGCAGGCTCCGTGCTTGCTGCTGGGGTGCCGCGAATGCAAGGCTAGACTTTAAATAAGGGTGTGATTATTGTTTGAATAATTGAAGAATGTTGGGGAGCTTGCCGTCGTCGGTGTACCGTCCTCCTGTCCCCTGCCAGCAGGCCTCTGGGCCCTGCCCGTCACGGGTACAGCTCTGCTGCCTTCCCCTCAGCTGGGACAGTGGGGGACTTTCAGACCTGTTAGAGGAAACCCCCTCAGCGACCCTCCCCAAGAGGTGCGTCCCTGTTTTCCAGATGGGGAAACTGAGGCAGAGCTGGGGTTACCCCGGAAGGCCCTCGGATTCATGGTAGGGGGACATCCCACACTTGGTGATTTTGTGTGGCTCCCGGACCGGTTACGCTATGTAGGAACATGCCCCTTCGTAGAACCCAGTGAGGTTTTCCCATCCTAACAATCCTCCGACTGGGGCGGTGAGCAAGGCGTGGCCAGGGGCCAGTGGATCCTACACACCTGCCTCTCTCCCTTTCTCCTCTGCGGGTCCCCTGGGAACCAGGAGAGGGGTCTGCGCTCAGAGCCAGTATAGCCAGCAGGACTCGGATGGGAGCCCAGATTCCCGTTCCTGCCAGTGATCGACAGGTTCCTTCTGGAGATAAAATAGTTTTTAAAAATTGGTTGATATAAATTATCCCTCCAAAACCCAAACCAGAAACAACAGATGGATTCGAAGGAGTAAGTAAATACTACAGGGCAGGGTGTACACAGACGTGGCGGAAACCGCAGAAGTGGCCCTTGAGTGACGAAGCCAGGGAGACGCATCCGCTGCACAGCAGGGACCACCACTGGTGCTTCAGGGGCCAGGCCCGTTGGAACGGGTTTTCCGCACGGCAGCTCACGTGTCTCCTGAGGGAGGGGCTGTTATTTCCCATGTTTCTACAGCTGGGGAAGTAGGCGCACAGAAGCTTAGTAACCTCCTTCAATTGCACAGCAGAGCCAGGACTCAAGACCAGGGAGGGCCCTGGCACAGAGACCCTCTCAGCCGCTCCACCTCTGCTCTGTGCGCCGGCTCTGTGCCCGGGGTGGCCCCTTTTCTGTAGCCAGCTCCCCTGCCTTGCCTGTCTCCCTGGGCCCCCTTTCCAGTTCACCGTCTTTGTCCTCCACCATGACGGCCATGTGGGTGCTGCCTAACCCGGTGCCTGCCCTGGGTATGGGCTGCACCCCGAACCTAGCCTGAGGAGCCTGCCTGCTCAGCCCTCATTCAGTCTTGATTCCTCAGCACCTGTCCTAGGCCCGGGGCCAGGCCCTGGGGACCCACCAGTGACCGCCCCTTGCCAGGCTACCCGTTGTCCAGATGGTGCAGTAGGGCCACTTCCGCCACCACAGACAAAAGCAGGATTTATGGTTGTCAGAAAACCATCTGGAACATTCCGGGCAGCGTTCACGCCACCACACCTCCCAGGGAAGTGGAGTGACAGCCTGTGCCCGGAGATAGGCACCCCAGGGCCACCCACTCATGGTTTCCCACACCCAGAGGCATGGATCCCAGGCCCTGTGTTTTCCCAGAGAATGGCATCGGTCCAGAGAGGGAGAGACAGGAGCCCGCAGTCACACAGCAGGGTGGGCCGGGTCCCGTGCAGCCCTGGCACAGCCACTGTCACACCAGGGGCGGTGGGGAGCCCTGTCCTCCTCCTCTTCCTCCCCTGTGCCTTCACCTCTGCCTTTATTTCATGTTCCTGGGCGGCAAAGGAGGGAGCCAGGCACAGCCCCTGCTCAGTCTGTGCCCGCAGCGCCTGCTGCCTGCCGTTCTGGGAGGGCATCCTTCATCCCACAGGCCCGGCCGCCACCGCCGCCGCGTTAAGGACAGATGGATTACAGCTAATGAGCCTGCTCGCACCATTAGCACTCGAGAGCCTTCCTCGGATTAAAGCCGTGCGCAGCCCGCCGGGCCAGCTTGTCACTCGCGAGGTGGGCGCCGAGGCGGCCGGCTGTGCATCAGCGTGCCCGTAATTGTTCCTGTAATTGGGCCGCCTCACTCCTGGGGAGCCTGATGCCACCCTCCCTAGGGATGGCAGGCAGGCAGAAGCAGCCCTCCCACCGCAGCCCCTACCCAGCCCAGGCCCCAGGTAGGAGCTGGGAGCTGCTGCTGCGGGAAACACCCACGTCCTTCCCCCAAACACCCACAGAGAAGGAGCACAGGCCCCTTCATCCAGGCCCTGAGGACGTGAGCCTGCACCAGCGGCTGCCTCCCCTCTACAGGGACCCTGTTCTGGCCCAGAAGCCTGCTAGGGGGTGTCATGGCCCCATTCTACAGATAGGGCATAACGGCAGCTCCGTGCAGTCAGGGCGCCCACCCCAGGTGCGGCCCTGCCAACTGGGGGCACCCCACGCCCAGTCCCTCCAATTGCAGCCTCTGTCCTCACCTCCTCTTCCTCTTCTCTCCTACCCTACTCCCTTCCCCCCGCCTCTCTCCCTCTCCCCTTCTCTCTGTACTCACACATAACACACTTGCACACCCATTCACATGCTGCCTTGGTGTCACCTGCTGTCACACACACGTACGCACACGCTCCTGCTCTCGAGAGCACGCATGTTCTCACTTGCACTCTAGAGCCCGGGAAGCCTTCCAAGGGCAGCAGGGACCCTTCCCTGTTCTCCCTGGCGTTGCCCAGGGCCACCGTTACCCTGCAGCACAGCTCCCACCCCTTGGCATGGCAGGCATCAAAAAGACATTGCAGCCACTAAGTGGCACCAGGTGGCTCCGTTCAGGGGGTGGCATGTCTCCTATCTTAGAATTTCAGGATTCCAAACTGATAAGGCCTTGCCTCTGGGTGGAACTGTCCACGGCTCCTGTGGCTGGCGGCCTTGGTGTGGAGTCTCCTCTCTCCTTGAGGGACCTGCCCTGGCCCCCAGCCTTGTCCCACTCCTGCCCCAGCGAGGATGGGAGCGCCATCTCACTCTCTGCCCTGCCGCCTCCAGCAGCCTCTCCATGCCCGGGATGGAGCGGGCATCTGTCCTGTCGCATGGGCTGTTCTCGGGGGTTCCCCCAAGCCCACATTCGTGGCTCTCTCTACCTCCCTCCTGGCATGGCTGGGGCCTCGCCAGTGCGTGGTGCTCAGTGTGCATTTCTTGGGGTGAGTTCAGCTGTTGCTAAATGTAGACTGCAGGATTCAGGTGAAATGACAGTTTTTACTGATTTCTTGTATGGTCATTTTGTGCCTAGCCCTGTGCCCACCTCACCATAGGCACCCCAGTGACTTGGGGTTCACAGGTGGTTGCCGTGTACCCCAGGAGGTTCTGACGCAGGGAGGCCTTGGGCCACACTGAAAGGCAAGAATTCCAGAAGCTTCCAGAGGCTGCCCTGCCCCAGTGGATGGGTTCTCTGTCCAGTTGGGAAAAGAGGGGAAGCAAAACGGGAGCAGAAAAGATTGTCCTGCTCGAAGTGGACATGGATACAAATAGCACCTCACTGGGTGTCACCTCCTTGCCCCCCAGGAAAAATTCTGCATTTACAGAAATGACTGAGTCTGCCTTGCACTCACAGCCTTGCGTCTCCTCCTGTCACGTGGCGAGCTACCTCCCGTGGATACAGAGGAGTGTTTTAGAGCTCAGTCTTTGCAGAGCTGAGCTCTGGGGTCTGTAGAGTCTTCCCGGCTGTGACGGGCATGTCGAGGGTCTGAGAACCCTCGTGTGGTCTGTGTTTGCACCTGGGCAGGCCAATTTCATAAACACTGAGGCCTCATTATGAGCCAGGCAAATGTGAGCCCACAGTGACCACATTATTCCCCTTATTTCTATCTGTGTTATAGATGGGAAACAGGAACAGAGAGGCTAGGTGACCCACCCAGGTCACACAGCTGGGAACGGCAGAGCCAGGCCCTCGAATCCAGGTCCCCAAGTCCAGGATGGGAATCACCCCACGATACAACCTTGATAGTGACCCCAAAATAGAAGCAGGAAGCTGGGGGCTTGGGGCCCAGGCTGTGCCTTCGGGAAATGGGGGGTGGTGGGGGAAGGAGATGGGCTGTCCAGGCCACTGCTCACTCCGGAATGGTGGAGCTCAAGGCAGGCATCTGTGTGACCTTGCATGGTTTACGTGCCCTTTCCGCCTCGGTTGGTGGTCCCTCGAGGCCGTGGCCCCTGGGCTCACAAAGGGTGGTTTGGGGCAAGGGTGACCCACCCATCACCAATGCCTTTCGCACCTCTAGGGCTATACCCCAGTGCCACTCATCACTCCTCTGGGCTCTGCAGAGCAGCGGCAGCCCCACTGCCTGGCCATCGAGACTCCTAGCAGGACCAGACAAGGGGAGCCTGGGGGAATGTCCTGGAGTCTGTGGTCATCCTCGCTGTGACCTTGCAGGGCCACGCTTCCCTCTGCAGCCAGGAAGGAGGTGGAGGAAAACCCGAGTGATGGGGTCGGCTTCTGGAGGGCCGCTCCTTCCTCCCAGGTGACATGGGCCCTGCCTGCTTCATCTTCTTACTGGTCCTTTCAGCTTTTCAGTGTCCCTATCTAGCATCCTCATCCTTTTGCAGTCTTTTCTCCACTTAATTCAGCTTGTCTGCCTGCCTCCGTTTATTAAGCTCCTACTGTGTGCTTCGGAGTATGCTCAGAGTACAAACAAAGGATGGGACCTGGTTCCCATCCGTGGTTGTCACACATTTATTTATTCGCACAGCTAGTGCATTACAGCCTATGGGGCTGTCTGCGTGGCTAAGCTCTAGAAACTCAGGGTCTTGTTGAAAGTCTGGCTTATTCCTCTTTTGGCAGGTCCGAGCTCCCTGCTCCTGCCAGGTACTGAACTGACTAGTTACGAAATGCTCACAGCCAGACAGGGAAGGGCAGGCGCACCAGGGACTCAGGTTCTCAGTGAAAAGAGCCACAAGAGAGGAAGTTCAAGGTGCCGCAGGAACAGTCTTTCCGGAGGTCATAAAGTTGGACTTGGGTTTTGAAGGATGTGCAGGAGTTTGTGAGGTGGAGAGCAGAGGACAGAGTGATGGAGGCTGAAGGAGGACCTTGAGCTGCCTCTGGGAGAAGCTTGAGCACACCAGAGAATTAGGCAAGGGCCTCAGGCTGGGGACCAGGGGGATCAGAGGTGGGTGATTTCCTGGACAGTGTGGCCAGAGAGGGAAGGTGAAACAGCAGGAGACACCCGATTCTAACAGCTGCCCAGGGATCAGATTTGGGGTGAAGGGCCATCAACAGCCCTGGCCTTTCGTTTTTAAATTGTTAGTATTTGCATTGATTCTTTTTTGTTCCGTGGGCGACATGGTACAGATTACGCCAGGAAAAGCAGGTCCAGAGCCGCCCTCCGCAGACCTTTCTCTCATGCTGGAAAGTATCCGCATCTGCAATGTCCCATGTGCTAGCAACGAACTACCCACAGCCTGGGCAACGCAGGAATGGAATTGTAATTTTATCTCATGTTTATTAGCTCAACTTTGAATTGAAATCACCACCTGTGGCTATTCTACTGGACAGCTCAGGTCTGGAGTCAGAGACCCTCTCCCTGCCCCTAGCCAGCCCTCCCCATCCTGGATGGGCTTTTGAGCCTGGCCAGTGGGGTTTTCTGAGCACGGTCTTTGCCACCAAGATGCAAGAGGCCAGTGGCCCCTGCCTGTCAGTGGGCACTGGGGGCTGGGGGTCTGCCTAGTAACCAGGTGGCACATGGCTCCAGCACCGTCTGCCTCTGCAGTTCTCAGAACCGCTGCGGAAGCTCTCAAGCTGAGACAGGCGGGGGCACATTGCCCCTCCAAGGAGCAGAGACTGTGCAGCCGTCGGACCCAGGCACACAGCCAGCGCCCACCCTGCAGCGCCGGCCCCACAGCCCCCGCCCCACAGCACCCACCCCTCAGTGCCTGCCCCACGGCGCCTACCCCACAGCCCCCACCCTGCTGCGTCTGCCCCGCAACCCCCGCCCCACAAGCCGTGCTTCATTGGTGAAGTTGCTAACGGCCAATGCCTCCTTCACAGGAGGATGAGCTCTTCCCAGCTGAACCCCAGTGTGCTGACTCAGGCCCCGTCTGAACTGGGGTGAATATAGTGTCCCCCCAAACGTCATGTCTGCCCAGAACCTCAAACGTGACCCTGTTTGGAAACTGGGTTTTTGCAGATGTCATCGAGCTGAGATTAGGTCACGTGGGACTAGGGTGGGCCCTAAATCCAATCTGATTGGTAGTTCTTAGGAGAAGAGGAGAGATAGGCCGGAAAGGCTATGTGAAGACAGGTGAGAGTGTAGCGTGGCAGCCACAGCCACGGAGCACCCACACCCACCGGGAGCTGGAATGAGACAGGAAGGACCTCCCTTAGAGCCTTCTGAGGGGGTGCAGCCCTGCCCACCCCTGGACTTCCGACTTCTGGGCTCCAGAACTGAGAGAGAAGAAAGTTCTGTGGCTTTAGCGATGCTGTTTGCAGTCCTGTGTTATGGTGGCTCCTGGAGACATACAGATGGGGGTGGTGGCAGAGACCCTCCTTGGTCTGCTGGCTGCTGCTCCGGCCTCCCTTGTGCTGGATGTTGGGTAGCACCCTACATGTTGGGGGCTCCATGCTGAGCTCCCCCCCAGGCTGAGGGGCCCGGGAGCACCTCGTGTTTTCTGTGTTCACTGGAGGAGACAATGTTTTATAAATCAACTGGAGCCATTAGGCGCTCATGTGGGCAGGTGGGGCCTTCATGGTTGCTGTGGGTGGCCCAGGAGCTGGGACCTGTCTGTCCCTGATTCTGATACCCTGGTACAAACCCCTGGGCCTTGGTCTCCTCATGTGTAAAAGGAGCAGCAGGGTAGAGCAGGTGATGTCCGCAGAAGCGCCCGTTCCCGCACCCCCGTCACAGGTCTAGATCCTGAACTTGACCTCCCAGGCCCAGGGCATCGTGGTCAGAAGGAACGATGGTGCAGGAGGCTGTCACCACGGCCAACCCACCTGGCTCCCAGGCCAGCCCCTGACCCGCTAGCTCCTGCTGCCCCCAAGAAGGTGCCCGGTCACCGCAGAGAGGCACCCCGTGTGGAGGCGGCCATACCGCGAGTGGATGCTGTGGCTGCCCTGACTTTGATCCCAGGGCGGGGACAGAGAGCACCGTGCCTCCAGCCCTGGCTCAGAGCACCATATCCATCAATAGAAGAGGAAGGCTGTGTGCAGCGGTAGCGTGGGGCCTGCCGGGCAATTGATTTAAATCATTTTATAGAGAACCTATGTAAAATAAAAAGCCTTTAATCACATTTGTATCCATTTCCAGGCTCAGTAAATCAATTTGAATTGAGCTGGGTGCCACGGTTACAGCTGATTAGCGTGTGTATATATGGTCAAATTAATGCTGGCCAAGTCTGCTGGATGGGGGTAGAGCCATTAGCGGCCCCAGGAGCCTCCCCACCGAGGGGCTGGACTCCACACCCCGTTCTCTCCCCCTGCCTCTGGCCGCCAGGGTACCCCAAAGCCCTCCTTGAGGTAGGTCCTGCGGGTGCCGGGGCAGGGGTGCAGCTGGGCTCTCCATGCCCCGTCACGGGGGCAGCACCTGAGCAGCTGGAAAGAGCTTTCAAGCATTCTCAACTGCAGCTCAGCCCGGAGCCGCTAGCAGGCACTGTTGTGTTCACGCAGCATCAGGCCTCAATTCAGGCCTCTGGGTGCCACCTGGGGCCAGGAGAAGGACCCAGGATCTATCTGTTTCTTCACCCAGTGTTCACTGAGCACCTGCCAGCACCTGGGGTGCCCTGGAGCCACGGGGAACAGTCTCTGCCCTTGGAGACACACAGGAAGCTCCCTACAGGAACGGGAGAGGTGGGATGTTGGAAGATGTGGGGTGTTCTAGGGGGCTGGGTGGTGGTTTTAGAAGAGAGTGGGTTGGGAGGGGCTTCATGAAAAGGTCATATGTGCAGGATGACTTGGGGGGCCAGGGTGTGAGCCCAGAAGCTGCCCTCTGGCAGGGGTACTGGGGCGCAGGGAGGCCTGGCCTGTGGGCGAGGAGGGTGAGAAGACCCGTGTGGCAGCTGGAAGGAGCTTGGGCTCAGGCGGGGTCGTGGCCCGCCTGAGGAGTCGGACCTGATGGTGGAGGAGGCAAGAAAAGTGGCAGAGTCTGGTCTCCTTTCAGGAAGGAGCAGCTGGTCCCTCGAGCCCTCCTGGGAGCCTGAAAGCCGCGTCTCAGCACACAGTCTGATGAGGAGAGGGGCGGAGTGGGGGTGACGCTGGGCCTGGCTGGATGCAGCCTGGAGGGGCCCCTTTCTTGGGAGACACAGCGCCTCTCTCGAGGTCGGCCGGGGGTAACTGTGGCCTGTGTTGATACCACATGGCTCCATTCATGTGGACAGGAGGTGCCTTCTGCCTGCCTGTCCCTGTCGCTGCCTGGGTCTTGGGGCTGCTCTGAGCACCCCGTGGGCTGGGGCATCTTTCTGCTTACCTGGGCACCACCATCACCACCGAGGTGCTGGGAAGCTGACCCCTGGACACGGGCAGCCAGGCCTGGAGAGCTGGCTACCACCGGCCACGCCTGCCCCTCCGAGGCAGCGGGTGCCAGACAGGCTTGGCTGGAGCCTCTGGTTGACTTGCTTTTCCTGCTTGTCAGAACCAGCTTTTTGGCGGGGACACAGGGACCTTGATGGCGAGCGTGTTTGATCTATAAATAGACTAGAGGCTGCCGGCGGCTGCGCTGGCCGGGAGCCGCCCCTGTCGGCCTGTGCTGAGGTTTTTGGGGTTCCATCTCCAGCAGTTCAGGGACTCAAATTCTGTCCCCCGCCAGCAGGCTCCATCCCCATTTGAGTCCCCCTCTCAAATCGAATCCCCTCCCCTTTGCCGCACCCTTAACTTTCTTTGGAATTCTTTCCCTGGAATTCCAGCAATGATGGCAACAGCAGTAAATGCTTACCTGGTGCTCACGAAATACCAGCCCCTGTTCTGAGGGCCTCACTCACGTTCACTTGTTTAACATCCACAAGAGTTCAATGAGGGGAGGTACTTTCGTATCACCACTTTACAGACGGAGGACTCGGTCCCAGAGAGGCTCCACAGTTTGTCTGAGGCTCCACAGCTCCGAAGTGTCCGAGGTTGGATTTGAACACAGGTAGTTTCCAGATTCAGCGTCCTTGAGTAGCCACACTGCCTAGCAGAGATGACACACAGCCAGGCCTCTTCCTTCCCAGAGGGAGCTGTCCCTGGGGGATTCTGACGCATGACCTCACGGTGCCTTTCTGTTCCCTCCTGAGTCTGCCTGGAGTGGTGCTGGGCTCAGATCACACGTGTCCCTCCTAGGAGTATTTGCTCAGTATCTGCTGTGGGCCTGGAGCAGGGGACAGAGCGGGGACAGAGGTAGACGCCCCTGCCCTGGAGGAGCTTATATTCTGTGTGTGTGTTGGGGATGGCAATAAACGTCGCGAGAGTATGTGACCGGTCTGTGGGTAGGCACACTAAGAGAGCTCAGAGCCAGGGCAGGGTACGGAGCCACAGGGCTGGTGCCAGTGGGGGACAGCGGAGGCTGGTGGGGCGGATGTTGGAGCAGAGGCATGGAGGAAGGGAGCCGGCGAGCTCTGTGTTCTCCAGGGAGGGGCAATGCAGAGGCCCCAGGCAGAACTGTGCTGTGGCAAATTCCCATTGCACCTGGCTTGAGGTTTAAGACTGTGTTAGCTGAGGCGGGGGGATTGCTTGAAGCTAAGAGTTCAAGACCAGCCTGAGTGACATAGTGAGACCCCATTTCTATAACCAATTAAAATAATATTAGCTGGGCATGGTGGTGCACATCTGTAGTCCTCTACTTGGGAGGCCAAGGCAGGAGGATTGCTTGAGTCCAGGAGTTGGAGGCTGCAGTCAACTGTGATCACACTGCTGTGCTTGAGCATGGCCAACAGAGGCAGACCCCGTCTTTACAAAAAATTATGATATTAGCCAGCTGTGGCCGGCTAAAAATTTTTTTTAAAAAATTAGCTGGAAGTGGTAGCTGCACCTGTAATCCCAGCTTCTTGAGAGGCACAAGAATTGCTTGAACCCAGGAGGCAGAGGCTGCAGGGAGCTGAGATCCCGCCACTGCGCTCCAGCCTGGGCACGACACAGGGAGACTCTGTCTCAAATAAAATAAAACATAAATAAATAAATATACAAATAAATAAATAAATAAAATGTTCCCAGCATGTTTTCATCTGAGCTTCAAACCCACCAAGACAGTATCGGCCTTTGTCGATGGCCTGACAACCTAGCATGGCTCATGCAGCCAGTACCGAACCACAGGCCAGGACTCCCACTCCAGTGCTCCCTCCTCGCCCCGTGC
>NW_012098098.1:2585601-2610787 GCF_000951045.1 Mandrillus leucophaeus
ATATTAGCCAGCTGTGGCCGGCTAAAAATTTTTTTTAAAAAATTAGCTGGAAGTGGTAGCTGCACCTGTAATCCCAGCTTCTTGAGAGGCACAAGAATTGCTTGAACCCAGGAGGCAGAGGCTGCAGGGAGCTGAGATCCCGCCACTGCGCTCCAGCCTGGGCACGACACAGGGAGACTCTGTCTCAAATAAAATAAAACATAAATAAATAAATATACAAATAAATAAATAAATAAAATGTTCCCAGCATGTTTTCATCTGAGCTTCAAACCCACCAAGACAGTATCGGCCTTTGTCGATGGCCTGACAACCTAGCATGGCTCATGCAGCCAGTACCGAACCACAGGCCAGGACTCCCACTCCAGTGCTCCCTCCTCGCCCCGTGCTACCCTCTGCCTCAGAAAACATTATGGGCAGGGTCTTCCAAACTAGCTTGACTCGGGGTCAGTGCTTTCAGTTACCCCAACCTTGGCTCTTGGGGAATGGGCCCAGCCATCCTGAGCTTTTCTCTCCCTTTCTCCCCTCCTCCCGAAGGGCAGAGAACACTAGAATAGCCGCTTGTTAAATAATTTAGTGCTGGAAACAGTCCAGCATGATCACAGCCCATAAGAAGGCTACTGGCCTGACCTAGAAATTCCTGGGCCGGGATGGACCCAGTAAGGCTGTGCCCCTGTGCCCAGTGGTCGACCACTCCACGGCCCACCTGTTTTCAGGCAGCAGGGGTCGGTGCAGGTGGGGCAGGGGACAGGGCCCGCTGCCTCCTTTCTGTGTGGGGACTGCCACGGAGGCACCTCCCCCTTCTGGGCGTGGCTTCCTTATCAGAAGAAGAGGGGGGCACCCTTGGGGAGCCGTAAAGCCCCTTCCAGCTTCCAGCATCCGAGTCTACAGTAGGTTGAATAGAGCGCCCCCAAATTCACATCCCCCCAGAATCTCAGAATGGGACCTTATTTGGGGCCAGGTATAGTTGCTGATACCTGCAGTCCCAGCACTGTGGGAGGCCAAGGAAGGAGGATTGTTTGAGTCCAGGAGTTTGAGACCAGTTTAGGCAACATGGCAAAACCCAATCTCTACAAAAATACAAAAAATTAGCTGGGTGTAGTGGGGCATGCCTGTAGTCCCAGCTACCAGGAGGCTGAGGTGGAAGGATCACTTGAGCCCGGGAGGTGGAGGCTGCAGTGAGCTGGGGTTGCACCACTGAACTCCAGCCTGGGCAGCAGAGTGAGACCCTGTCTCGGGAAGAAAAAAAAAAAGGTGACCTTATTTGGAAATGGGATATTTGCAGATGTTATTAGTTGCTAAGAATAAGGTCATTTTGGAATAGGGTGGGCCCCAAGTCCAGCATGACTGGGGTCCCTACACGAAGACATGCAAAGCCAGAGGAAGAGAATGTAGTAAAGTGGCCACAAGCCAAAGGACACTAGGAGCCACCAGAAGCCACCAGAAGCTGGGAGGCGTGGGGAAAAGTCCTCCCCTAGAGCCTGCAGAGGGAGCACGGCCCTGCTGATGCCTCGATTTCAGACGCGTGGCCTCCGGAACTGGGAGAGAATGTGCCTCTGTTGTTATAAGCCCCTCTGTTCGGGGTAAGCTCTGAGGCAGCTTTAGGGAACTAATGCACAGACTTTTTTTGTTGTTTGTTTTGAGATGGGGTCTTACTTTATCACCCAGGAAGGTGTGCAGTGGTGTCGTGACTGCAGCCTCAAACTCCTGGGCTCAAGCGATCCTCCCACGTCAGCCTCCCAAGGTAGCTGGGACTACAGGCATACATTACCATGTCTGGCTAATTTTTTTTTTTTTCTTTTTGTAGAGACAAGGTCTCACTTATACTGCCCAGGCTGGTTTTGAACTCCTGAGCTCAAGTGAGGAACTCCCGAGTAGCTGGGACTGCAGATGTGGACCACCACAGCTGGCTATTTTTATTTTTATTTTTATTTTTATTTTTTTTGAGACAGAGTCTCGCTCTTGTTGCCCAGACTGGAGTGCAATGGCGTGATCTCGGCTCACCACAACCTCTACCTCCTGGGTTCAAGTGATTCTCCACCTCCGCCTCCCGGGTTCAAGCGATTCTCCTGCCTCAGCCTCCCGAGTAGCCGGGATTACAGGCATGCACTACCATGCCTGGCTAGTTTTGTATTTTTAGTAGAGACGGGGTTTCTCCGTGTTGGTCAGGCTGGTCTCGAACTCCTGACTTAGGAGATCCGCCCACCTCGGCCTCCCAAAGTGCTGGGATTAAAGGTGTGAGCCACCATGCCCAGCCATACTGGGAACATTTTAAACCCCTGCAAGGGCAGTTAAGGCCTAATCAAGGCCTCCTGGAGGCTGGAGGAGGGGAGGCTGAGTTTGAGGCCTGCCAGAGCAGCTTGTCCTGACAGAAAGGATGCCAGAGCCTGGAGACCTGGGGTAATTCATCGAGGTCCCTCAGTCTCAGACTCCTCATTTGTCAAAAGCCCTGGGGGGACCTGCCTCAGAGCATCACAGGGAGCCTGGGGAATCAATTGTTCCGCAAGCCAGAGCTGGATCCGGGTGCAGAATCCATCCAAGCACTCTCTGTGGGGGCACAGCTAGGAGCAGGGTCTCTGGCTTCATTTCCCCAGGGCCCGAGTCTGCGGTGACAGTGACTTGACCCTGCTCCCCAGAGGTGAGAGGTGCCCACTTTGCAGCCAGTGGCAATTCCCAGAACCATCCATCTCCCACCACCCCGTGTCTCCAAGGCCGTCGTCAGGGATGAGCAATGGGCCGCCCCTCGCGGGCCTGGCCGGGATGGTTACAACAGGTTTATGCTGCGTGAGTGATGATGTTTGCACGGCTGACACCGAGCGCCACTGGGACCCGACAGCACCGGAAACGAGATTCACAGAGAGCAGAGCGATAAGCACTGAGTGGAAGCTTCCAGAGAGGGAACCATTACTGCGCCTGGGAGACCAGCAAAGGGTGCTGGGGAGGCGGGCAGCCTGGGTGGCCTCGGTGGGGCATGTCTGCAGAGTGGCAACCAGGCCAGCTGTGGGTAGGGGGGCCAACTCATCCACCGCTGGGCAGCTTTTACAGGCTGAGGGCAGAAGTGGAATTCGGGAGAAACTGACTTCCTTGCAGGGAGCTGCGACCATGCTGTCATGACATACAGATAGAGTGTTAGGGAAGATTCAGAACCTGATTTGAGCCGAGTTCCTTGGAGGCCGCGAGTGATGGTCAGGGGGGTGGGAGAGGGAGGGGCAGGAGCAAAGAGATGCTGTCGCCAGGGACCCAGGACAGGCAGGGCTGTAAAGTGCCCCTCACCTGCTGTCACTGGCCAGTTTGGGGCCCAGGGTAGCCCCTGTGGCAGGAGGGTTTCCACGTCCCCCCTTTTGGTCTGGGTCTTTTTCTTTTTTCTTGAGATTGAGTCTCACTCTATCATCCAGGCTGGAGTGCAATGGCTCAATCTCGGCTCACTGCAGTCTCCACCTCCCAGGTTCAAGCGATTCTCCTGCCTCAGTCTCCTGAGTAGCTGGGATCACAGGCATGCGCCAGCACGCCCAGCTAAGTTTTGTATTTTTAGTAGAAACAGGGTTTCGCCATGTTGGCCAGGCTGGTCTTAAACTCCTGACCTTGGGTGATCTGCCTGCCTCAGCCTTCCAAAGTGCTAGGATTACAGGCGTGAGCTGCCACGCCTGGCCCTGGTCTTGGCCTTTCTGGTCCCATAGAAGCTGCTGGGTCTCCTGAGGGTGGAGCGGGTGGGCGCACCTCTGGTGTTAGACCTCCTTCTTTGCCTCCTGTGTTTTACATTGGGACTCTTGTGGCAGCAGGAATTCTCGGATCCCAGCACATGTGGGACCTGGAGTGAGAGGCTTCAGCCCTGTGCCTCAGTTTCCTCATCTGTAGAACGGGGCTGTAGAGCTCTCCACGGGCCCACGGGATGGTTGGGATAAACAAGATCATGCGCGTAAATTCTCCAGCCCAGTGCCCGGCACAGAGTCATGGTTCCCTGAAAGGCACCCCGCTCTTATTTTTGGTCATTGTTTCTAATGGGAGCCTATTTTTCTCCGAACCGTGACCTCACAGCAACCTGCTGAAGAGGACCAGGCCTCCCATGTCTGCACGGCAGTGTGGTGTGGCGTGAACTTACACCTTTGTTACATCTACAAAGACCCCGTCTCTACATAATGTCCTGTGTGTGGTCCTGGGACTGAGACATGGACACATCTTCTTGGGGACACAACCAGCGCTTGCTTCAAGGTCTGGGACTGGGGAACCCGGGGTGGGGTGGGCTGCACTTCTGCACCCCTAGCCCAGAGCCAGCACCATCTCAGCACCTGACGTGGCAACCCTGTTAGTCCCCACAGTCTCCCTGCGAGGGTGGCATTCTTGTTACCCCCTTTTTACAGATGGGAAACGGAGGCCTGGGGAGCTAACGTTGCTTTTACCAGAAGTCTGACAACTGGGAGGTGGGGAAGCAGGTGACCTAGGGACCTCATGCCCTGACCACCGTGCCTGTGTGCCGCGCAGGAGCACCACGCCTCACTGGGGTGGGAGCGAGGTGGGTGCCTGGATCTGGCCCCAGAGGGGCGTGTGGGCAGGGCCGTGCTGGCTGATGAAGGAGAGTGGAACTGGCGGGAGGAGAGAAGCACAGTACGCACCCCCCGTTTGCTCTGCAGGCTGCGGTTCCTCTCCTGGGGTCCTCCCAGCCTGTGCTCATCCTTGCACGGCACTGAACTGCTGGGGTGTCCTCAGTGCGTCCCCTTCCCCACCCTCCAACACACATGCACAGATACATACACAGACATACACGTGCACAGACATACAGACACACACGGACACACAGATACCTACACATACAGATGAACATATACACACATAGACATGTACGCACATGCACATACATCTAGACACACAGACACACACGGACACACAGATACCCATGCATACGGATGTACATATACATGCACAGACATGTACACACATGGACAGACACCATGCATACCGACACAAACATACACAGAGATACATGCATATACACAGACATCCATGCATATAGACTCACGCATACACCCACATGCATACCATACATATGCATAAACACACATGTGTGTATATATGTACATACCACACACATCCACACATGCACACATACAACCTAGACAACCACCACACTCACACGTGTATACACACGTCAGCACACAGTGGTGGCTGTGACAGCAGGAGAGAGGGCTGAGGTCCCCAGGGCCTGGGAGCTTTCACTTTTTTCGACTTGGGCAGTGGTGCAGCTGGCCAGGGGTGGCACAGGCAGGTCTCACTTGGGCTCCAGTTGAAGGAACAGCTGTCTGGCCTGGCCACCCTGCCCCCTGCAGAGTGGCAGGGCCATTGTGGTTAGAGCAACTTGTACCTGGCCTGGGCTGACAGGCAGTGAGAGGCATCGCACAGACCAGGGAGAGACAATGCCAGCTCCAGCAATTGGAAGCTTGATGCCAGAATGGGGAGACGGGCAGGGCTGGGGCCACCATGTGACCTGCATTTGGTGGAAGGCAGGGCTTTTTCCAGGAGGAGCGAAGGCCAAATGGGAAATGCAGAGGAGAGAGACTGCAGGTTCTGAGCAGAGGAGGAAGCCCCTTGGTATCCTCTGAGTATGAGTAGGACTCTAGGACTTGGGACACTCCTGGGAGTGGCTTCTCAGGCCAAGACCTGGGCACAGTGAAGTTCATAGGATCTGCGGCATGAAGGACAACCCAGATTGGCATCAGCGAGAGGGCGCCTGCCAGCTGTCACAGAGAAGGCAGGAAAGTTATCTTTAAGAAAGCACCTCAGTGTGAATGTACTTAGTATCCCAGAACTGTGCGCTTCGAGATGGCAAAGATGGAAAATTTTATGTGCATTTTACTGCAATTAAAAATAATTTTTAAAATTTTATGTAAAAGATACAATTTCAACCCACCCTCCAGTACCATTTTATACCTGCTAGGTCAGCAGCCTCCAAACATAAAACGATAACATCTGTTGCTGGCACAGTTGTGGTGAAATGGACAGACTGTTGCAGCCCGAGCATCATGTGCATGGGAAAAACCTTTTCAGAAAAGCAAAAAAGGCAAAAGTCGAAGTAAGACGCGTGGAGATGTTTCTTCATTTGGATTCCAGAAATCCCATGCTGGAGAATTTATTGTAAGAAAGCAAGTCATAGCAAACAGACACACAAATGGGGGTATGCAGATGTTTGTTTCTGCAGTAAAATCATGGGACCACCCTAAACACCGCACCACAGACCAGTGGTGTTAGTACCGTGGAATATTAGGGCCCCCTCCATATCATCCCCAGTATTGCAAGAGCTAGAAAATAACAGGCTGCCAGGTGCAGAGCGAGGCCTGCTCAGTCTGGAAAAGGTTTGTTCTTTTTTCTCCTCCTGTCCTTCTGTGGAAGGGAAAACCAAATGGGAATGTGTGTTGTAGTTCACGTGGCTTTCCCGCAAACCTCCAGAGAAGTGATAAACAGATCTTTGCATCCTGGTGCTGGCTAATTTGTTTTCAATAGGTTTCAATCAATTACGTGTGGTCTTGGGGAAGGGGAAGTGCACCAGTAATTGGCTAAAATAAATCACTCAGCACTTCAAAAGCAGCTCTCCATCGAGATGTGCACAGCCCAGCCTTCGATTCCTAATAAACAGGTGCATTTGTCCCCCACCCCCTGGGTCCCCGAGCTCCATGGGAACCAAGGGTCTGGGAGGAGGGGCACATCGTGGCAGTGATGGATTTGGGCACGCTGCAGAGGGCACCCGAGTGGGGTGTGCCAGGGCATCGGCCAGCCGCTCTGCCCCCTCCTCCTCCATGTTACCCTTCCTCCTCCATGTCACCCCCTCCCCCCCTCAGTGTCCCTGGCTGCAGACACAAAGTACCAAAACCGGGGGGTGGGGGGCGGGGGGCGCTTAAAAACAACAGAAATGTATTCTCTTATGTTGTAAAGGCCCGAAGTCCCAGATCGAGGTGTCTGCAGAGCCATGCTCCGTCTGAAGGCCCCAGGGGAGGATCCTTCTTCGCCCTCCAGCTTCCTGACACTCTCTGTCTCTGTCAGCACGTGGCTGTCTTCCCTGTGTGTGTCTGAGTCCCTTTTCCTCTTCTTCTAGAGACTCTAGTCTTGGGATTAAAGGCCCACCCTACTCCAGTGTGGCCTCTTCTTAACTAATATCTGCAAAGATCCTGTTTCCGGGATTAGGACTTCACCTTTTTTTTTTTTTTTTAAAGATGGAGTCTTGCTGTGTCGCCCAGGCTGGAGTACAGTGATGCAAATCATAGCTCACTGCAGCTTCAAACTACTGGGTTCAAGCGATCTCCCGCCTCAGCCTCCTAAATAGCTGAGACTACAGGCATGTGCTACCATGCCTGGCTAATTTTTTAAAAATTTTTGCAGAGACTAGGTTTCGCTGTGTTGCCCAGGCTGGTCTTGAACTCCTGGCCTTGGCAATCCTCCCACCTCGGCCTCCCAAAGCGCTAGGATTACAGGCATGAGCCACCGTGCCTTGCCAAGACTTCAGCATATCTTTTGGAGGTACCGGTTCAGCCCACAACACCCCCTTTTGGGTGAGAACCGCCCAGGTCAGGCTGCCGCCCACAGATGCTGCCCCTTGGCTGTGTGGGTTTAGAATGGGAACCCACCCCCGACAGGGCCCTGCCTCCTCCCCTCATTCTCCAACACTTGCAGACTAGATCTCCTTCACACGAATAATTTTATTTCTGAATTTCTATCAGGCCCTGGCAGAGCTGTCATGTAAGAATATTTTGTGGGGGGTGGGGTTGGAGGGGCTGCTCTCCCCACGGGAGGCTGGGCAGGGGAGCTGGGCACCCACCGAGAGCTCTCTCTGGCAGGAAGATCCCGGGGGGAGGGGAGTGGGTGGCAGGGGCACTCAGTGGGGGTCCGTGGGAAGGGGCTGTGCTGGCTGCAGGCGCTGAGCCCGAGGGAAGGCAGCTGGAGGTTGAATGAGGTGGGATGGACCTGCCCGGCCGAGCTTGGGGCAGCCAGAGGGGCCGTATGGGCTGTATGGGCTGAGTCCGGAGAGAGCCTTGGTGACGCCTCGTGCGTGGGGTTGTAGGACCTGAATGTGCACAGTGGAGTTCGATCCTGGCAGCTTCCCTGGGAGGTCAGCCTGTGCTGTGGGTAGTGCCGTGGGTAGCACAGCTTCATGGCCCTGCGTGTGCCGCCCTGAGCACTGTCAGCTCATCTGCTCAGGACAGCTCTCAGGAGGGAGGAAGCAGGACTCCTCCCATTTTACCAATGGGGAAACTGAGGCTCAGCAGGGAGCAGTCTGGTTCCAAAGTTCCCACTATTACCAGCGTACCCTGCGGCCGCGGAGCCAGATTCTGAGGGCAACAGGCCTTCCCGAATTTGACCGGCCCTGGGCCAGGCCTGAGCCACGGCCTCCACCTGGTGGTCCAAGTTCTTGGCCTGTGTCTGCCATGATGGCTGCAAGGCCTCTGCTCTCGAGATCATGAGCTAAAAGAAGCTGGAGAAGGAACCCTACAGGGTCAGAGGCAAGCACACCCCCAACCTGCAGGGCAGCCTGGGGTCAAGATCAAGGAGCGAGCTGGGCAAGGCCATCTTGGTGTCCATGGAGCTGGGAAGGACTGCATTGACTCTGGCTTCTCCAGGGATTCTCTGAAACTTGAGCAAGGTCAACCTGGACTGGAGAGCAGCAGTGGCCCTGGGGGACCTGGAGCAGGCAGGGGAGTCAAAAAGAGCTGCCTTTTCTAGGAGGCCGGGCCTGGGTCCTCACGGAAGACAGAATGCACGGCGGGAGGAGGATTATCGGAGGAGACAGGCAGGGTCCACGGCTGGAGGGCGATGAGGGTAAGAAGGCTGGGAAAGGCCCCATGAGGAGGCCACGCTGAGCTTGTATTTGAGCAAAGAGAGTGGCAGGAAACCATGTTGACTTTGAGGGGTGTCCCAGGCAGAGGGCATGGCCCGTGTCAAGGCCCTGAGGTCTGAGCTCACCAAGCCCATTGGTAGAACAGCAGGAGGCCAGAGTGGGTGGGGCCCCTCGCGGGGTTAAGTGAGACACGGAAGCCAGGATTTTCATTCCCTGTGACTTTCTCTAGCATCTAGGGGTCACTGCATGGGTGTCTCAGGGAGGGTCAGCTGCCAGAATGACCTGGTGGAGAGGCAGCCCCCAGGTGGGAAGGGCGTGGGCAGGTGCAGTCCCTCCTGCCTTAGCTCCCCAGCCTCCACCTGCCCTCAGCTGCCGCTCCTCCTTCTCCTCCTCCTCACAAATCATGGCCTCCTAATGAAGGACCTCGGCCTTGAGAGAACTCCGGGGCCTCTTGCTCTGAGCCAGGTCAGAGCCTCTGCAAAATTACAGCTGTGAGACACGGCAAGGGGAGCGGGGCCTCTGGCCCTGCCGGTAATTACGGCCCATGGAGCTCTGATTGCCGCAGTCCAATTAATTAAACACGGCAGCGACCCAAATTATGATCTCTTGCCTCATACCAAGCAGTATTTTTAACCTTAACTGTCGGGGCTGAACTTAAATTTCCTATCTGGACAGAAGTGTCACCCGAGGGAGAAGGAGGCAGTGTCGAAGCAAACCTCGCCGATGACAGACCCTGTAATTAGAAACTGTAGTGTCCCCGAGACTGGTCTTTAAAACTGTCAGAAGCCAAGCGGCCGTCATTTGATACAAGACTATCATCACCCATGAACCCATTAGCTGCAGGTAAATAACGTATTATGCCGGGGACAGAAAGCAGCCAGGCTGGGGAATTCGCCGGCGCTTAATTAGGAGCGGCAGTGCGGAAGATAGATGGTCATCCTTCTTGCTCCCTTCATTAGGAGGGAGGGTCAGGTGTGGCGGTGGTCGCTGGAGCCCGGGCTGCTGACCCTGCAGAAAAGCACCATCCGCCGCCCACCCTCTGCCTCCCACGGTGCCGCCCACACCTCTCTTCCAGGCCCGTGTTTACTGCTGATCCCTACCAGCTGGTAGTACTCTACAGGACCCCATGCATGACAAGAGGTCAGGTGGAAGAGGTACCCCACTCCGCGAAGGCATCTTGGGGAGGTGGGCTGAGGAGGGTGGGTGTGAACCCTCCCTGAGGGCCGCCCCCAAAGCCCACGATGTAAGGTGAGCACTAGAGTGTGTGCAAAGCCTGTTGTGAGCAGGTGGGTTTGGACCCATGCTGTGGGTCACACGCTTTAGAGGCCGAATTGTGGAGCCCTGTTCCGGAAAGGTCTTTTGAGACCCAGAGGTCTGGCTTTCCAGAGCTGGGTGTAATGACAGCTGCAGCCCACAGAGCGGTCACAGGGGCACACACATGCGTGTCTTGTGACTCACCAGCCACCCCATGGCTGTTTTAAGGTGCTTCCAGGTAGCATACAGTTAGCGTGAAACCCACGAGTCTTCGGAGTCTGGGCTCAGGGACAGTTGGGTTAAATAGTGAGTGATTGCCACATAGTTAGAATTGGGAAATAAAGAGATGAAAGAAAACAATTTTTAAATACAAATAAGAAATTTAAATAAAAAAGAAAAAACTGGCAAGTGAGCCAATTTAGATACATATTAAGTAAATGTATTTGTCAGGATATCTGGGGCTACAGGTTACAGAAAACCTTGACTCAAATTGACTTAAACCATCTGGGGATTTTTAATGTCCCAGAACTAGGAGGTACAGAGCTAGGACGGATGGGGGGTGCTCCAGGCCGGTGGCTCTGGCCTTGGCTCTGCCCTCTGTGTGAGCATCATCCTTGGCCTTGCTTGTGGTGCATGAAGAATTTATAGGAAGGTGAAGGCCTGAAAGGAAGTTATGACGGTGAAGTCACTGCATCAAGAGTTCCTTCTGTTCCCAACCATTCTCCTCGTCATCATCACGTGTGCACACACACGTGCACGCGCACACAGCCCCACGTGACCCAGCACTCCTATCCCTTACCCAGGCCGAATTTGCCTTCTCCTTCTCAGCTTTGGATCCTGGTTTGTTGAATGTTGGGCCTGGCCCTGTCGTGTGCTTCAGGATGGACTCTCTGGCACCCAGGGGAGGATGGTGCTGTGGGTGGGGGGCGCCCCGAGAGCAGGGTGATGGGGTGATGAGCTTCTGCATCTGCCGACGTTCATGTCACCTGAGTCCTTTCCCTCACCTTTCAGGGCCTGCCACGCGACCAGGGGCACCTGAGGCCACTTCCAGCCCCAACCTCCCATGAGCCTGGGAGTCCTGCCCAGGAGGCCCTCCACACATGCCCACATCAGTCACAGCGAGTGCTCCTGGGCCTGTGACGGTGCCTGTCACTCTGCCTGGGAACTGGGGAGGGTCACAGAGGATGGTCCTTAGCTGATCTTACAAAGAATTCAAAATGGAGCCCAGGCCCTGGGAGCATGATTTTAAGGTGCCGCTGTGGTGTCAGACCCACCATTCCAGTGCCAGCTCTGCCACCTGTGTGGGCATCAGTGTCCATCGCTGTGAAATAGGACATTACAGGGCAAAGGTGGGAGTGTTGGGTGGGCACATGCTCGGGGTCTGGTGTGTATAGACACCCCTAACACATGATTGTGATCATGATCACAGAATCTTCTGGAAACTCTGCCTCCCTGGAATTAAGAACAAAAGGTAGGCCGGGTGCAGTAACTCACACCTGCAACCCCAGCACGTTGGGAGGCTGAGGCCAGGAGTTCAAGACCGGCTTGGGCAACATAGGGAGACCCTGTCTCTATAAAACATAAAAGTAAACTAGCTGAGCCTCGTGGTGCAAGCTACTTGGGAAGCTGAGGCAGGAGAATCACCTGAGCCTGGGAGGTCAAGGCTGTAGTGAGCTGTGACTGCACCACTGCACTCCAGCCTGGGGGATACCCTGTCTCCAAAAAAAAAAAAAAAAAAGACCTGGTGGTGCCCTAAACATCTCCAGTTTGTGTGCAAGTTTGGAGTGCCTCCTGAATGCCAGGTTCCAAGAGGGACTCCACGGTGAGTCCAACCGGGGAGCTGACCTGGAGACACCAGCTGTTGTGAGCAGTTGCGCTGCAGAGCTTCCTGTGGTAGCTCCGGCCAGCAGAACTTCCTGCATCCATGGAGCAATGTCCTGTGTCTGGTGTGTCCCTGACGGTCACCGCCAGCCACATATGGTTCTCCAGCATTTGGAATGTGGTCCGTGAGGCCCAGGAACCAAATTTTTCCTTTGATTTTATTTCAATAATTTAAATATAAATAGCCACATGTGGCTACCGTATGGATAGCTCGGCTCTATTTGGGGGTGGGGAGGAGCAGGCACATGGGGAAGGCTCAGCTGATGGATGGCGTCCAAGCGTGGCCCTGAGGGATCTGGTGGGTTCACCAGGGAGGGAGAGAAGGGTTATTCCAGGAAAAGGGGACAAGACAAGCGAAGAAGGAGCCAGAAGAGCGGGGCCTGTTGGCGATCAGGGGAGCTTCTGGAGTGGCTGGTGCAGAAGAGTGTTTTGAGGATGGAAGAGGAGGTTGGCCCAGGTAGTGGAAAGCGTACCTTCATGGGTTGGGTGTTTTCTTGTATGTAGAGCGGGTGTGTTTTCAATGCATTTCAACCTGGGGAGGTGGGGGCGGTGCTGTAATCATAAGAGCTGCTAACATCGATTAGCCCTATGCCAGCCACTGCCATTCATTCATTCATCAGCCAGTCCGTGAGCTCCTGCTACCTGCTGGGGAAGGTGATCATAGCAGATGAAGCCTTTGTTCCCCCAAACCTTACAGCTTAGTGAGGGGATAGTGCTAGCAAAGCCAGCAATCGCTCAGCCACCCTCCCCTGTTGAGCCAGGGAGGACCCGACAGCCCCCTCCTTCCAAGGCATGGTCCAGAGTTGCACACACGCCATCCCACAAGCTTGGAGCCCGTAGCCTTGGTAGCCTGCAGTGTGCCGACCAGTGACTCTGCCTCCCTCCTGGGGTAACTGTGTGGGGTTGCGGCTTCTCCGGAGTGCGTGCTGGTGACATATTTGGTTGGCGTGGCTGTGTGGCTGAGAAGATCCATCAACGGGCGTCCTCGATGCTCGCCGGCCCTGAACCACGTTTTAATTTGCCAGTCTGTGGGTTTCCTATCCACGTATTCATCTAGATTTGTGTCAAGCGAGATTGCTTTTGTCTTCTCTGCCTGCTCGTAAATCCCTCTGCAGAGCTCCGTCCTCAGCATTCTGCTTACGTGGTATCTGGTTTGGAAACTGAGCAGGGGGCTGTGGTAGGCGACCTCACAAGGCCAAACCCCAGTCGTCCCTCTCTTCCTCTGGCCTCACCCAGGTCCCTGGGCTGGGGTGGGGAGGGCAGCCTGGAAGCCTGGGATTCCCATGCGGGACCGCAGGCAGGGTTACTCCTCCTTACCCAGTGGGTGCTGCATTCATCTGTTGGGGCTGCCATGACAAAATGCCACACACTGGCTTGAACCACAGAAATCCATTCCCTCGCAGTTCTGGAGGCCAGGAGCCTGAAGTCAAGGTGTGAGCAGGGTTGGTTTCCTCTGGGGCCTCGCTCCTTGGCGTGTGAATGCCGTCTTCCCTCTGGGTGCGGGTCTGTGTCCACACCTCCTCTTCTTATGGGGACACAAGTCCTATTGGATTAATGACACCCAGGTGACCTCATTTGACCTGAATCACCTCTCCAAAGGCTCTGTCTCCAAATGCAGTCACATTCTGAGGCCTGGGGGCTGGGATGTCAGCATATCAATTTTGGCAGGACACAAATCAGCCCATAATAGGTGTCATTTTCCCTCTTTTTCAATTTGAAATGGATGCGTCATATTCATCAGAAAAGTTGCGAGCACACACCTTGTGTGTTTCTATGGGCTGAGCTCACCATGTAATGGGCCCCTGCCCCAGGGGTGCCCAGGTGTGCCCAGCCCCCAGAAGCCACCTGCTGATGGATGGGGGCTGAGGTGGCCAGTGCCCCAACTTCTAAGTCCGTCACTTGTCTTTTTTTTCTTTTGAGATGGAGTCTTGCTCTGTCTCTCAGGCTGGGGTGTAGTGACTCAATTTCGGCTCACTGCAATGTCCGTCTTCGGGGTTCAAGTGATTCTCATGTCTCAGCCTCCCGAGTAGCTGAGATTACAGGCACACACCACCATGCCCAGCTAATTTTTGTATTTTTAGTAGAGGCGGGGTTTCACCATGTTGACCAGCCTGGTCTCCAAGTCCTGACTTCAGGTGATCCACCCGCCTCTGCCTCCCAAAGTGCTAGGATTACAGGCAGGAGCCACCGTGCCCGGCCTCCGTCCCTTATTTTTCGGAACAGATGATGTTCCAGAATGACATACGCAGGTAGCTTCTACCCAGCCCCTGCTCTGTTTCCGCACCACCAGGGGCGAGAGGTGAGTTGGGACTGGACGGGGAAGAAGCCAGCAGCTCCAGAGGGAGCACACGCCCTGGAGGGCTTTGTAGAGAGCCAGGAGGGCTGTCTGCGAGGGGTGAGAGGTGGTTGAGCTTCAACCTGGGCCTCCAGCTGTCCGTCCCCTCAGCTGTGGCCTGGGTGGGTGTCAGGGCAGGGCCCGCAGCCTTTAAAACATCCTCGGCGAGCTGCCTCGTGGACACGTGGCAATAGTTACCCAGACACAGCCTCGGAGGGGAGACTGCCCCTTGCGCTCGATATGCTGGTGGAAGCTGCCGTGCTGGTCTGTTTTTCTGTAGAGACTGAAATTAGCAGGAAGCTAATCAGGCTTTGTCTTTTACCTTGAACTTTACATCCAGGAGAAAGGTCTGTAACCATGTGCCCAGCCTGCTGTCAGGTCCTGGGGGATGTACAGACGTGTGTGTCGGGGTCTTTCCCCCTCGGCTTATGTGCACTGGGTGGGCACAGGTGGTTCACTGGACAACGGCACTGCTGGTCACTGGCGACTGGCTGGCTGGGACACAGTGGGTATGTCTGGTAGGGCTGGGCAAAGGTGGGAACATCAGGTGGAGGGACTTGAACCAGGACCTGAGGAAGAGGAAGGATCCAGGTAGCCTCTGTAGAGAAGAAAGGCTTGCCTGGTGAGGGGCAAGACACGGACAGAGGCTGGAAGGCCGGACAGAGCGGAGTTATCGTGTGACGGAGAAAGTGGCCTGCCCCCATGATGGGCGTGTGGGTATGTGTGGGTGCACATGGAAGCGAGGGGGCCGGAAGGGTTGGATCCATGCCAAGGACAGCTTTTGGTGGTGGTAGCAAGGGTCCTGGCCATAGGAAGTCAGTGTTGGTGGTGGACCAGGGCTGGGGCCTTCAGAGGCTGCCTGAGCCTAACTCAGAACAATGGGGGAGTGGCTGGCTCCCATCTGGTGTCCTGTTCATCTCAGGAGCCCCCAGCTCCAGGTACAGATACGAGGAGGCCAAGACCAAGGCCAGAGCCGTCCCCGCCAGCTCCAAAGTACGAAGGGGTCATCATCTTGGTCACCCACCTGGAGGGTCTGAGCTCCGTTTGGCCAGCGACCCCGGCCCTTGTTGTCGTCAGCTTGCCTGGTGCTTTGCGAGTGCCTGATGACTGTGGAGTGACATTGAATGGAGAGGCCAGGAGGCTCCATCTGAGGGTGTGTGCTGGTCCTGAAAGCCAGTGTGGGGAACAAGAGCAGACTGGCCATGCTGGGTGTGGGACATGTGTGCTGTTAACGGCACACCTCGGCTGCCTGCCTGCTCCCTGACTGCGTGCCGTGAGCCCCATTCGTGAGGGTAAATGTGTGTGTGTGTCTCTTCCTTACCTCTGTCAGAGACTGTGGGAACCTTCGAGGTGTTTGGAAGGGAGAGGAGACCCCCCCCCGCCCCCACGTCCTGATCCCTTCGTCCCCTGCAGACGGTTCCTCTGACAGAAGCTGACAGGAGCCATTTCCAAGATGGATTGATTCAATTTAGCACAAATTTTTGCTGGATTTGGTGACGTATGGCTCCCTGTTGGAACCGCATTGAATGTGACTCCAAAGAGAGAGGCTTTATTAGGCCAGGCAGCGCTGAGCAGGTGGGGCCCGGGGGGCCAAGCACCCCCACGCCGCCACCATCAGTTGCACCCGCCCTGGAGCCCCCAGGGCTCCCTGCCTGCCCCTCGGCTCTCCCATCATTAGGGGGCCGCTCAGCTGCTCAAAAAGAAAATGCTTTGTGAGCCGGCTTTTCATTGTACTCCGGGGGCTGAATTTCCATTTTATTCCCAGAAGCAAAGTTTTGCTGCCACGAGGACCCCACTGTGTGAGGCCCAGCACGAAAGACTCCTTCCCTCTGGGCTGATAAATTCTTAATGGAGCTGCACTCCAGCATCCCCCGGGCTCACCCACCGCTTCCCCCAGCCCAGGACCAGGGCCCCAGCATGTGTGTTTGTGTCAGCATGTGTGTGTGTGTCGAGTGTGTGTGTGTGTCGAGTGTGTGTGTGTGTGCGTCGGTGTGGCCTGCATGCACCCGCCTTGGCGGGGGTACACATGGCAGCCTTGCTTTGTGCCTGCAGCTGTGTGTGTGAGAACAGGCCCTGGGCTTGGTACCTCAGCAGGGGCCGGGGCTGTTTCCGAGGCTCTCTACTGGAAAACACTGGAAGGGAGGGGGAACCCAGTCTTCTAAGGGAGGCAGCCTCCCAAGTGTAGGTGCATGTAGTTTTGGCCTTGTAGGAACCCTCCCACAGCTCCTACCCATGAAGTGTGAAAGTCAGAGTTGCCCCTGGAACCCCAGAGCTCCCCCGCGACCCCTGCAGGCCTCCTGCTCAACCTGCTCCCTGCACCATGTGTCCCACTCCTGCCTCACAGGCCTCGTGGCTCCAGCCTCAGGGCCTCTGCACCTGCCGTTCCCTTTCCCTGGAGCACTCTTCCCAGGTCTGCACAAGCTCATGCTCCTGGCTCCTCCTTTATCCAAAAGCAACCAACCTTGACCACTCTGTCAAAAACTGCGTCAAAAAACACCCCGTTCCTCTCTGGCTTTATTTTTGCACTTGCATGCATTGCTGTTTAGCGGCTCGTACCCGTAAAGCTCCATGAAGACAGGGACTGTGCTCTGTTTCTTCACTCCTGTGTCCCCAGTGCCCAGAACAGTGCCCAGCACTCAGTGAACATTAGACGGATGGAAGAGGTGCTGACCGAGTGCCTGGCTTGCTGTGGCCATCTGAGCTGGACTCAGAGAAGCAAGAACCTGAAGGCTTTTCCCTTTGTATGTGTGGTAGGCTGAAGAATGCCTCCCCGCTCCAGACTGGGCTCAGTGGCTCACGCCTGTAATCCCAACACTTTGGGAGGCTGAGGTGGGCAGATCCCTTGAGGCCAGAAGTTTGAGACCAGCCTGGCCAACATGGCAAAACTCCGTTGCTACTAAAAATACAAAAATTAGTCGGACGTGGTTGTGCACATCTGTAATTCCTGCTACTCAGGAGACTGAGGCACGAGAATGGCTTGTACCCGGGAGGCAGAAGTTATAGTGAGCTGAGATCGCACCACTGCATTCCTGCCTCGGCGACAGAGTGAGACTCTCTCAAAAACAAAAAATGGCCTCCCAGCCACACGCGGTGGCTCACATCTGTAATCCCAGCACTTTGGGAGGCCGAGGCAGGCAGATCACCTGAGGTCGGGAGTTCGAGACCAGCCTAGCCAACATGGAGAAACCCCGTCTCTACTAAAAATACAAAAAATTAGCCGGGCATGGTAGTGCATGCCTGTAATCCCAGCTACTTGGGAGGCTGAGGCAGGAGAATCGCTTGAACCCCGGAGGCGGAGGTTGCAGTGAGCTGAGATCACACCACTGCACTCCAGCCTGGGCAACAAGAGCAAAACTCCGTCTCAAAAAAAAAAAAAAGCCTCCCAAATGATGCCCAGGTCCCGATGCCCTGAACCTGTGTATGTGACCTTATTTGGAAAAGGGGTTTTTGCAGAGGGGATTTAAGTTAAGGATTTGGAGATGAGATTATCCTGGAGTATCCAGGTGGCCTAAATGCAATCTCAAGTGTCTTCAGAAGAGACAGACAGAGGGAGATTTGAGACACACAGGGGCTGGAGTGATGCAGCCACAAGCCAAGGAACACCTGGAGCTCCAGGAGCTGGAAGAGGCAGGAAGGAGCCTCCCTAGAGCCTCCAGAGGCAGCAGGGCCCTGCCTCTGCCTTGATTTCAGCCCAGTGCTACTGATTTCCAACTTTTGGCCTCCAGTTCTATGAGAGAAGCTATTCTGTTGTTTGAAGCCACCGCAGGGCAGAGACCCCTGCAGGCTGCTTGGAGGGCTCTGATCCCCAGCCTCTCCCACTGCTCTGTAGTCGGGGTCTCCATGCAGGAGTGGGGGGAGGTACGTCGCAGTGGTGTGAGGGTCGGAGGGTGGATGCAATGTGTGGGTGGGAGCAGAGGGGAGAGAATTTGCACAAGGTGTAGGGAGCACTGTTCTGCGAGTCCACAGCCTGGCTGGGCCCACCATGGTCATTATTAAATCTTGGCTGTGAGGCAGGGGTGTGGCCCTGGGGACATCCTCGGGCTCAGCAGAGCCCCCTCAATACCAAGCCTGGACCCAGACAGTATTCACTGGAGTTGTGACCCAGAGGGAACACAGCAGGTAGCTGCGAAGCTGTTAGAGTAGGTAGCAGGACCAGCCAGACCTTGAGGACAGCTGTCGGTCCCCAGGACAGCGTCTTGCACTGAAGCCTGGGTTTTCCAGAAGGGACTCCACACTCGCTGTGCTTCTGCGAGCCAGTACTGCCTGTGCCACCCCCCAAATCCTGGCTGTGCCATCAGTCTGCCTGATGGGAACCCCACACTTCAAAGTGCTCACGGGCTAATCCTGTCCCTTCCCCAAGATTTTTTCGGGGACTGCTTTTGATATGTGTGGTGTTTTCTTCCCTCTCTTTTGAGGCAAATGGCTGATTGATTGCTTTTCATCTCCTACTTTGAGTAGCTGTAAGAGCTACTTTATATAAACATCAATTACAGGCACGGAATAAATGAAGGGCCGCTCACACCACACGCATTAGAGTCCACTCTGATATCAAAGCGCGCCCATCACCCAGGGAACGTGAGTGGCGGGGGCTGATTAGCCAGTGATGTTGGTGGAGACAGAAGCTAATTTAATTGCAGGTCCGAGAAAGTCAGGTATAGGGGGACCCCAATCTTGCGTGCGTCTTTCCGGCCTGCTGAATCACGGAGCTGGGCAGCGGCGCATCGCCAGCCTTGGGAGAGTTGGAAGGGCCAGCTACAACCGTGGAGTTCTGCCCACCACGCTTTATCTGACCCTAAACCCCAGCTGCTGTGGGGAGCTCTGGAATCCCTGAAAACACTCCTGTGCCCTCGCCACTGTCTGCTTTCTCGGGACCCACAGCCTGAGTTCTGAGCCCTGTGGGCGTCTCCATCGCTCTGCTCTGTGGTCCATCAGCCCATCTGGGGAGCTCCTCACTTGGCCCAGCAGGGACCCCTGAGCCATGCCTGACTCCTGTTGCCTCTGTGTCCTGCCTCTCCCTCTCTTGGCTCAGAGATGGCGGCTGGGAGCATGAACCCAGACTCCAGTCCACCTGGATTTTCTCTCCTGGCTCAGAGATGGCGGCTGGGAGCATGAACCCAGACTCCAGTCCACCTGGATTTTCTCTCCTGGCTCAGAGATGGCGGCTGGGAGCATGAACCCGGACTCCAGTCCACCTGGATTTTCTCTCCTGGCTCAGAGATGGCAGCTGGGAGCATGAACCCGGACTCTGGCCTATCTGGTTCCTTCTCTCCCAGCTCAGCCACTTTGCAGCTGGGTGACCTAAGCCACTTCCCTAATGCCTCTGTGCCCCTATTTGCTCCTGAGTATTGTGGGAAGAACAGCCTTCCCACAGTGGTTGAAACAGTGCCTGGAAGCACTGCCCGTCCCCACCATGGGGGGCTCCTGCAGGCTACCCCCCTGCCACTCAGGCACGCAACGTCCTCTCTTCTCTTCCCTCTCTGCTGCTCCTCAACCTGAAGACCCATTCCCAGGCTTCACTGGGCCAGCCCCTTCTTTGTCTGCCCAGCTTCTAGAAGGACTTAGGGGAAACTGCTGCCTCCAGGCCTCACCCTCCTCCTCCAGGAAGCAGAAGGAATCCCACCTGAATGCCCACAGCTCTCCTGGGCCCTACACCTCCTGCCTGCTGCACGGCCCCTGGGCCACTCCTTCCCTGTCCTACTCCTGAGAAAGGGCTGCTCTTGGAGCCTGCCTCCCCCGCTCTGCCCCGGTGCACACTGCAGACCGGGGAGGGGGGTCCCACATTCCTTCAAACATCAGAATCCCTCCAGGGCAGGGCACGTGTGTGATGCGGAAATCAGGACCCCACCGCGGTGTGTGATACTCTGGGTCAGGGCCCCGGCGTCTGCATCTGCATTTCCGCTCCTAGGTAGTGCTGCTGCTGGAGTCCTCCTGCTGAGACCACTCCACGTTGGGATCCCTGGGGCCTCCTAAAGAAAACAAAAGACCCCAGACTCCCCAGGTGATTCCGGGGTACACCATGTTGAAGAAAGAGGTCTCCCTTGGGTGCAGAGGTCAGCACTGATCACTCTCCCCGCCTCCCTCTGGAAGACGCCCCTGCGCACCCGGCCCTCCTCCCCTGCTCCCTTGCTCCTCTCAGCTTCCCTCCTCCCCTCTCTTCCTCCTCCTCCGTCTCCCCTCTCCCCTCCCCGGTTTTTCCCTTCCCCTCTCACTCTGTCCTCTTCCTCTCCCTCCAGTTGAGTCTCAGGGGAGGAGGACCAGGAACCCCCAGGCCTTCCCTGAAAACAGCTCTGCACTGCTGCCTGCGTTTCCCCTTTCATGGCACCGCCCCCCATCCCTTGCACCCTCTGAGTCCTGCCCCCAGAATGCCTGCATGCTCTCGAGTCCCCCCAGCAGGGCAGCTCCTGGGGCGTCCTTCACTCTGGAGGAGGGGCAGGGCAGTCAGGCCTGGGGGTGGCGGACTTGGCTGTGTAGCCCCCTTGCCTGGGAGAGTGACACCACTGGAAGCTTGGCACGGCCTCTGGGAAGGCAGCCAGCCCCACTCTTCACCCTGCTGGGCTCCTCACATAGGCGGCTGAGCTCAGAGGCTCTGCGCCCATTGTCCCTGGGAAGGGCCTCTACTGCCAGAAACCTCTCCTTCCAGGATGGAGGTTTCCCAAGTCCAGATCACACGTCCAGGCCCCGAGTGCCTGCTCTCCGCCTGCCCCTTGCCCCAGGGGGTGGTCAGGGCCTTGGCAGGAGGTTCCTGAGCCCCCAGCAGCTCCTCTCCCCGTCCCTGCAGGGATCCTGGGAGCTGCAGGCCAGGCTGGTGAGTCAGAGGCTTGGCAGGGATGTGTGTGTGCATGCACACGTGTGTGTGTTCGCCCGTACGTGTGTGTGGGCATGTATTTGTGCGTTTGCCTATGAGTGTGCGTGTGAGTGTGCATGCATGTTTGTGTGTGTCTGCAGGTGTACCCGTGGGCACATGTGAATATCTGGGCGGATGTGTGTGCACATGTGTGTATGAATGCATGCATGTGGATGCGTGTGCACACGTGTCGGGGGTGCTCCGCCTCCGGGGAGCCCAGGAGGCGGTCTTGCCGCTCCCAGCGTGCCTCACTTTGACAAACAAGCCCTGATGTTTCCCAATCGGCATTCCAGCTTTCTGAAATCAGTTTCCATCTGCGGGCACCCGCCTCACCTCTGCCCCCATCCCCGTCCTCAGGGGCCTGCACTCCAGCACTCTAGCCTGGAGACAGTGCCTGGGGAGCCAGGAGCTGCCTGGTCTCAGCCCACACTCCCCCGAGGCCCCTCCTGCCAGCCTCCTGGGCCGTGGGCTTCCGTGCTCGGCAGGGTTAAGTAGCGAGCCGGCGGTGGGTGGGGAAGAAACATGGCTGCTTCTCTAGCTTCGGGGCCTGGGGTCACCCTGAGAGTCTGCTGATGAGCTCTGGCAGCGGGTGGGCGGAGGGACGTGGGGAAGGGCAGGAGCTCACAAAGAAGGGCCAGAGGCTGGTCTCAGCCTGACCTGTGTCCTCTGAGGACCCTGGGGCGCCAGGGGCCTGGACTGGGCCAGGCAGTTTTCCATGTGTAGGGAGATTGCCTGAACAGGTCGGCGGCCGTGGAGGGCGGGGGCTGGAGTTGGAAATGTCCCTGATACTTTCCAGGGCACCTGGCAGCTGGGCTGTGCAGAGCTGAGGTCCCAGGCTAGGATGGGTTGGGGCGGAAACACATTAGAACCGGCTCTTCAGTGGCCCCCAGCACATGTGGACAGAGCCCTTTAAGCACCCCAGAAATACGGGGCAAGAAACCCTGTCCCCTCCTGCATCTTCTGCCAAGGCCTTAAGCCTACCCTTCCCCACCGGCTCTGGCCAGTGGGTGTTCCCACCCAGGGCCTGGGACTCCACTCTTTGCTGTCCCAGCACCGCACACACAGGGCAGGGGGCAGGCAGGGGAAAGGGCAGAGAGGAGATGGGAGGAGGAGGAATAACATGCGGGCACCTGGCTGCAGCCGAGGCTGGGAAGGGAGGCCTGGGGGCAGTGGCATTCTCGGTCTTCAATCCAGTCTTCCCTCTTACCAGAGCTTCCCTAGAGCTAAGTCTGTGGTCCCTGCCGCGGACAGATTGTTTCACGTGAGCCTCACAGGGACCAGCCCCCTGGCGTACTCACTCCTGGGAGGCCTGGGGAACGGGGCGGAGCTGAGCTGTGATCTGGTGCCAGCACCTGTGATCGCAGGACCTTGGGCAGGCTGCTGCTCTACTTGTGACCTTGTGACTGTGACTCGGAGACAGTGCCAGCACCCACTTACCAGAGTTCAAGGGGGTGGTGGGCAACAGTGTTGGAGTGTGGTGTGGCCCAGGGGTGGTGGATATTTCAACAATGATTAAATATTCTCTGGAGATCAGCCTGGGCTGTACAGAGAGACCCCCATCTCTACAAAAATTAACAAAAATTAGCCAGGCATGGAGGATCTCTTGAGCCCAGGAGGTTGAATTTGCACTGAGCCATGATGGCACCACTGCTCACTCCACAGGGCGACAGAGGAGATCCTGTCTCCAAAAAAAAAAAAAAAAAAAAAAAAAAAAAAAAAAAAAAAAAAAAAAAACACATTTAAAAAATTACCCGAGACTCAGTTTCCTCAGCTGTAACATTAGAGGAATGAACCAGGAGGTGGGCTGGATCCTTTCTAAGGCCCCCCTACCATTTTTTCCACCTTGATTGGAGGAGCCGGGTGGTATTCGTAGCGTTACCCACTAACCACGGGGCGCAGCTCGGGGCAGGGATGTGTCTTGGTTCTTGATGTTCCTGGTGGGTGGGGGGCTTCTGCCTTCGTTGGGGGCAGGCTGCGCCCCCCCCTCGCTGGGGAGATGAAGAAGGCAGCCTAGGGTTCGACAGCACACAGGGTCCATCAGATGGGTCCCTCCCGGTGTCTCTGTGGGAGATGGGAGGAGATGGGGTACCCTGAGGACACATGCAGGGGCCTCAGTTCTGGCACAGCCATGTGTCCTTGGTCCTGCTGCTTAACCTCCCTGTGCCACCGCTTTCTCATCTGTGAAATGGGGCAATAGAGCTGCCAGTGACCAAGTGAGTTCTGCACATGAAAAACTTCCAGCAGACCCCTGGAGAGAGTAACCCATTAGTGCCCGTATGTGTCATCTTGTGTCGGAGTGAAGACACTGGGGCCGCAGCCCGGAAGCTTCCACCTGCTCTCAGGCCTTGTGCTGAAGCCGTTTGCCTGGAGAGAGTGGAAGTGGCTGCCCGCACCGCCCACCACCAGCCCCTGAATCCCACGCTCCCCTCCAGCCCCGCCTGCCTAAGCTCAGCACTCGCCCCCACCTCCAGCCCCGGCAGCTTTTTCTCCTTTTCTTTGCCCGTTTTATCTCACCAGCAGAGCATCTTGCGGTCGGTCATTCCATTTCATTTCTGGTCTTCGGAGAGTGACATTTACATATTAATATTTTCCAAGGGAGCCCTGTGCACGGATCCAGCGTCCATCTCGTGGCCTCACATACTGTGCGGGAGATAAAGCAGGCTCCGCCGTGAATAATGACAAGTGGAGCCGCGTTGCCGCGAAAGGCCTTGTGTGTGCCCCGTCAGCGTGTGGCGGCTTGGCAAGGCTGGTGGAGCGCCCCTCTCCCCTCCAAAGTTTATCTCTGCCCACAGAGGATGTATGCTTTGTCAGGGTCTCTGCCTCCCTGTCGCTTCTAGCTGCCGGCCCCAAGCCGGGCACCAGGGACACGGCTCCTGGCCCGAGATGCCCTGACAGGCGCATGTGCTGGAACTGGGCACAGCCGGCCAGCGCCAGCCAGGTTATCACTGCCCTGCAGAGGCTGCTGCCACGGCCCCACCATCCCCAGCCGCCCAGACATCTGCGCCTGCAGGCCCAGGTCCAGTGACCCCTCGGTGAGGGGCTTTGGGTGTGCCCCACAGGGTCGGTTCTCTCTGGGTGTGAGGGTCCAAGAGAGAATGAAGGGGTTCTCTGGGTGATGAGGGCGCCCACTGTGGATGGGGCAGGTTGTGGAAGGAGCTATGGAAAGGAGCCACAGGACGGTGCCCTGACCGTGTGGCCGGGACTGTCCTGTGTGCTGTGTCTGCATCATCTCATTTGCTGTGAGACAGTGATGCAACTGTCTGTGTTACATCAGAGGAAACCGAGGCACAGAAGTGACTTGGCCAAGGTCTCACAGCTGGGAGCCAAGGCTGGGCTGCTGAGGGGGCCTTCAGGGTGGGTCACATTCGCTTCTGGCCCCAGTTCTGCCTTCCGCCAACAGTTGCTCTCTCTGAGATTCAGTTTCCCCAGCTGTAAAACGGGGAAAAATAAGATGCATCACAGTGCTGCATCTTATGCATAGATGAGGTTCAGAGTCGGTCTATAAAGCCAAAATGCGGTGTGCGGACGGCCTGGTTTTAAATCACTCAGTGAACAAGGGATGCACTCTCAGGTGTGCCCAGAGCCACTGCCATGGGTTTAGCGCCCCTGTGGTATAAAAAGGACCTTTCCTTACGCAAGACTGGCACCTGGCACTGTGAGATGTCCATGCAGGAAGGAAAGCCCTGTCTTGCCACCCAGCTCAGGCTCACACCTGGGCCCTCAGCACAGACCCCCGTTTTGTCCCTTGGCTGGCTCATGTTTTTCTTCTCTGGACCTGGATCCAGGCAGGACCATGGTGTTGAGGAGTACACTCTGGACCCATCTGCCTGGGTTCAGATCCCAGCCCCTCCCTCACCATGTATGACTGCAGATCACTTTCCTTTTGGTGCTTCAGTCTCTCCTCTGGACAAGTGGAATAATGATGCCACTACCTCATAGGGATCTGTAAGGGCTAAATGAGGTACTGGGTATCAAGTGTGGAGACCACTTAGGTTCTAGGTATATGTAAACATTTTCACCTATGACCCTCGTTATCATCACCTTCACCACCATCTGT
>NW_012098098.1:2610837-2621734 GCF_000951045.1 Mandrillus leucophaeus
GCCGCGAAAGGCCTTGTGTGTGCCCCGTCAGCGTGTGGCGGCTTGGCAAGGCTGGTGGAGCGCCCCTCTCCCCTCCAAAGTTTATCTCTGCCCACAGAGGATGTATGCTTTGTCAGGGTCTCTGCCTCCCTGTCGCTTCTAGCTGCCGGCCCCAAGCCGGGCACCAGGGACACGGCTCCTGGCCCGAGATGCCCTGACAGGCGCATGTGCTGGAACTGGGCACAGCCGGCCAGCGCCAGCCAGGTTATCACTGCCCTGCAGAGGCTGCTGCCACGGCCCCACCATCCCCAGCCGCCCAGACATCTGCGCCTGCAGGCCCAGGTCCAGTGACCCCTCGGTGAGGGGCTTTGGGTGTGCCCCACAGGGTCGGTTCTCTCTGGGTGTGAGGGTCCAAGAGAGAATGAAGGGGTTCTCTGGGTGATGAGGGCGCCCACTGTGGATGGGGCAGGTTGTGGAAGGAGCTATGGAAAGGAGCCACAGGACGGTGCCCTGACCGTGTGGCCGGGACTGTCCTGTGTGCTGTGTCTGCATCATCTCATTTGCTGTGAGACAGTGATGCAACTGTCTGTGTTACATCAGAGGAAACCGAGGCACAGAAGTGACTTGGCCAAGGTCTCACAGCTGGGAGCCAAGGCTGGGCTGCTGAGGGGGCCTTCAGGGTGGGTCACATTCGCTTCTGGC
Source organism: Mandrillus leucophaeus (assembly GCF_000951045.1). Lineage (NCBI taxonomy): Eukaryota > Metazoa > Chordata > Mammalia > Primates > Cercopithecidae > Mandrillus > Mandrillus leucophaeus. The sequence goes on from NW_012098098.1 coordinate 2,611,519, forward strand.
CCCAGTTCTGCCTTCCGCCAACAGTTGCTCTCTCTGAGATTCAGTTTCCCCAGCTGTAAAACGGGGAAAAATAAGATGCATCACAGTGCTGCATCTTATGCATAGATGAGGTTCAGAGTCGGTCTATAAAGCCAAAATGCGGTGTGCGGACGGCCTGGTTTTAAATCACTCAGTGAACAAGGGATGCACTCTCAGGTGTGCCCAGAGCCACTGCCATGGGTTTAGCGCCCCTGTGGTATAAAAAGGACCTTTCCTTACGCAAGACTGGCACCTGGCACTGTGAGATGTCCATGCAGGAAGGAAAGCCCTGTCTTGCCACCCAGCTCAGGCTCACACCTGGGCCCTCAGCACAGACCCCCGTTTTGTCCCTTGGCTGGCTCATGTTTTTCTTCTCTGGACCTGGATCCAGGCAGGACCATGGTGTTGAGGAGTACACTCTGGACCCATCTGCCTGGGTTCAGATCCCAGCCCCTCCCTCACCATGTATGACTGCAGATCACTTTCCTTTTGGTGCTTCAGTCTCTCCTCTGGACAAGTGGAATAATGATGCCACTACCTCATAGGGATCTGTAAGGGCTAAATGAGGTACTGGGTATCAAGTGTGGAGACCACTTAGGTTCTAGGTATATGTAAACATTTTCACCTATGACCCTCGTTATCATCACCTTCACCACCATCTGTGTCACCACCATCATCACCTTTACCACCATCACTATCATCATCACCATTACCACCACCACCATCACCTTCACCACCATCACAATGGTCCCCATCACTACCACCGTCACCTTCACCACCATCACCATCATCATCATCACCAGTCTCTACCACCATCACCATCATCACCACCATCACCTTTACCACCACCACCATCACCACCATCACCTTCACCACCATCACCATCATCACCACCATCACCTTCACCATCACCATAATCACCACCATCACCATCACCATTATCACCTTCACCACCATCACCATCACCATCACCTTCACCACCATCACCATCACCATCATCACCACAGTCCTCATCACCACCACCATCACCAGTCTCCATCATCATCACCTTCACCACCATCACCAGTCTCCACCATCATCACCGTCATTACCACCATCACCTTCACCACCGTCACCACAGTCCCCATCACCACCACCATCACCACTGTAACCTTCACCACCATCACCATCATCATCATCACCAGTCTCTACCACCATCACCTTCACCACCATCACCATCATGACCACCATCACCTTCACCACCACCACCATCATCACCATCACCTTCACCACCATCATCATAATCACCACCATTACCATCATCACCATCACCTTCACCACCATCACCATCATCATCATCACCATCACCATCATCATCATCACCATTATCATCACCATCACCACCACCATCACCATAGTCCCCATCACCGCCATCACCACCATCATCATCACCAGTCTCCATCATCATCACCATCATCACCACAGTCCCCATCACCACCACCACCATCACCAGTCTCCATCATCATCACCTTCACCACTATCACCACAGTCTCCATCACTGTCATCATCGTCGTCACCATCACCACCATCATCACCTTCACCATCACCATGACCACCATCACCAGTCTCCATCATTGTCACCTTTACCACCATCACCACAGTCTCTATCAGCATCACCACCATCATCATCACCGTCACCACCATTATCACTGTCATCACCACTGTTGTCTTCACCACTACCAGCAATCATGGTCATTGTCATCGTCATTCATGGCTAAGGAGTCGGAGTGCTCCCCTTCCTTCCTGAGACTGGTGCTCTGGGATTCTAAAAAGCCTGGCTGGGGGTAAGGAGCAGGAAGATACCTTTCTCTCATGCCCTCTATACTTGGGAAAGGGTCCCAGAGGCTTCTCCTTATGACCGACAGTGCTTTGGGGCTTCTGGCCCTTCTGGGTGCATAGGGAGGCCCAGGACCCTGTCTTAGCTCAGGCTGCTATAACAAACTACCATAGACCAGGTGGCTTAACAACAATAGAAATGTACTGCTTCCATTTCTGGAGACTGAAAGTCCGAGATCAAGGTGCTGGCAGATGAGGTGTTTGGTGAGGGCTCACCTCGTGGTCCTCTCACTGTATCCTCACATGGTGGAAGGGGGGTGCCCTCTAACAAGAGCTTAATCCCATCGTGAGGGCTGCGCTCTCATGCCCTATTCACCTCCAAAGGCCCCAACTCCTCATACCATCACTTTGGGGGTGAGGATTTCAACGCAGGAATTGGGGGCAGGGACACAAACATTTGGATTGTAGCAGACCCCCAAGAGATAACAAGGAGGGTCTCGGAGGAATCTTTCCGGCTCTGCTCCTATTTTTTTTTTCTTTTTTTGAGAAGGAGTTTCACTCTTGTCACCTAGGCTGGCGTGATCTCGGCTCACTGCAACCTCAGCCTCCTGGGCCCAAGTGATTCGCCTGCCTCAGCCTCCCAAGTAGCTGGGATTACAGGCACTCGCCATCACACCTGGCTAATTTTTGTTTTTTTTTTAGTAGAGATGGGGTTTCACCATGTTGGCCAGGCTGGTCTTGAACTCCTAACCTCAGGTGATCTGCCCCCCTCAGCCTCCCAAAGTGCTGGGATTACAGGAGTGAGCCACTGCGCCTAGCCCCTGCTCCTATTTTTATTCCCAGCCGTTTGGAAGCCAAGACTACCCAACACACACCCACATTCTGTTTTTCTGATTTTCTGCCAGAGAAAAAGGCTTTGTGGATCACAGTGGGGACCAGCTTCGGGGAAAGGAGAAACAGGGCAGCATCCTAGGTGCAGGACCAAGGCCCCCGTGGGTCTGGTCCCGCCACCCTCTGACAACTGGCCAGCACCGCCCTGGATGGAAGTGGCTTGGCAGACAGACTGGTTGAGCAGGTCTTTGTTTGGGGCTGGAAGGTCTCAGCTGGGGTTGAGGAGTCTTTGGGAGCCCAGCGGGCCGGTTTGTCTGGGTTCTTCGTGAAGATCTCAGGGATCAACATGGTCATGCTGACACTCTGACCTCCGAGCTGCACCTCCATCTTGACCAGTGCTGGAAGGCCTTGGACCCCAGACCATCGATTGCCATCCACCGATACTTGGTGTGATCCCAGGGCAGGGTCAGAGATCAGAGGCACTGGTGCCAGGCCTGGGAGCTGATTTTCTGTTTAGATTTAGAGACATAAACCCGAAGAGTGACCCTGTGCCTGTACTTAAACCTTACCTCACGCTCACCTTTGTAGAGGAGGAACTGGAGCCCAGAGCAAGCTTGTGAAGCAGCCAGGATGGGGTCCAGAGCTCCTGCCTCCGATCCACTGCCGTCCTCCCGGCCCAGCCTCCTTGGGCACACTGACTGTCCTCCTGCCTGCAACAGAATCCTGTCCAGGGCCCAGCCTGTGGACACCAAGAGGCTGGGCTTTCAGGCCCAGCTTTACCTGTGGCAGTTCAGCTCTGGGCATGTTTGGGTTCTCTGTGGACCTCAGTATCTTCTTCTTTACAGTGGTGTCCCTGAAGTCCCCTTCCTGCTCAGGCATCCTTCCCTTGCAGTCAATAACGTGTGTGTGCGGCCTCCCTGTCCCTCTGCATTTGAGCGTCGGCTAAAGGGATTCCAGCTCCCGCCTGGAGGAGCAGGAATGTGGTGCTGTGTGGAGGGCAGGGGCCTGGCTGTGCACTGGAACCGCCCTGAGAGGGGCCAGCCTCTTTCTGTCTGAGTGTTCTCACCCCGTAAAACCCGGAGCACGCTGGCGCTCAGCCCAGGGGGTCGTGGAGGGTTCCCACGTGACTGCTGTAAGATCCTGTGCTAATGAGGGCCCGGCGATGCCAAGTGTTCCCATGACAGAGCGTGCCAGCATGAAGCTGGGCCCCACTCACAGAAGCCGGGGCATCTTCTAGCTGGCAAAGGTGGCAGGGGAAACAGCCTCCCACGGGAGCCTCTCCAGAGCCTCCTAGAAACTCCAGGAGCCCCCATGGGAAGACGGTCTTTGGAAGCCAGGCAGGCATATCTGGATGGGTGGCAGCTCCAAGGATTTAATGAGACAATTGTCAGCCCCCACCCAACCAGCCTTAATGGATGCTGTATGAACCGGGGCTCCCTCCTCTCCTCCTCCCACAGGCCTGGATGAGTTGCGGGATTGGCCGGGCCGTGGCTTGTCCAGTATCCCCCTCTCTTTCCCTGCACTGCACCCTTCCCAACGCCTGCCTGAGCTGTGGTCAGGGCCGTCAGGGCTGGGTCAGGTATAAAAGATGCCCACAGCCCAGGGCCCACCCCACAACCGCCAGGACACAGCCCTCCCTCCCCTCCCCAGCCCATCCCTCCCCATGTCCTCCCAGGGTCAGCAGGACTCCCTCCCTGCCAGAGGAGACCTTCCTGCCCACCTCGTCCAACCGACTAGCCCCTGCGTGTCTCGTGAGAATGAGCGGAGCCAGTGGTGCTGTTCTGCGAACTGCCTGTGCCTCCGGCCGTAGCTCATATGTGGCTCACAAAGGGGGGATAATTTGCATCCTACTGGTGGGGAAACTGAGTCACCTGGCGGTGACATCACTTGCCCAAGGTTCACAGCAGGCCGGCTCCAAGTCTGTGAGTGTGAGGGTGTGAGTGGGTGCTTGTGTGGGTGTCTGTGTGTTGGTTGTACAAAGTGTGTTGGAGTTTTACTGTGTGTATGTGTGTGGTTGTGCTGTGTGGTGTGAATGGGTGTGTGCGTGTGTTGGGTGTGAATGTGTGTTGGATATATGTAGAAGTGTCAGGAGTAAGTATGTTGTATATGGGTGTGTGTTGTGTGTGACTTGTGTGCATGGCCGTGTGTTGTGACTTTGTGTTTGTGTGTGTATGTTGTATGTGCATGTGACTCTGCATGGCCTGTGTGGGTGTGTATTGTGTTTGTGATTGTGTGTGAGTGTGACTGTGGGCATGTGTTGTGTGTATGCATGTGTGTCTTGTTTGTGTGACTGTGTGCACGTGACTGTGTGTGTGAGCTGTGTGTATGAGACCTGTGTGTGTTGTGTGTGTGTGCCTGTGGTTGTGCATGCCCTGTGTGTGCGTGGCTGTGTGAGACTTGTGTGTGTTGTGTGTGTGTTGTGTTTGTGCCTGAGGTGCGTGCCCTGTGTGTGTTTGTGTGTGGCTGTGTGTGTTGTGTGCATGTGGCTGTGGCTGTGGTTGTGTGTGCCCTGTGTGTGTGCACGTGTGCCTATGGTTGTGTGTCCCCTGTGTGTTTTGTGCGTGTGACTGTGTTGTGTGTGCCGTGTGTGTGTGAGACCTGTGTGTGTTGTGTGTGTGTGCCTGTGGTTGTGAGTGCCCTGTGTGTGCGTGCGTGCACGGGGCATCCTGCCTGTCCAGCAGAGCTCCCTCTCCCACTTTCGTTAAACCCCACCTCCATCCTCTGTGCTCAGGAAGATGCTGGGCAGACACACTGCAGATTGTCTGATGGAACTGCCTCCGGGTTGGGAGGAGTTGGCCACACTCCCCAGGTCAGGGAGAGTCTCCAGGGACTGAGGAAAGAGCCAGGGCCTGGGCCAGGAAGGAAGCAGGGCTGAGGAACCCCTGGGAGCCGCCCCCCACCCGACTCCTGGCCCCAGCCCTGGGGGCTGGAGCTGATGCAGTTCCAGGGGTCTGAGGGACAGAGGGGGTCCCTCCTCGTGCCTGCCTGCGCCTCCAAACCTTCCCTGGGTTCCAGTGTCACTGCAGGCGGCCTCCCCGGACACTGGGAGACCCTGAGAGTCTCGGCTGCTTGGCCTGGTAGCTCAGTCTGGGTGTCACGTTGTCCCCGGGGGAGGGGCTGGCCCTCAGGCGCAGGGTCTGGTTCAGAGCCAGCGACACCACAGGGCTCTGGCCTGGCGGGCAGCGCTGCGGGAGATGGGGGTGAACAGGTCCAGGCTGAGCAGAAGTGGGAGGGCGCAGGAGGGGGCAGTTCACTCCCTCGGTTTCTGGCCCACTGAGGAACGCCTTGGGTAGGGGAGGTCTTTTGGGGTGATGCTGTTTCCGACACCCCCGTGTCTGCCTTGAGCCCCGTCTCCAGGGTGGTGGGGCCGGGGCCAGCTGCTGCAGCCAGGATCCCCTCATCCCTCTGACTTCCGGGGCCCAGGTCTGGGGGCCGGTGCGGTGCGGGGGACCTACATGTTCAAGCCTCGCCCGTCTGACTCCTGTGCTGGCGACTGCCTGCTGGTGGCTGGCTCTCTGGCTGGTAGTCAGGTGGCCAGGTCTTTGCCCTTTGGATGTCAGCAGAGGTGACGCGGGGTGGTGGGGATGGTAAGAGCTCTGGCCTTGAGACCCCAGGGCACCTCAGATGCCATCCCAGTCCTGCTGCTTGCCGGCTCTGTGGCTTCAGAAAAGGAACTCTGCCTCTCTGGGCCTCTGTCCGCTCATCTAGAAGTGGGGCCGCCTGCGGAGCTCAGAGTGGGATTGCAGAGACACGAGGGCAGACCCCAGGGTCCTGCAGTCTCCGTCCCGGGGCTTGCCACGTGTGGGAAGGTGAGGGTGGGGTCCAAGGGGAGCCGAGGGGTGCTGAGGCCTCATGCCCTGGGTGGGGAGGCGCTGTCAGCCTCAGCCAGGAAGCCTGGTGTGTGTACACTGTCCTGACCTGTTTGCATTCCTGGGCCAGGAAGCCTGAGGCCAGGCCTGTAATCACGAGGGGGAGAGGGCATCAGGGCCAGTCAGCTTCTCCCGAGGGGCATCTGATGGCCTCACTGTATCCCATACGGGTGGGAGGTAGGGGCAGGACATTTACACCCTAGGGAAACTGAGGCAGCCGGTCCACAGTCCCGGGCTTGTCTGCAGCAGCCCTGCTGCATCTCTGCATTGCTGGGATCTCCTGAGGCCCCTGAGGCCACGGAGGCTGCCATTAGTGAGCCCAGCAGGATTAAACATGAATGAGTGAGCACCCCCCCCCATGCCCGCTTCCCCTTTCCCCAAACAAACAACCTGCTCCCTGGGGTGATCCGGCCGTCTCACTGGCTGCCCGCAGCTTCTGCTGTAATCAGCCCTCGTGGTTGCGTCACCACGCCTGCTGGCCCCGGGGGGTTTCGCCAGCCTCCTGGCCTCCACGGGGAACCTGAGGCCAGTGGGCCAGGGGGTAAGTGGCCCCTGGCCAGCCCAGTGGTTTCACCGGCCGGGGAGGGCACCTTGGCAGCGGCTGCCCCTCTGCCTGCAGCTGGGCTCCTCTGGCCCACTAGTCTGCTGCACTGATGGTGAGGTGACCGACAGGGGCACAGACAGCCCCTCTCCTGGGATCAACATCTCTCTACCAGCTGTGGGCACAGTGTGGCTGGCTCAGCCCGAGGGCAGGGCGGCTGTGGGAGAGCAGCTGTCGGCGTGGCTGTCATCTCCCCAGCACTGCAGAAATCCAGCGAGCTGAGAAGGAGCAAGGTGGCCAGGCTGGCCCTAGGCTTTCTTGTTTCATGGTTTCCCTCCTACCCTACTCACAATGCCCAGGGCAGGTTGGCAGGCTTTCCTTTGGGGGTCAGTACGTCATGGTGTAGGAGCTGACCCCCAAATGGGGGGTGTCACTGCCCACATGCCTGGGGACCAGTTAACGTCACAGAGCCCAGAATGCAGAGTTACCCACCTTTAGGGGGCTCCATTTGTCCCTCAAGGGGCAGTGTGTTTTGTGATTAGACCATGGACTTTGCCGTCAGTATGTCTGAGCTCAAATCCTGTCTCCACAGTTGCTAGCTGTGTGACCCCCAACAAGCTGTTTAACCTCTCTGGGCTCCAGTTTCTTCCTATAATGCAGGGGTAGTAATAGGACCTGCATGCCTAGTAGTGGGAGCACTGGCTGCCTTGGGTACCTCACCTGTGGCTGAGCCTGAGCCGCGGCCTTCCAGCCTCCCATCAGCCTTTTAGGACACCAGCCAGCAGCCTTGGATTGGCTGCATTGACTCTGCCAGGGTGGAAAGGCAGGGACCTGCCAGACGCCTTCAGCAAGGGTCCTGGGACCGTTCAACTTTCCCTCTGTCCCCTAGCTCATGGCTCCTGGGTGCAGACAGTCCCCACCTGGTACAGCTGCTGAGAGACAAGCACCTGAGCCTGACACCTGACTCCCAGCCCACCAGCCAGACATGTCTTCACCCCACCCTGTGCTCAGCAGCAAAAGCCACATTCACTGAGTACCTACTGTGTGTCAGGCCCAGCTCGTCCTCAGGAATTAGCTCGAGAACCCTCTCCATAGCCCCCAGAGATAGGGACTCACTATTCCCTTTTGCCAGCTGTAGCGATGGGGCATGTGGGGCAATGTTGGGGACCCAGGCCATTGTGCCACTGGCCCCTGACCCTCAGGAGCTGCGGAAGTAGAGCGTGTGCCCCACTGTCGGCGCGGGGTGAGAAGAACAGCCAGGACTGCTGGCATCCAGGGCGTAGTGTCTGGAAGGGTCAGGCTGTGGGGAGAGAGGTGGGTCTTCCAGGGCAGGGGCTGCCTGGGAACAAGGCTGGGGTCAGCCAGGCAGGCCAGAGGGATGCAGGGGTGTGTTGGGCAGCACAGACAGGGCAGTGGTTATAGGCAGGGTGGGATGTGGGTGGAAAGCAGGGATGGGGAGGGGTGAGACCACCTGCCCACCATCAGGGATCTGGGCAAGGTCTATACCGCCTGCCAGCTTGGCTGCCTGTGACTGCGTAAGAAAGAATTGAACCCAGCCACCTCTCCCCTCACTTATGATGATGGATAAAGACGTCCACTCGCTCTCTTACAGGCGACCAGAGCCGATAATTAGCTTTTAACCTGTCCCCACTGTTAACTGGAAAAGGTCACCATTTGTTCCAGGGAGCTGCTAGTGTATAAAGAACTAAACATGGCCAATTTTGTTCAGGATGAATTAAGACTTGTAAATGTAAAATGAGTTCATCTATTTAATTAAGTAGCAGCAATATGGATGTTAAATTAAGTTCACAGTGGAAGTGCCAAAACAGTGTTGTAAAAATATTGTCCCTTGTGCAGGGATTTGGGGAGGGGGTGGCCCTCTCCCTGCGTTCGCCTGTCCAGTCAGGATGATCCCGATGAGGCCGTGGCCTGCACCTCACCGCCTCTGTCTTCCTGAGCAGCGGCCTGACTTCAAGCCCAGGGAGCTGCAGCCAGGCCCGTCATGCTTCTCCCTCAGGAGGAACCGCTGCCCGGGCTTGTCTCCCTGCTGGTCCGTGGGCGCACAGGGGCAGGCTCCGGCCTCGCCCACCTGTACACATGCGTGTGTTAAAGGGCATCCTGTGAGGCGGATGATTGATGGGAAGGCTACTGCCCCTGCCGGGCGGGAGGGAAGCCGAAAGGACCATGCTGAAGAGGTTTGCCCTCAGAAGAACCTCTCCCAGGGAAGAAGCCGGGCTGAGATGAACCAGGGTTACTGGGGAGGCAGGGGTGGAGGACAAGGGCTGCGTGCCCAGAGCTGGGGCGAGAACCAGGCTCTTGACCCTCTTCCCTGCTACACGGCCATTGCCAAAAAGGCAGTTGCTCTGTGCTGGGGAGGCAGTTACTTCCCACGCACCCGAGCCACGCTGCCCTGGGGAGAGCTTGCCGCAGTGAATGAAGTTCCAGGACCAGCAGCCTGCCCTGGTGGGGGGAAGTGGGGCCAGCAGCCCTGGTGGGGGGATGTGGGGCCGGCAGTGGACTGGGGAAGTGGGCAGTCTGACTGCACAGCCTGTGCTCTGGAAGAGAGCGCACGGGCTCGCCCACATCGATGGGTGTGGACAGCTGTGAATGGCAGCACAGACATATACAGGAGTGACTGTCGAAGGAGGGAGGATTAACTGGTGGAAGTGGGAACAGAGTCAGGGAATGTTTCCTGAAGTAGGGGATTTCCTCATTGGGTTTTAAAGGATGGATAGGAGTTTGCCTGGTAGGTGGGGAGGAGAAGGCCATTCCTGGAAGAGAGAGAGGAGCATGTGTGTCAGTTTGTTCTCACACTCCAGCAGTTCATGGCAGAGGGAGAGACAAGGATGGCAGCAGAGGTGGGCAGGGGTGTGGGGGGCCTCAGCATCAGGCTAAGCAGCTTGCACAAATCCTGCAAGCAGTGGGGAGGCCTTCAGCCATTGGCACTGCTCTAACCTGGGTGTGTGGCCGTGAGCTGGACAGACAAGACTCCCACCCCCGTGAAGCGTGAGTGCAGTGAGGGCCTCAAACAAAGAGATCAACAGATAAATATGTGTTAGGTGTGATGGTGAAAAGCGATATGGGGAAGATGTAATGGAGTAAGAAGGATTGGGGGAGCGGGGCAGGGATGGCTGGGGTTTTT
>NW_012098098.1:2622129-2625030 GCF_000951045.1 Mandrillus leucophaeus
GTTTTGTTTTTTAATGGGGTGGTCAGGAAGGGCCTTCTGATACCCTTTGGCAGAGCACAGAAGAAACCAAGGGTGGGGGGATGTCCCATCGTCTGGGGAAGTGCGAGTTTATGCCTCTTGTTCCAACATGATTATTGATAAAGCCCTTTCTGCTCATGTGGCTGCCTCGTGGAGGAGGTAAGACAGGCAAAGGGAGGAGCTGGTGCAGAGGCCCTGGGGTGGGAGTGAAAGCCAGGAGATCAGCAAGTGGGAGGAAGATAGCTCGAGGCCCCAGAGGCCATTGTAAGAACTTGGCCTTTACTCAGAATCAAATGGGAGCCATGGAGGGTTCCGGCGGAGGCACCCACATCTTGGTGGACCAGCCTCCTCAGGCTGCGGTACTGAGAATGGACTGTAGGGGGCGTGGGTGGCAGCAGGAGGCCAGCGAGGCGGTGGCTGCAGTGGTCCAGAGGGGTCGGCCGGGTGAGACTTGGTCCAATTCAGGATGTGCAGGTGGTTAATCATGTGTGGGACTGGGGTGGGGGTTGGGGGCTGGGGGTGTCAAGCCGCCAGAAGGTTTTCAGCAGAGAAGCTGGGCCATCGCCATCGGTATGTAGCCAGGAAGGCCACGTCAGTGGCTCCGTGGCAAGTGAGCAGCAGTCCAGGAGACAGGGGCAGAGTCTCCAGGTTGCTGCTGGTGGAAGGCCTCAAATGGCTCAGTACTCAGCCTGCAGCCATGTTTCCTTAGCTCCTACACGGTATTTTATTTATTTTTAAAGATGTATTGCCAGTATTTACAATTAAAAACGAAGACATTTCTTTCCCACATTTAAACCCCAGAGTTCCAGCTTCTCTTTAAAACTCCTGGTACCCTGGGTCTGGGTCTGCGCTACCCCTTAGTACCTGTTGGGGGCAGCTGAGCAGTGCCTGCTACACCGGGAGGGCAGGTGCCCTCTGGTTTGCTCTAGCACCCCCCACCCCCCGCCACCGGGCCCCTTTTCCTTGTCTAACTGGTCCTCCCAGCACCCTGGCTTTAGGTGTCCCTGGGCTGGAACATGGAGGCCAGTTTGGGGCTAGGCTGGGGGAGGGTAGGTGGAGACAGAACAGGGAGGTTTCCGGAACCTCACCGATTAGACCATCTAGCTAGAGGGGGTTTGCCAGAAAGGCTGTCTTCTTGATTACGGGGAAACAGGACCCAGAATGCTAGGCAGCTGGGAGCCAGGAAACACCTCTGTCCTTTGCTGGCTGGACCAGCCGTGACCTGTAGGGGGCCTCGCTGTAGGTTAGAAGAGCAGTTCCTCCTCTGTGCGGACAGGCGCTGGCGAGAAGAGTGAAAGGTCGGCTAGACTTCAGCCTGCTGTTCCCCTTTGCCTAGCGCCTTGTGCAGTGCACAACCTGCCCGCATGTACCCAGCGTTCCTGCCCTGATTGGAACCAGCTCTTGAAGCCTGGTAGGAAATGGAAGGACTATCTGGAAATCCCTGAGGGTAGTGCCTGCCCTCCTGCCTCTTCTGGCCCGATTTCCAGCTCAGCTGTCTGCCTTGGCTCCCTGAAGCCTGTGGAACCATTTAAAAAGCTCCTAACGATATTGATCAATCTCTCTAAAATGGATTATCCTGTTTGCCTCCCAGCCTGACTGGATGCCCTGGGTAAGATCAGAAAGGAATTATGTTAGCCAGAGGCAGAGGGAGCAAGGGCGAGAATGTATCTCCTCCCCGGTGATGCAATCTTATCAGAGCTGAACTTTACTCTCCATCTTGGGATATAGGATACTTTGGGGATGTCGGAAAGAAATAATAATCTTAAGATTTGCAGCCAGCTCGACACTGAGCCAGCAGGGAGGGGTGGTGGGGGTGGAGGAGGCTGTGGCATGGACCATTTTTCGTCGGAGCTATTCCCTGGAGAAATCAAGCCCTTGTAGAAATCCCACTGGAGCCCAGCCTTGGGTGACATGCCTGCGACCCACTCCATGAGGATTACAGCCTGCAACGAGGGCCCAGGGGACAAGTGCGTTCATTAAAATTTGAAACACAAATGGAAAATTGCTACCTGAAGTCTCATGGAGCAGCCAGCTGGGGGATCCAAGTTCCCATTAATGGATGGAATACACAGGAAACAATTACAGCCTGCATGGCGGTTCCTTCTGACATAGTCGGGTCTCGTCTCATCGGAGGAGGGAAAATCTGAACGTGACCCAAACCAGGGGAAGCCCTGAGGCCCACATGAGGAGGATTCTTTTCTTGCGGCCTCCTTCCCAGGGCTGAGGCGTAGCCCCCTTGGCCGCGCGACTTGCCCCGGCTTCCCTGTGTCTGGCAGGTGTTGTTCAGGTGTCGCCTTGGGCTGAACCCCACCAGGCCTGGCTGCATGCTGGGGGCAGGGCCTGATCTCTGGCTCCCAGGAGTTGCCAACCAACGCCGTGCACACACCTTTGCCTCTGGCTTCGTTTGTTTGCCCGGATTCAGACCTCAGTGCAGGAGCTTTATTTGGGAACTGATCTCTGGAGATAACAGGAGAAAGTGGGAAGGGGACATGGGGAAGGGAAAGAGTAACAGAGAGGGTGTCCTTTAGCCCTACTGTGGGCACAGCTCTGAGAGGGCTGGGGTATTGAGTTGCTTGTGCCCATCTGTCCTGTGTCCGGTGAGGCCCTAAACAACACAATCCTGGGGCAGAGAGGTCAGACGGTGGCCGTAGACAGCCGGGGAGTAGGAGCAAGTTGTCCAGGGCTGCTGACCCCTGTCACGGCCCTCGCTTGGGTGGATGGATGAGCACAGACTGTCGTCCGTAGATACTCATAGGCGTGTCTCTGTGGTGTCGGGTAGGAAAGAGGGATGAAGGAGCCCTCTCCGAGGGCCTCAGCTGTGCAGGCAGGCATTCTTGGCCCAGCCTCTGCTAAAAGAAACCCTGGAACCCAAGGATGGCCCCG
>NW_012098098.1:2626025-2627978 GCF_000951045.1 Mandrillus leucophaeus
ATGGTCTCGATCTCCTGACCTCGTGATCCGCCCGTCTCGGCCTCCCAAAGTGCTGGGATTACAGGCTTGAGCCACCGCGCCCGGCCTGTTTGTTTGTTTTTGAGACAAAGTCTTGCTCTGCTGCCCAGGCTGCAGTGCCGTGGTGCAATCATGGCTCACTGCAACCTTGACCTCCTGGGCTCAAGCAATCCTCCTGACTCAGCCTCCCGAGTAGCTGGAACCACAAGCTTACACCACCACGCCAGGCTAAACTTATTTTTATTTTTTGCAGAGATGAAGTCTCCCTTTGTAGCCCAGGCTGGCCTCAAACTCACGGGTTCAAGCAATCCTCCTGCCTTGGCCTCCCAGAGTGCTGAGATTATAGGTGTGAACCACCACGTCTGACCTAGCGCTGGGGACCCCTCCTTCCTCATTACTGCCCTACCTGCCACGTCCGTGTGTCTGTGGTGGTCGCCCCCCATCCCCCGGCAGTGTTCCTCCCTGCCTGGATTCTGAGCAGAGCCCCCAGGGTCCAGCGTCAGGTTGAAGGCAGGATGGGCCTGTGGCTCCAGGTGGAGACTCCGGCTGCTTTGGAGAATTCTGGCCTACCTGCCACATGTGTATTTTGGAGTCATGCCTGTTCTCATATGTGAGGGTGTAGGCAGAGGGCTCCAGAACCTGCAAAGTGCATGTGGCATGAACTGAGCCTCCCCTGCAAGTCCTGTGCCTGTGGCCCCAGGTTTGGTGGTTGTCATCAGCAAACTTCAGGGGCTTGAGATTTTCCCCAGAACATGTCCCATGTATTCCAAAACCAGCTCAAACCAGCCCGCTCCCCACCTCCTGTCCTGCCAAGGTGTCGGCCGCTGCCTGTGAACAGTGTCGATCTGGTCTCCAAGGGGAGGACAGCAACCCAGCAGGCTCTGGAAGAAAATGCTAGAACTCAATTCGTCTTCTCTTTTAGAAGTTTCTCTGTTTGGCCTGGCACGGTGGCTCGCGCCTGTAATCCCAGCACTTTGGGAGGCCAAGGCGGGTGGATCACCTGAAGTCAGGAGTTCGAGACCAGCCTGACTAACATGGCGAAACCCCATCTCTACTAAAAATAAAAAATATTAGCCGGGCATGGTGGTGGGCACCTGTAATCCCAACTACTCGGGAGGCTGAGGCAGGAGAATCGCTTGAACCTAGGAGGCAGAGGTTGCAATGAGCCGAGATTGCACCATTATACTCTAGCCTGGGCAACAGAACGAGACTCCGTGTCAAAAAAAAAAAAAATTCTCTGTTTGCATATGTGTTATAATGGAGAGATCTTTAATATGTAGTACATAAAAATGACTCCTAAATAAATATGTGTATATCGGGAGATGGGTGTTCAAAGTATATTTTTAGCTTTTAATATCAATGTTATTGGCCAGGCATGGTGGCTCATGACTGTAATCCCAGCACTTTGGGAGGCCAAAGCAGGAAGATCACATCAGCCCAGGAGTTCGAGACCAGTCTGGACAACATAGTGGCACCCCATCTCTACAAAAAATTTTAAAAAATTATCTGGACATGGTAGCACGCACCTGTGGTCCCAGCTACTTGGGAGGCTGAGGTGAGAGGATCACTTGAGCACAGGAGGTGGAGGCTGCAGTGAGCTGTGATCCAGTCACTGCACTTCAGCCTGGGCAACAGAGGGAGACCCCGTCTTAAAAATAAATAAAATAAACTCAGTATTATTGAAGGATTGTTTACATTCAATAAAATGCACCCACTCTGCGGGGACTGCTCACTGGTGTTTGACACATGCACACGTCTGTGTAACCCCCACTCCATTAAGGTCTAGAATAACGCTGTCACTCCAGAATGTTCCTTCTCAGGTATTCCTTCCCAATCGTCTCTCCACCACAGCCAAGCTTTGGCGACTGCCATCTGCTTTCCATCCCTTTAAGCTAGTTTTTAAATTTCTTCTTCTTTTTTTTTTTTTTTTTTTTT
>NW_012098098.1:2630813-2631435 GCF_000951045.1 Mandrillus leucophaeus
GTGTGTAGTTGTGTTTATTCGGCCAAGGGACTTGAAGTTCGAGGAAATGGCGGGGGGCTCCCTTGTTCTCCCCCAGGATGGACCGGATGGCCCTGGGTCCTGAGACAATGGGCGCAGGGAGGGGCCAGGTGCTGGGCGCAGGACAGGAAAAGGACAACTTAAACACAAACCCAACTGTGGACTTGAACTTGGACTGCAGAGACAAGACACCCTTTTGGCTGACTGAGACTCTCTTCCCTTTCTCCTGGTGTCCTCAGAGAGAACACAGATGCCCCAGGGTGCCGACGGAGAAGGGGCCTGAGTAGGGGGGTGGGCAGAGGCGGGACCTGGGTGTCTAGGGAGACAGTAACGGTGACCCGTCTTCAGCACTGGGCTTGCTCTGAGCGCTTTGTGTACAGTGTTAGCCTTGAAAAAAGATTGACACAGACACTCCATTTTAATATAGTTTGTGTATTGGTTCTGTATATTAGCTTTTTCATTCTCACAACTTTGACAACCCTAAGCATGTATCATCATCCACAATTTTATATGGGGAAACTGAGGCACGTAGGAGTCTGCCTAAGGCTGCGCAGCTGAAGTGTGGTAGAGCTGGGATCATTTTGTTTGTTTGTTGTGTTTTTTT
>NW_012098098.1:2633860-2651398 GCF_000951045.1 Mandrillus leucophaeus
GGTTTCACCATGTTGGCCAGGCTGGTCTTGAATTCCTGACCTCAAGTGATCCACCCATCTCGGCCTCTCAAAGTGCTAGGATTACAGGAGTGAGCCACCACGCCCGGCCAATATCTTTTTTTAAAAAATTGTGGTAAAATATACATAACGTTATGTGGAATCCTGCAGGACCTTTTTGTGACTGGCTTATTTTACCCAGTGCAGCATCCTCGGGGTCCCTCCAGGCTGTGGCGTGCGTCCACATTTTCTTCCTTTTTAAGGCAGAGCCATCCTCCGCTGTATGTGTGCACCATATTTTGTTTATTTGTCATTTGTCCACAGACCCTTGGGTTGCGTCCGCCTCTTGGCCGCTGCTGGTCGTGCCGCCGTGAGCTCGGGTGTGCAATGTCTGTTGGGGCCCTCCTGTTGCTTCTTTTGGGCGACTGCTGGGGTAGTTTTGCCGGCTGTGGAACCTCATGGAGATGCAGTCCCACAGCGTTGCTCCTCTGTCTGTGATGTCCATCGGTGTTGCTGCGTGGATCGATAGCTTGTTCCTTTTGCTGCCTGGTGTTCCGTGGTAGGGATTCAGCGGTTTGTTGGTCCCGTCTTTTGCTTTGGGACAGATGCTTAGGTTGCTTCCAGTCCGGGCTACGTGAATGAGGAATGAGGAGCCTGTGGTCTTAGAGGCATGTGTGCACGGCATGGCAGCAGCTCCTTACACACCTGTTTCTTAGAGGTGATTGTGCGGGACTGTCTCACACACACACAGAGATGGTCTGAGCAGGGGACCCAGGCCTTTTCACGGCCAGGATACAGAGAGAAATGAGACCCAGCCCCTGCCCCAAAGGACTCCAGGCTCAGTGAGGTAAGGCAGGGTGGCACCAGACTGGGGGAGGTGTGAGGAAGGCTCGCCCTGTGTGCTCCCAGGCTGACTCTGGCTCCTGCCTCATAGTACCAGGATGGTAAAGCAGTAGGTTCAGAGCCACAGTCATACAACAAGGCGTCCTTACCGAGCCCTCGGGGAACGAGGCGCTTGTCTTTGCCTCCCCTTGTCTGGGGCCACAGCCAGGTCTCTGGGGGGCGGGTATGAGATTCTCCCAGATGGGAAACCCTGACCTCGGCCTTCCTTCTCCACCCCACCTGGGTTACCTCCGGAGTCAGTGGGATTTTATAGACACCCTAGGCCTGTGTGATCTGGGAGCTTTTCCAGGCTGCTGAGGGGAAGCAGCAGAGGGTAAAGGTTGGCCTCCTTATCTGGGCCAGGGAGAGAGGGATTAAAAAGCAAAGCCACCGTGGCCCTCTGGGTGTGACAGTTGGCTGATAAGAGAAAGGCTGCTTGGGGGTTGGGGTGATACTGGGTGAAAGGAGAAGTGGGTGGGATCCCCAGTAGGTCCTATCGCTGACCTAGAGCTGCATGTGTCAAGATACCAGCCCCAGGGCCTGAGAGACCAACACAAAATCAGCTCCTGGCTTGGTGCCAGTGGGAACCATTTTTCCACCCTCACCCCTACTTTGCCTGCAGAAATAAAGCCGTTGCCACAGGGTCAGTGGACCTTCTTTCTTAATTCCCTCCTGCTTCAAAGGCCTGTCCTGCCCGGCCCTGCCTCTGCCTCATGTGTCTCCTGACGGGCATTCATTGGGCACCTGCTATATACCTGAAAGCATTTATTAAGAACCTTCCATACACAGGCCCTAGTCCTAGGCTTTGGGATTCAAAGATGGAAGACACAGTAAGGGCTGAGTCATCGGGACAGGGGCTGCAAGAGGGGACAGTGGCAAAGCAGACTTGGAAGGCCATGAGAAAGAGATTCAGAGGAACTTGGAGGGAATGTCCCAGGGAAACAGTCCCCAGGAGGGAGACCCAGCCACCTCTAGGGATTAATGGGTTTTGGCCAGGTCACCAACAAGGCTTCTGTGGCTGAAGGCCAGGAAGTTCTGAGTTCTCTCGGTGGGACCTCCCTGGCTTGCTTCCTTTAGGGAAGTGGGTGGTGCTCAGGAGGTGAAGGCTGGGGTTCCTCTGAAAAGGAGAGGCCAACCTTCTCTCAGTAAGTAACGGTGGAGTTGGCTGCATGGCGGGTGAGAAGAAATAGGGCTCCATCCAGAAGTTCCAGGAGGCAGGACGGTCGGCCAAGCAGCCTCTAGCTCCCAGGGAGGAGGAGGGTCTCCAAGGCGTTCACTGCTTGCCAGGCGCCTCTGCAGTCCTTGCCTGTGTGGGCCGCGGGCAGGGCCTCGTCTAGCACATGGGACATCAGCCGCACCTCACAGATAACAGACGGCTGGGCCTCCACTGTGCTTCACACCATCGGGTGGCAGCTTCTTCGCCCACATTCACTGCGACAAGGATCTGAGGTACCACGAGGCCACAGGTCCTGCATGGCGGTGGCTTTGAACCCAGGCCCTCTGGCTCCCAGCCCCTGCCCACTGGAGCCTGCCTGGCTCGGAATGGCCATGTCACCATTCCTGTCTCTGAGGGGTGAGAGGGAGGGAAGAGGCGCCCGGGGCCTCCCGGGATGGGCCAGGTGTGGCTGATTTTGCCACTGCTACAGGCAAAGGGATGGGGCTGCTGTCAGGAAAGATCGTTGATCACAGGGGAAGTCTCTAGAAACTCAGGACCTGGAATGGAGCCAGCAAGGAATGGTGACCCTGTGCATGGGACACATGCTCCCAGAGTTTGGAGAAAGAGCAGGAGGCCTGACGTAGTCATTGAGCCTTCCGGCCAGCAGGCGCCACCCCAAAGAATGGGCTGGGCAGTGGTCAGGCCCTGCCCTCTCCAGCACCTCACCCAGGAAGGCTCCAGTGAAGCTGAGATGCAGAAGCTAGATAGGAGGGAAATTCCAGCTGCCCGTTCTGTGACTCATTAGTGGCTCTGGGCAGCATTTGGTCGGAAGGCAGGTGATGCAGGGCCTACAATCCAGGCTGCAGGTTAGCTGTGGATGGTGGTGGCCCATGCTCTGGCTGTCCCCATGACAACAGATCATCGAGGATGGGCCGTGCAAAGAGGAGCCAATCCTGATTTTGATTTTCACAGGCATCTGCTCAGAGCAAGGGAGTGGAGAGAGGGCGGGACAGTGGAGACGGGGATCCCTGCCCCGCTCCTGGGAGCTGGGCGACTCCTGGACCTGAGACGAGCTTTAAAAATGCAAAGGTGAAGCTAAGTGAGGGCTTGAGGCCTGCCCGGCCGGCCCAACCTGGGGTCAACGGGGCTGTCCGGGTGCTTGAAAGCTGGGGCGGAGCTCAGCCAGGGTTCGAGTTCTGGGCTCAAGCTCCCATGGGGCAGGGACCCCCCATGGGAGGAAGCTTCCAGAGCCATAGGGCTCACGGAGGCCACAGTCCCCATCTGGATTCGTGCCTACCCCTCTTCCGAGGCGCCTGGGTGGCGTCGTACCTGGCCACTCACTTGTCCAGTCACTGTGTGTCTGCTGCACAGCTGACCCCGTGGTGAAGGCCGAAGAGATCCTGGTGAGAAAGATGAAGGACAGAAAAGTCAGGTGTGGATTCAGAAATCAAATGGTACCCAAAGCCCCGCAGGAGAGTGAGGGGTCAAGGAGGCTGGGGTGGTCAGGTTGGGCCTGTCTATGGAGGCGGTGTTTGAGTACAGGCTGGGATAGAGCCAGGAGCCATGGATAGCCAGAAAGAGGCTACGGCCAGCACAGAGGCCTGAGGCAGGGAGGCGAGTGTGGCTGGAGCAGAGGTGGATGGAAAGGCAGCTGAGGCCGGCTCTTGAGTGAGGGCCATGGAGCCAGAATCGCAGCCTTGAGCCCAGACCCCTCCCTGGGCAGCATTTCCCACTGGCCACCCGGCTGGATTGCTGGCCTCTCATCTCCCGCAGCCGTAGCTGAATCGGGAGACCCAGGCCAGAAGGGGAGGGAAGAAGAGAGGCATGCCGGCCAATCTGAGCCGTTGCTGGGCCACCCTAGAGCCACCTGTGGCCGCCCGGCTGGCCCGCCAGCAATGGGTTTTTAATTATCTAAATATTGCCTCTGCCCTTTGCTTTCAGCCAGGACTGCTGAGCCCTGCAAAAGGCAAATCGCTTTCAGTGGCTCAGCTTGTCGGGAGAGAGGGAAGCTTTTCTCCCTGGCCTGAGTGCAGCGACTATAATCTGCTTGGTTTTCTTGTTGAGAAGCAATACAGCAGTGCGGCAGGGAGTTTACAAGCTTGGGGGTGCTGGGAAGCAGAAATACACCGATTCCCCTCAGTCCCCAGCGGCCTTTCACTTCCTGGCATTACCGTCTTCGTCGCTGGCCCCATGCGTCCTTTCTTTTCTCTGACTGTGCTTGTAGCCAGGGAACTTGATAAGGACCTGGGTCTCAACTAAAGGTGCCTTGGGGGAGCCGGCCTTGGAAGCCAGCAGATGGTTTCATTGGGGACTTGCCACCTTCAGAGGCCCCTGTGGGGAGGAAGTGGAGGAGGAGAGGGCAGGTACTGCTGCTTGCAGGGAGGTCACCCACCAGACCAACCAGCTCTGGGAAAAGGATCCAGGAGCAGGCTCGGTGCCCCACTGCCGTTCTCTGGACACACAGAATTTAAGCCACCTTCGTTTCCTTTCCTGCCTTAACCTCCATCTTGCCCTGGAGGACCTCTGGGGCTCCTCCCCATATCCCACCAGTCCCTCTGCAGCCCCCAAATCTCCCCCACCCGCCTCAGTATCCCTTGGCTGGAGTGGCTCACAGCTGTGTTCACCAGGAGCGGGTCTGCCCCTGACTCCGCCATCTCGGCCACCATGGCATCTGCTCTGGGTGCTCTTCAAGGCCGGTGCCCCTGCACAGTGCCAGCCCCACAGGGCATGGCTCACCTTCCCCTGCCTCCACACAGCTTTGCCCACTCCTGTAAGTGTCTTAATTAAGGAGCTGTGCAGTTTATTTATGTATGGACCTAGCCTAATTGGTGTGTTTGTCTTTCCTCGTTATTCCCAGCTGGACAGAGCCGTTTGAACAACAAATGCAAAAAGCCTGGATCCCTCCACCGCAGTGTCTATTTTTGCAAACCTGCTTGGTGCCCCTGCTATTAGCTGCGTGCACATGTTTCCCGGCTCCAGCCACATGCCCGTAAGCACTTAATTGTGGGTGCAGTTAGTCAAGGCGGGCGGCTCTCTGCAGATTTCAGGGGTGAGGGAACCTAATTACACCTGCAATTGAGTGCTTTAGCAGGGACAAAAGCTGCCTGTTCAGCTAATTGCAGGCACCAAAATTGCCCCCACAGAAAGAATCCCTGGTACAGGCTTCTCAAGCCAAGCCTATGAGCTGTAATAAAGAATGGAGAACTCGAAATTATAACGGTGGGGGGTGCTTGTTTTGGCCTAAAGGATTCAGCTTTTTGCAATAGTCATTACACCTCTGGGTTGTTTTTCTCCACGGTGGAGGCCGTTCTGTGGCTGGGTTTGTTTTTTCATTAGTGCCTGCGTTCACACAGAGAAATGTCACGTTGAAGGGAAATTTGGGGTTAATCATCTCCTCTCACCTATCTGCTCACTGACTAGAATGATTCACCAGACTCGCCCAGAACAGGCGGATGGCTGCCCTGTCCCCTCCTTGAAGGCCTTAGTCCAGTGTGTTCATTTAGTTAGTTTGCTACTGAGCTCCCATGTGGGCAGGGCATTGCTCTAGGGGTCATGGCAGGGAACAAAGGAGAGTCCTGGCCCTTGTGGGGCCTACGTTCCGGTGAGAGGTTAGACTGTGCCACTTCTCTTGTTAGGATTTCCTCTTCTCTGTAGACAGCTGCAGGCTTGTCTTTTATTTTATATTGAAGTCAGCAGGGTTGTTGAACGGGTACCTGTAATTCCAACTTCCAAAGTCACTGCAGGTCTGCTTCTGTCAGCTGTTGTGGTTGCTGATTCTCAACTGGGAAGTGTGGTTTCTTGTGTGCCTGGATATTTTCGATTGTGTACAGCTCATTGTATTTGAAACATTTTCGTAGGCATACTTCGAAGCTCAGAATGAAGGTGCTTTTCTTCAGGAGGACTTGCATGTCTGGCAGGTGCCTAGAGACACGGCTTTGGACCCCCTTCATCCAGTTCAGGCCTCGATGTTCATTGGGCAGCACTAGAGATTCCGCGCTGCCTGTCCTTTCGCACAGGGGCTGGTCGACTTGCCTGTCACTCACACGGAATAGGTAGTTCTTTGGAGTCCCAGCTTATTGTGGGGAGGGTCTCCAATCAGACCCCCCAACTTGTACAAAGTGCCTGAGGCCTGGTTTTGTGTTCCCCCTTGACCCTCAAGGCCATAAAAACAGAAATTCAAATTTCCTCGGACCTGTAGATGCTCTTGGGGCAAATGTGGCCTCTGAGCTAGGTCAGTTTGAGGGTTTCCTGTTCTCATTGCTTTTGGCATGGTGATTCCTTCTAGTCTTGACTGCTCTTTGGTGCTGGAGGTACCCAGGTGTGCTGGCTCACAACTGTAATCCCAGCTCTTGATGGGAGGCTGAGGTAGGATCACTTGAGCCCAGGAGTTTGAGACCAGCCTGGGCAATGTGGTGAGACCTGTTTGTACAAAAAATTAGCCAGGTGAGGTGGCATGGGCCTGTAGTCCCTGATACTAGGGAGGCTGAGGCAGGAGGATCCCTTGAGCCCAGGAGTTTGAGGCTGCAGTGAGCTGTGATTGCACCACTGCACTCCAGCCTGAGCAATAGAGTGAGACCCTGTCTCAAAAGAAAAAGAAGTCCAGTGTACATTCTTACTTAGTTCTTTTGGGTTGCTTTTACTGGTCATTATGAGAAACACTCAGGCCACTTCTCCAAGCAGGGTGGTGTGGCGGGGATGGGGGTAGGGGCTGAGACAGAGCCTGAGAGGAGGGTCTGGGGGCTGTGCCTGACAGGGAGAATGGTGGGAAGCAGCAGGCATTTTGTCTAGGGAGGTCAGGGTGGGAGTAGGCAGCTGCATGGATGTTCAGGAGGAGACCAGCATGGAGGAAGGGTCTAGAAGCCAGCCGGTGAGGCCCATAGGCCAAGGCTGGGACGGTGAGAGCTGACCACCTGGGGGTTCCCCAGGAGAGGACAGCTTGAGTTGGGGGTGACCAAGACTCAGTCAACAAAGAGTGCCAGGCCCTAGGCTAGGGCCTTCCCGAGGGACTTTCTCCACTGTTCCCTGCCAGAGGCGGAGCCTGGTTACCTGGAGGAAGCCACACAGCAGGCACCTGGCTGGCACAGGCCTCACTGTCCTGACCGTGTCCCCACCGCCCCAGCTCAGCTCCTAGGCCTAGTGAAAACCCTCCAGCTGGTGGGAGAGTCTCACCTGGGGGCCCACACTATCCCCCACTACCCTCCTCTGGGCCTGGCCTTAAGTGCTTACAATTGCCAGCCACTCCGTGGAGAAGGCAGGGCCATGGGCATAGCACAGAGGGTTTGCTTCTGTGCCTGGGATCGGAGTGGGCCTGAGGTCCTGTTTCTGAGTCGTCGCATAAGAGGCAAAGCCGCGGTGCATGGTGAAGGGCTGTCTGGAGGACAGAGCGGTGGGGATGGTGTTGATGAGCATCGCAGGGGAAAGGGCCCTGCATGGCACAGAACATTCCACATGCGTGTACTCTGTCAGGAGCCGCATCCCTGCCTCGCTGCTTGTCCTTGCTGTGACCTTGGGCTGACTTTTCCCATCTGCAGAAAGGGAGAGCAGTCTCCCTCCCCAGCACTGGGAACGGGCTGAGCATGAGGGAAGGCTGTCTCGGCATCAGGGGAGTTGTGAAGTTTGGAGACGTGTGGTTTTCAAAATGCATCCTTGCCCTCGGGGTGGAGAAGGCAGTATAAAGGGTGGGAGGCCCAGAAGATGCCAGTCATTTCAGGGTTTTATTAGGGCAGACCTCGGCCTTCAGCTGCCCTGCCCCACCCCGACCCCATCCGGTTTTGACCTTCTGGGTGGAGGAGGGGGAGCGCGCTCTGCGTGTGATTGTGTGTGTGCATGTTGGAATTTGTAGAGTCAGGGCTGGGATGCGGGGAGGGTGTGAACCCACATTTGGATTAGCAGGCGAAGGCGGGGAGCAGGCTGCACAGGGCAGCTTTCTCTTTGAAAACCCGTTCTGTTTCTTAAATGTCAGAGTGAGCAGATGGTATGTCTGAGTTTTATTAATCATGGGCTCACCGAGCTGGAGGGCCTGGGGGATCATTTCGTCCAAGCATCCTACAGAGGAAGAGACTGAAGGCCAGAGAAGGCCAGAGCCACGCTACACCTGCCACAGGGGCAGAACCGTGCTGGGACCCAGCATCCCCTCCCACACCCGTAAGCCCCCGCTGTGCAGAACTGAACAGGTGTGTCTCGCTCTGCCCAGGCGCAGCCAGCCTGCCTCCCAGTGAAGAGTGAAGCGGAGATGCTTCTGGGTTACTCCACCCCCACAAACAACCGGAAAGGCTGTCTTTGGGACACATGGGTTGGGATTGTGACTGTTAACTAAGAGTGCTCTGGCCTTGGTGCTGTGTTCAGCTCAGCACAAGCTAGTGTTTGCCGTATGAGACTGATGGTCGTGAAGCCCGGGGGACTGTCCACACAGCACCTGGTTTGTGGGTGGCCCTGCTGGCCCCACCTCTTCACCATGATACCTCTGAGTCAAATGACCTCCCACCAAGTCCAGCACCAGGCTGGGGCTTCTCCCTCCCTGTAGCAGCTCCTGCAATACAGGGTACTCCGTAGTTTCCCTCATCACGTGACCTTAGAAATGGAAGCCACTGTTTTTAGCGTAAATGCACTTAAGAATGTCTCCTTGTGGCCGGGCATGGTGGCTCGTGCCTGTAATCCCAGCACTTTGGGAGGCCAAGGTGGGTGGATCACGAGGTCAGGAGTTTGAGACCAGCCTGACCAACATGGTGAAACTCCGTCTCTACTAAAAATACAAAAATTAGCCGGGTGTTGTGGTGTGTGCCTGTAATCCTAGCTACTCAGGAGGCTGAGGCAAGAGAATCGCTTGAACCCAGGAGGCAGAAGTTACAGTCAGCCGAGATCACACCACTGCACTCCAGCCTGGGTGACAGAGCAAGACTCCATCTTAAAAAAAAAAAAAAAAAAAAAAAAAAAAGTCTCCTTTGCCCTGCTTTTCCCAAATACATCCTATAGCTGTTCCAGGGGCTAGGAGATGGACCTAACCAGGGACACAGCCTGGATTCTGTAGAGATAGCAGAGGCAAGGCTAAGTCATGCTAGTGTGTGAATGATTAATAGTAGATATTTCTTTTCAGAGCAGGTTTTGTTTAGGTTGGGGAGAAAGAGGACTGCCGAGAAAAGGGAGAAACACTGAGATGCCAGAGGCACCAGGGTTGCCCACCCCATAGCGTCCACACCCCATTTCCTGTGTTTCTTGCATGAGCCCTGCTGGGGGGCACACCCTGGGTCCCTTCCCTTCTGATCCTGTTCTGAGTCACAGGCTTATCCCCATCTTGGAACCATTGGTTCTAAGCAGCACTGGAGAATCTGAGACAGCTAGAAGACCAGAGCACCCCATTCAGCCCCTCTAAATTTGTATGTGCTAAAGCTGGGGCCAAGAGAGGGCAGCTGTTGGCTCAAGGCCAGCCATAGAAGGAGGTCTAAAACTTGTGTCACCCAGCGTGCTGGCTGGATTATTTAGGCTACGTAAGTGGTTCTCTACGGAGGCAGTTTTGCTCCTCGTGACAGTTGGCCGTATCTGGAAACGTTTTTTAAATTTGAGACAATATCGTGCTCTGTCATCTAGGCTGAAGGGCAGTGGCACGATCTCAGCTCACTGCAACCTCTGCCACCCAAGCTGAAGCGATCCTCTTGCCTCAGCCTCCCAAGTAGCTGGGACTACAGGCGTGCACCACCACACCTAGTTAATTGTATTTTTTGTAGAGATGGGTTTTTGCCACGTTCCTCAGGCTGGTCTTGAACTCCTGGACCCAAGTGATCCACCCACCTCGGCTTCCCACAGTGTTGGGATTACAGGCGTGAGCCACCCTGCCAGCCTGTAGACATATTTTGATTGCCATAACTGTGCTGTCCTATTGACATCTTGTGGGTCAAGGCCAGGGATGCTGCTAAACATCCTGCGATGCCCAGGACAGCCCCCACAGCAAAGAATCATCCGGCCCCCAATGTCAGTTGTGCCGAGGCTGAGAGACCTTGAGCCGTGCCCATGCTTTGTAAGTGCCAGGACAGAGGAGCCATTCTACTGAATACCCCATGCTGGGGACACATCAAGAATTGCCCCATCAGTTCAGGCAAAGGACAGCTCAGGCCATGGGGACAGTCCAGAAAGAACAGGCGAGGAAGACCAATAGGAAAGGAAGTGGCTGGGGCTGGCTCCAGATTTCTTTCAAGGTAAAGGCAGAGAAGGACACAGAGGGCCCTCGGGCATCCCACTCTGGTCTGTCGCACTAAAAAGCTTGCACCCAGCATGAGGGGAAAGGCAGGGATGAAGCTGCTCGTAGAAACCACATCTTCTTGGCCAGAGGGCTACATGAACCTGAACCAGTTAGGCCCAGGAGGAGACAGCGAGATCTGTGTGTCATCCACAAATGGGGAGTTACAACCCTGTCAGTGACTTCTTGCCCAGCAGACCCCAGCAGGGGACAGTGGGAAGGGCTGTTCACAATGCCTGTTTTCCTGGAGCAGGGCCTCGCCTGGTCTCTGGAGTGCTTGCGGAAAAGAAAGCCTTGTCCGTTTGCCTCCACGCAGCAGAGCAGGACCGTGGCCAGAGCAGGCCTGCAACCGGAGCAGGATGTGAGGAGGCCAGCCGTGCCCGTGCTGTCACGGTGTCCACAGATGGTGTGAGCTGCTGGTCCAGGGACTTCTGAGTCGCATTTATTCCCATATTTCTCCTCCCCTCGGGGGACCTCCGTGGCACCTTCCAACAGCTCTTGCCAGGGCTCTGTTGGCTTTGCACAATGCAGAATGTTGACAACTAGGGCTGTCTGAGATGACGAATGGACTCCCTCCAGAAGTGGCCCGTCTGTGTCCCAGGAGGCGTTCGAGGACAGGCAGAGGGTCCCCTCACAGGGATGACTATGTGGCCTGGGCAGTCCCAGCACAGTCGCTGTCTGATTTCTCTGGCATCTCCGTAGTCATAGGAAGGAAGGCCCTTTGTCGTATTGCTGCCTCTGTCTTGTAAAACCATTATTTTAAAGAGTTTGCAGATACTGAGCTTGCTGGCAGCCTGCTCCAGGGGCAGGCCCCAACTGGAGGTCGGACACACAGTTTTGCATGTAGGCTGCAGATGCAGTGTTCTTACCCTTCCTGTTTTTTGTTTGTTTTGCTTTTAATTAAGAAGGGTTTCTGGGTAAAGCGTCTTTGCCAGCTCCTACCACAGAGAGATGAGGGCGGCCGCATGGAGAGAGTTGAAAATACAGGGCCTGGCTTCCAACTTGTCTGAGTTCCAATCTGAGCATTGCTCCTTACTGGCTGTGTGACCTTGGGCAAATCACTTCACTTCTCTAGGCTTTTTCAGTTTCTTCATCTAAAAAATGGGGATAATAATAGACTTGCTTTTGTTGTGAAGATGTAACAAGATAATGTACTTAAAGCATGTAGCACAGTACTCAGCAGAAAGTCAACATCTGGAAAGGAGACCTATGGGTATTTGTTGTTTGTTTTTTATGTTTGTTTTTTGTTTTTCTGAGACAGAGTCTCGCTCTGTCGCCCAGGCTGGAGTGCAGTGGCGCGACCTCGGCTCACTGCAAATTCTGCCTCCCGGGTTCACACCATTCTCCTGCCTCAGCTTCGCAAGTAGGTGGGAGTACAGGCGTCCACCACCTCGCCTGGCTAATTATTTTTTTGTATTTTTAGTAGAGACGGGGTTTCACTGTGTTAGCCGGGGTTTCACTGTGTTAGCCAGGATGGTCTCTATCTCCTGACCTTGGCCTTGGCCTCCCAAAGTGCTGGAATTACAGGCGTGAGCCACCATGCCCGGCCGTTAGTTATTTTTATTTTTCTTGAGACAGTCTAGCTCTGTTGTCCAGGCTAGAGTACAGTGGCCTGATCTCAGCTTACTACACCTTCCACCTCCCGGGTTCAAGCAATTCTCCTGCCTCAGCCTCCTGAGTAGCTGGGATTACAGACATGCGTCACTATGCCCAACTAATTTTTGTATTTCTTAGTAGAAGTGGGGTTTCACCATGTTGGCCAGGCTGGTCTTGAACTCGTGGCCTAAGTAATCTGCCTGCCTCAGCCTCTCAAAGTGCTAGGATTACAGGCATGAGCCGTCCCGCCCGGCCTGTGTTGTTAGTTAAACTCACACAAACCCCCATAACAAAGAGACTCAACTTCACAGGGGTGCATTATATTATAAGTTGTACAGTAGATATTTATTTCTCAAGGACATGCCCACATAATGTAGGATTGGTGGGGAGCCAGAACAGGGGCCTCTGCCCTGAGCATCAGTTGATGGAGGTGTTGCTGGCTTCAGTATCTGTACTCAGAGTCATCCTGGGAGAAGGTATCCATTGCAAAGACCCAGGAAGGGAAAAACAGAGGCTCGCACAGGCAGCTCTTCCGGGCCAGGCCTGGACGTGGCCAGTTATTCCTTCCACCACATTCTCTTGGCCAGAACTTGGCCACCTGGCCCCACCCAATTGCCCTAGAGGCTGGGATGAAAGGGCATGGCTTGGTAAGAAGCTGGCCACCAGGGATTCTTGTCGTTACTGTCACCCCTGGCCCTGTGGGGCCTGCAGGCGTCTGCAAGGCCAGCAGTGAGAGGTCGACCCTCAGGAAGGCTGGTAGGCTATTTCCCTGGGCAGATGGCCACATCTGATGATCTCGGGGGGGTCGGTCTTCCACCCAAAGCCTGGCTGGCAAATGTGTGTCACGAGGTAGTGAGATGAGAGGGCGGGCAGGTCCCAGTGGAGTGCTGACGTGAGTTTTGTGGAGGGCAGGCAGCCTCACGACACCCCTGTCCAGGGCCTCAGGACACTTTATCTCAATCTGAGTCCCTGTGACACACCTGAAGGATGGCTTGACCCAGCTGTGGCCCAAAGCATGCAGCTTCCAGACTTGGACACTGCCCAGAGCTTCCCAGGGCTGATAGGACAGAGGGCATTTGACAGAAGTGACAGGATGTATTAGCTTCCTGTGGCTGCTGTAACAAATTACTGCAAACTGGGTAGCAGCTTAAAACAACAGAAATGTATTCTCTCACGGAATGAAACTGAAATCAAAGTGTCGGTGGGGCCATGCTCCCTCTGGAGGTCCCACAGGCGGCTTCTTCCTGCCTCTTCCAGCACCCGGGGGCTCCAGGCGTCCCTCGGCTTGTGGCCATAGCACTCCAATTTCTGCCTCTATTTTCATGTGGCCGTGTCTCTTGTGTGTCTTCTCTTTTGTCTGTTCCTCTTTTTAAGAACATGTTTTTGGAGTTATATGATAGTTTAATAATTTATATAATTAATGTGATAATACATTTATGTAATTTGTACAGATCAAACTAGTGTACAGGGGCTAGGTGTGGTGGCTCATGCCTGTAATCCCAGCACTTTGGGAGGCCGGGGAGGGTGTATCACCTGAAGTTAGGAGTTTGAGACCAGCCTGGGCAACATGGCAAAACCCTGTCTCTACTAAAATTACAAAAATTAGCCAGGCGTGGTGGCGTGTGCCTGTAATCAGCTACTTGGGAGGCTGAGGCACGAGAATCACTTGAACCCTGGAGGTGGAGGCTGTGGTGAGGTGACACCACTGCACTCCAGCCTGGGTGAAGAATGAGTCTCTGTCTCAAAAAAAAAAAAAAAAAAAAAAAATCAGTGTACTTGGTATATTTTTCTTTTCTTTATTCTAGAAATATTTGAGGCCAGGCGCAGTGGCTCATGCCTGTAATCCCAGGACTTTGGGAGGCTGAGGAGGATGGATCACGAGGTCAGGAGATCGAGACCATCCTGGCCAACATGGTGAAACACCGTCTCTACTAAAAATACAAAAAAATTAGCTGGGTGTGGTGGCACATGCCTGTAATCCCAGCTACTCTGGAGGCTGAGGCAGGAGAATCACTTGAACTGGGGAGTCAGAGGTTGCAGTGAGACAAGATTGAGCCACAGCACTCTGGCCTGGTGATAGGGCGAGATTCTGTCTCAAAAAAAAAAAAAAAAAAGAAATTTGAATTATTCTAGCTATTTTGAAGTGTACAATAGATTATTATGAACTATAGTCACCCTACTGATCTATAGAACACTAGATCTTTTTTTTATTTTTTAACTAGGTCTTATTTCTATCTAATTGTATATTTGCACCCATTAATCAACTTCTCTTCTGTCCTCCCTCCCCTCTACCCCTCCCGCTTCTGTCTTCATGAGATCCACGTTCTTAGTTCCCACATATTAGTGAGACCATGCAGTGTCTGCCTTTCTATGTCTGGCCTGTTTCATTTAACGTAAGAGTCTCCAATTCCACAAGTGTTGCTGCACATGACAGGGTTTCACTCTTTTTTACGGGTGAGTAGTATTCCATTGCGTGTATGTCCCACGTTCTCTAGATTCATTTGTCTGTGTTGGACACCGAGGTTGATTCCATATTTTGGCTATAGTGAATAGTGCTGTGATAAACGTGGGGGTGCAAATGGTTCCTCTCATTATAAAGACCTTTGCCATTGAGTTTAGGCCCACCCTAATAATCCAGGATGATCTGGTCTGGGGATTCTTTTTTTTTCTTGAGACGGTGTCTCACTCGGTCAACAGGCTGGAAGTGCAGTGGCTCGATCTCGGCTCACTGCAACCCCCGCTTCCTGGGTTCAGGCGATTCTCCTGCCTCAGCCTCCCGAGTAGCTGGGACTACAGGCGCCTGCCACCGCGCCCAGCTAATTTTTGTATTTTTAGTAGAGACGGGGTTTCACCATTTGGCCAGGATGGTCTCGATCTCTTGACCTCCTGATCCGCCCTCCTCGGCCTCCCAAAGTGCTGGGATTACAGATGTGAGCCACCGTGCCTGGCCTGGAGATTTTTAATTACATCTTCACAGACTCTTTCTAAATAAGGCCATAGTCACAGTACCAGGCAGACGTATCTTTTTTCTTTTTTTTTTCTTCTTTTTTTTTTTTTTTGAGACAGGGTCTTGCTTTGTCACCTAGGCTGGAATGCAATGGCACAAACACGGCTCACTACAGCCTCCATTTCCTGGGCTCAAGAGATCATCCTGCCTCAGCTTCCCATGTAGTTGGGACTATAGGCACACACACCACTAAACCTGGCTAACATTTTTATTTTTTGTAGGGACGGCATCCCACTATGTTGTCCAGGCTGGTCTTGATCTCCTGGGCTCAAGCAATTGTTCCACCTCGGCCTCCCAAAGTGTTGGAATTATGGGTATAAGCACTGCACCTGGCCATGTGGGCATCCCTTTTGGCAGATTACCATTCTGCCTGCACTGGGGCAGGCTGGGGACACCTCGGCCCCAGGATCCCAGTTAAATGCTCTGAGATGTGACAGCACACGTGGGTGGGGTGTGCCCTGTAATTCCCACCAAGCGAAGGTAAAAACGAAACCTGGATATGCAGAAGTCACCATGAGGTGTGACTAGACAGAGGTTCCCTTTTTTCTTTCAACCTCAGACTGCTTGAGACTTGGAATGTTCATGGACGGTCCAGTGACCTAAGGACTAGAGCCAGACAGAAAGAGAAACAGGGTGTATCCGCTTCCTGTATGCCGTTGCCCTTGGTGACTGGCTTCACTTCTCTGGGCCTCAGCATCTTCATGCACACAAGTGGGTGATGGCCATTGTGGTGTC
This sequence comes from Mandrillus leucophaeus, assembly GCF_000951045.1. NCBI lineage: Eukaryota > Metazoa > Chordata > Mammalia > Primates > Cercopithecidae > Mandrillus > Mandrillus leucophaeus. The sequence continues at coordinate 2,649,464 of NW_012098098.1, forward strand.
CATCTCAAGGGGAGGGGATGCTGGGGCAGGTCCCAAGTAAGATGACATCATAGGAAAGCAGGCATCGTGGAGCCCCGGGGCACTGAGCCCCAATCAGTGGGAGCTACTATTAGCATTATTACCACTGTTATCTGAAAGACAGGACTAATGGCTGCTCTGCTCATGGAGTCTCTGTGTGCCAGGCACCGGTGTAATTACACACATCTTCCTGGAGTGCAGGGGTGATTCGCCTCATTTTCCAGGTAAGGAAACTGAGGGTCAAAAGGTTGATGTCACTGCCCGAGGGCACACAGAGAGTGGGGCGAGATGGAATTGAAGTCTGACTGCAAACCTTTGCCGATGGTAATGAACATGCACTTGGGAGCCAGCTTGGGTTCCATCCCCAGCTCTGCCACCCACTGGCTGTGTGTCCTTGGGCAAGCTGCTTGACCTATCTGTTCTTCATCTGGAAAATGGAACTCATGGTGACCTTGAACCAGATTGTCACGAGGATCCAATGTGCCATCCAGGAAAAGTGCTCAGAACAGCAGCTGGCACAGACTGAGCGTGCGGGAGCATCAGCTGGTATTATTACCCTAAAGAGGGAAACGGAGGCTGCCCACCCGAGGACAGATGGGTTATTCCAGGTTAGCCACGCAGCTTCCCCGCCCCTCCCTTTCCTGGAATCTGGGGAGCAGTGCCCCTCTCCAGAGGGGGAGGCTGTGGCCTGGTCCTGGGGGGCCACCAGATGCCCATGGGCACAGCTGCCAGCCGAGGTACCCCGCCGCGTGCACTCCAGACCCCAGCCTGCAGCCTCAGTTTTCCCAGCACGTGCTGGGACGCTATTTTTATTGCTCTCAGCTGACTCTGTTGGCCAGCTAGACTGTCTCCGTGCTGTGGCAAAGGCAGCCCCGCTAGAGGGAGTCTGGGGACCCTCCATTTTGAAGGTGCAGCTGGTGGAGGGGACCTGCCTCTTCAGAGTGGGGATCCGGCGGGCCACATGCCGCCTCCTGGGAAGCAGCCCAGCCCCCGGCTTTTTTTCTCCCATTGAGAGATGAAGCAGTTGTCTCTCTTTTTCTGCTGTGTCCAGAACATGGCCCTATGCTGTTAGGGCCCATTCTTCCCTCTCACCTTGGGTGGGCTTGCAGCGTGGGCAGGGCTTTCTCAGGAAGGTGCGGGGTGAGTTTGCCCCTTGGCGTCCCCAGCCTTTGACAAGGGCTACCTGGAGGCACAGGTCTGAGTGGTCCAGCCTGCCCAGTTTCCTACCTCTTTTCCATAAATGTCCGATTCCTCCCCAGCGGTGAGCGGAGGGATGGGGACCGAGAGCATCGCCACCACTGGGCTTTTCCGGAGAAGTGTGGGGGGTGGAGAGACAGAGACGTCCTTTCCTTGGACAGAATCCTTCTGGGGTGAAATCTTACGAAGAGCACTGCCCTTCTCACATGGGCACCTGGCACTCCGTCCTGGTGTGGCCTAGACTGGTGGCCCCTGTCACCCCTAGCCAGGCCATAGGCACCCTCAGAGGCCGGGGGGGGGGCTCCCCTGGGAATGAATGGCTGTAGTGATGAGTTCCAAAAACCACAGCCAAGCCACAAGGGCCAGTGGGAAGGGGAAAATCCTTCCCACTACCCTGTTCAGCCACATTGTGGCAAACAACCCGGCCATTCAATGGAAAGCCGCCCGGGAGGCCAGCGGGGGGCACAGTGGGGTTGCTTTCTATTTCTCAGCTGTTTTGGCATCAGGTCGGCAGCTGTGGTGTAACCACCCTCCCATAGTGGGTCTCATATTTTCCTCCCTTACAAAGGTCCCTGTCACCAGGAAATGTCACTAACCTACTTTGAGACGCCCAGCTCCAGGGCCAAAGGAGGCTGGGCTATCACTAGAATCTTACAGCTCTCCTTCCCAAGGGTGTGGCTAAAAGCAATTAGGACTTGGCCTGAGCATTTTAAGGTAATT
>NW_012098098.1:2653033-2654228 GCF_000951045.1 Mandrillus leucophaeus
CCGAGCCGCTGGCGGCGGCGGAGAGGAGCGCCACCCCTCCCTTGGCTCCGAGCGCTCCGCCCAGCTCATTTAAGAATTTTTCTGGCGGGGTAGGCGAGGGTTTGGCAAGTGGCTTGGAGAGGTCAAAAGGCACGCCGCTCCCCCCACTCTCCCAACCTCCTCCAATTTGCCCTCCGGAGCTTTTCTCTAGGGTATCGTATTCCGGGAGTTCAACTGTCATTTGAAGCCGCTGCATTTAGCAGGGACCCCGGGGCTACCGCTGGGGACCCCTGATTTACGCAGTGGTTGGAGAGCGTTGGCAGGAACCCAAGCCTGGCGTGACCGCGGTGCCCCGCCGTGCGTACCTGCGGGCTCAGGTCTGCTCCTCAAACCATGATTGTATCTGGGGTCAAAAGGTGACCCCTTAGTGTCACCAAGTCGTGATTCCGGCTGGTTGTGCCACCGAGGGGCCCCTCAGGAGGTAAAAGGGCTTGAAAATAAATTGTCACATCAAGAGGCAGCTTTGCAGCGTGCGTTTAAGAGGCGGGTCGGGGGACGTGGGTAAATGGATCCTGTCTCTTTAAAATCGCTGGGCTGGACAATAAGCGCACAGGATGTGGTTTGGCGGCAGGGTTTTTTCCCCTTCGATTTGGGGAATTATCACATGGGGCCTTCTTGAGCTGGTGTGAAAGGGAGGCGGCGTGGGGAGGAGAGATACAGGCTCCACACTCAGTCTCTGTGCAGTTGATCGTTTTCTTAAACCAAATTAGCCGGGGCTCTCGTTACTATGGTGCAGCCGGGGCTTGCAGAATCCCAGTAATAGCATTTATTAGGTCTATTTGCCTGGAAGCATGCCTTCCCGGATCTGATAATGCACCAGTGCAGGGAGAGTGTGGGAGATGCTATCAAGCATTTGATTACACTTGCAACAGGGATTTTTAAGGGGTGGGGTGCGGGGTAAGGGGTGAGAGGAAAAGAAAGGAGGGAAACCGCTCGCCCGAGGAGCTCACCAGGGCAAGCCGGCGTGTGCGTTGCCGCAGCCCCGCGTGGGTTCCACAAAAGGCAGCCCCGAGTCCCGGGTCACGGTTTGGGGATTCTCCTCCCAGGTCCTGGCGGAGGGCGAACTCCCGGCTCCCGCAGCTGTCAATCGTGGGTGGGGAGGGAGGGAGGCCCGGCGGGCGGGCGGACGGCCAGAGCGCGGAGTTGGGCAGCCGGA
>NW_012098098.1:2656083-2671881 GCF_000951045.1 Mandrillus leucophaeus
TCCTGCCTGGGATTCCCTGGAAGGTTTTGTTCCGCCGAGGTCGGAGGAGGGGGCCGGGGAAGCTCAGGAGGGTATTTGGCGTGGCTTCCTGTTTCCTTAACCTTCCTGCGCGGTGACAGCCGCTTGCCCTGTAACTTTCTGTTTCGGGGCAAGTAGCACTTTCAGCCTGGAGGGGAGGGGAGGGAGTTGACAGCTGGAGGTTTGGGGAGCCCCTCCTGAATTCAGCTTATTTGGACTTACAAACCTTAAAAAAAATTGAGTGTAGGCTAAATGGAAGCTGGTGATCCAGGAATTCAGGCGAGGGAGCCCTCGGTGGTGAACCCCAGGGCGTGCCCCCACCTCGTGGCGGCACCCCCACTCCTGTGCCCGCTGGGGTCGAGGAGGAACGCACAGGCCTGCCCCAGGTGGGGCCACGTGACCGCAGGTCGGGAAGGCTGTGCTGCGTGTGACCGCTGGTTCTAGGAATGAGCTGATGTTATTTTTCCTCCCTCCCTTCGAGTTGATCTCCCTTGAGCTTTGACACACGGTACCTAATGAAGGTGGGGTGTGTGTGGGTGGGGAGAGTGATGTGGGGCTGTAGGGAGGAGAGGGGAAGTTCCCAGTTTTCCCATCGTGAGGCTTTTATAAAATTCTGCAGAAGACGCTGCCCTGGAGCTTTATTTCTGAATTGTTTTGCTGGGGAAGGGTGCACGTGGCCCGGTGTTCGGTTTCGGGTTTTTTTTCTCTCTCTGTTCAGAAAATCCTGTCACTTTTGCTGAGGTTTCCACACCGCCCTGGAGTCCCCAGGAGGAGCGTGTGGGGGAGGAAGGGGCCTGGACGAGACCCAGCTCCCTTGAATCTGGCCTTTGCTGCCCTAACCTGGGCAAACGTTTTCACTGAGTTAATAGAGCAGGGCAGAGAGGGTCACCAGAGTCCTACTGACTTAAAAAAAAAAAAAAAAGGGCAGGAAAGACTCCTCCTGGAGAAAATCTGCACTTTTACTCTTTTTGAGTTTTGTGGTGTCTGTTTTAGTTCCCAGTAACTGACCAGGTCTATGTTTTTTCCTTGGTGTATATGCCGTTTTTATAGGAAGAATATTGAGTGTTTCCCAGCGTTTCCATTCCATTCTTGATCTCTTTTTTTTATTCCCCTCCACTGCCTGAAATGCAAATCAACAACAAACAGCAAGCTTGGCTTTTCCCTCCCTCCGCACTTCCCTTAGCGGATCCAATCCAAATTAGAACCGGGAATCCCCAACTTAGTAAAATAAAGGTTGTAAGGCGAGGGCGGAGTGAGCCTTTGGGAACTCAGAGCCATCTCCCCCATGGGAAGATTCCAGGTAAATGAGGGCTGGGTCTGAGTCGCGCTGACTAGTCACTGGAGCCCTTTAACCCAAAATGTAACAGATCCTTAAAGCAGAGAGCTTGTGCCTCCCCGGCAGCTGTGCCTGCCTTGGAGGCACTCAGGACAAGCTTGTGCCAAGAATGAATCTTCTTAAGTACAGAGCGTCTTCAAAGCACAGGTGTTTGTAATCTACACCCCTCTTCACCTGCCACTGGAGGCTGCTGGTGCATATTTATTCATCAGGTGACCGATTTTCTATTTACACAGGGAGTCTCAGAAAGAGGAGGAGGAAGTGTCAGGCTGGGAAATTCAGAGCCATTAAGGAAGATCAGCCCAGGCTGGAGTAAAGCCCCCAGTGGGTAGGCAGGAGGGATGACTTTTGTCCTGACCCCCAGGGAGATTAAGAGAGGTCAGAAGTGGGGGGGGGGGGTCGGGGCACAAGTAAATCTCAGCCGGTGGATGCAGGCTTTCCCTGCATTATCGTTTTTTTTTTTTGGTTGCTGTATTTAAAGTCTCCACTGGGGTTTTACACTTTGTTGTCGTAGTGTAATATTCAGGGTGAGGGCTTACTGGGAAGAACCATGGTCAGGGGGTGGCTTTGCAGGGCTGGGGTTAATGCATTGAGAGTAATAGAAACAGCAATGGCCTGGTCCTCTTTATGTTTTGAGATGGAGTCTTGCTCTTTCGCCCAGGCTGGAGTGCAGTGGTGTGATCTTGGCTCACTGCAACCTCCTCCTCCCAGGTTCAAGAGATTCTCCTGCCTCAGCCTCCCGAGTAGCTGGGATTACAGACACCCGCCACCACGCTGAGCTAATTTTTGTATTTTTAGTAGAGATGGGGTTTCGCCATGTTGGCCAGGCTGGTCTCCAACTCCTGACCTCAGGTAATCCACCCACCTTGGGCTCCCAACATGCTGAGATTACAGACTTTACATGCCCGGCCCTGGCCTGGTCCTCTTGAGTGCTCTCAGACCCTGTTACAAATGCTTTGTGGGCTCTCCGTAGCTCTCACTTCCTCTCTCTGAGATAGGTGCTGCCATCCACCCACTTATCAGATGAGCAAAGTGAGGCCCAGGGGCTGAGCAATTGCCCAGCTTGGAAGTGGCAGAGCTGGGACATGAAGCTGGCTTCTGTCTGCCACACTGAACTGGGAATAAGGGGGCCGAGGTGCAGCAGCCAGCCTGGCTTGCTTCGGGCCTGTGGTTCTGATGAGGGGCAGACCCTGCCCCACAGAGGCCTGACACTGGGGTGCTCTGAAGCCTCTTGGACTTGGTTTCTATGCCTGATGCCAGATCCCAGATACTGCAGGGAGCAAGGGCCTGGAACCCGCCTGTCCAGCCATTGCCCCGGGGGCAGTTCACAGTCAGGCTGGCATCAGGCACCGGCTCCTCCTGTTTGACAGGTGAGAGAACTGAGGCTGGGCAGTAGGTTTGAAGTCAGGCTCTGCCTCTTCCAAGCTGTGTCCTTGGGCGGGTGACTGGTAGTCTCAATTGAGTCTGTTTTCCCATTTGTAAGATGGGATCCATAATTGTATCTCCCTCAGGATCCGTGTAAGGCAAGGGTCAGCAATCCATGGCCCGGCCCATTGTAAGTCAAGTTTGATTGGCACACAGCCACGCCTGTTCCTCTGGCAGCTTTCACATTGTAATGGCCAAGTTGAGTTGTGAGCAGAGACCATCTGGGCTGGCCACGCCTAAAATCTTTAGTTACTATCTGGTCCTGGACAGAGAAAGTTTGCCCACCCTCTTGCAAGAAACAGAATGAGCAGGTCCACTGAAGATGGTGCCCGGGATGAAGTTAGCGCTTGTCGAGTGATAACTGTAATAATAATAATTATTATTTTGTCACGGTCATTATTGTTATTGAGGTAGAATTATTTGCAGCAAGTCACAGAGCTGCTGCTGCTGCTTTTTTTTTTTTTTTTTTTTTTAATGAGACAGAGTCTCTCTGTTGCCAGGCTGGAGTGCAGTGGCACGGTCTCGACTCACTGCAACCTCTGCCTCCTGGGTTCAAGCGATTGTCCTGCCTCAGCCTCCCAAGTAGCTGGGACTACGGGAGTGCGCCACCACGCCCACCTAATTACTGTATTTTTAGTAGAGATGGAGTTTCACCATGTTGGCCAGGATGGTCTCGATCTCTTGACCTCGTGATCCACCTGCCTTGGCTCCCAAAGTGCTGGGATTACAGGCATGAGCCACTGCGCCTGGCCAAGTCATAGAGCTTCTTAGTGGGGACCTGAACTCTTGTCTTTGGACCAGGCCTCTTGCTGCCATGGTTGTAGCGTCTGCCTCTTGGTGCTTCTTCACTGGCCAGGGGGAAATGGTAGCTGTGAGGGGATGCTGTTTGTAGGGACAGCAAGGTGCAGGAGCGTGTGTGAAAGGAGATGGGGCTGGTGGGTGGGAGGGTACAAGGTGTGGCCTCTACCTTCCTACAAATGGGGCAACTGGGAAATTCAAACAGGGGTCCCTTCTCAAATCTTCCTCTGTATGTACATATGCCTAGATCCCCCCTTTCCTGAACTCCACCAGGCTGCTAGCCCCATGCTGGCGCAGACTGAGTGTCTCCTTTTTACCAGACTCAGTGCCAGGCCAATAATAACAATCTAAAAATAATAATAATGAGGACTGGGCGAGGTGTCTCACACCTGTAATCCCAGCACTTTGGGAGGCCAAGGTGGGTGGATCACTTGACCCCAGGAGCTGGAGACCAGCCTGGGCAGCATGGTAAGAACCCCTCTCGGCCGGGCGTGGTGGCTCAAGCCTGTAATACCAGCACTTTGGGAGGCTGAGACGGGCAGATCACAAGGTCACCGGCTAACACGGTGAAACCCCGTCTCTACTAAAAAATACAAAAAAAAACTAGCCGGGCAAGGTGGCGGGCGCCTGTAGTCCCAGCTAGTTGGGAGGCTGAGGCAGGAGAATGGCGTAAACCCTGGAGGCGGAGCTTGCAGTGAGCCGAGATCCGGCCACTGCACTCCAGCCTGGGCGACAGAGCGAGACTCCGTCTCAAAAAAGAAGAACCCCTCTCTACACAAAATGCAAAAAAAACTAGTCAGTTGTGGTGGTGCATGCCTGTAGACCCAGCTACCCAGGAGGCTGAGGTGAGAGGATCACCTGGGCACAGGAGGTTGAGGCTGCAGTGAGCTGTGATTCCACCACTGCACTGCAGCCTGGGCGACAGAATGAGACCCTGTCTAAAAAAAAAAAAAAAAAAAAAAAATTATTAATGAGGAAGAGGCAGTGGCTGCTTTGTCTACTATTCCCATTCCATGCCAGACACGGTGCTTCCTCAAAACAACTCTGGGAGGTCAGGCTACTCTTTTCCCACTTGACAGCCAGGGAAACTGAGGTACAGACAGGTCGAGGTCACATGTGCAGTAAATGGTGGAGCCAGGCGCTGATCCTGGGCAGTCTGGCTCCAGAGTCCCTGCTTCATAAATATTTGTTGACTGTGTTGAGTGGGAGCTGGCCGCTGGTATTGGCAGCGGCGCCCTCCCAGCCCCTTATCTGGTTCCTGTCGTTTCTGGAGGGAGGACTGACTCCTCAGCCATCAGCTGACCCCACCCCAGCCCCACACTGAACTCTGGGTGACCCTGGCCTTCCCTCAGGATCACTGTCCACTGCCAGAAAGGCTGCCCTCGGCCCTCCAGGGAGGAAACTGAGGCCCAGCGAGAGCTGGGGCTTGGCCCGTACCCATGAAGCCTGCTGGTGGTTGCTCTAGGACTCAGGGTCCCCCTGGAATACTTCCCTGCCCCTAGTTGCCCCCTGAGGCCAGAGCGAGTCATAAATATCTCATCCGGCCTGTCCTAGGCCCCTCTCTGACCATCCTGGGAGGGGCTTGCAGGAGACTGAGGCTTCTCCAGCCGAGAGCTGGGGTACCCAGAGTGAAGCTCGGCATGTGGAGGCCTCTGGGTTCTGTTTCGCACCCATCTAAACTGCTTCCACAAAGTCAAGGTGTGAGGCAGGGTGCTGGTCTCTGCTCAGGCCCACCTGGGTTGGGGTTGGTGTCTGGAGGTGAGGTCAGGCTGGAACCCAACTCCCAGGGTGCTCGGAGCCAAGGCGGGGACGGGGCACCCACAGGGACTGAGGTTGTGCGTAGCCTCAGGCTTGTCATGGGACGTTAGCAAACCGTAGCTGTGGTTCAGGAACCACCCAAGACCCGCTCTGGGGGCAGGTTAGGCCTTATGGGATCTGACTCAGATAAAAGGAAACATGGCTATTTCAGTTGTGATTGAGAAAGCTGCTTATTTACAGCTCAGAAACTCAGCGGGGACAGGCATTTCGGCTTCCATCTAGCACTTTCCAGGCAGTCACTAATTAATCTTCCGATACCCCTGAGAAATGGGGAGGCCGCCACAGTTCCATCTGTCGGCTGGGAAAGCCGGGGGCCCTTTTGTCCCAGCTGCAGCCCAGCCCTTCTCCGAGGGGCCTGTTCTGGTTCCCACCCCCCCTGCCCAATTTGGTTCTCATTAAGGTTTTTTTCTTGCTTAAATGTGTTGTTGTTACGCCATGGGTGGGAATCTGATATAGTCCCGCTGGAAACTCTCTTCTTATCTCCTTGACTCTGGAGACAGAAGAGGTTTCTTTGTACTCTGGGAGCAAATGGTCATTATATTACCTGGATTCCGGGGCAAGAATGTGTGTCCTTCTACGCAGGGGAAAGTGCAGGGCTGGAGCGGCAGGTGGTCCGAGCCACACAGCTCCTGGACAGAGCTGGCAAGGGGAGGACGTGTCTGGACGTGGCCTCCTGCTTCGAGCCTGGTGTTCCGTGTCGCTTGCCCGTCTTCCCGCTGGACATGGACATGTGTAGGGGGAGCAGTCCCACGGGGGTTCCCTCTCACCAACGTCAAGTGTGATGGAGTCACCTGGTCTACCCTGGCGTTGTGTAGATGAGAACGCAGCAGTTGGGAGACTTCACAGGGCCTGTTGACTTCAAATTCTCTTCCTTAGACTTTGGAGGAGACTGGGGTGGTAGAGGCAGCCTCTCCATCGACTCGGGTGCGTCCTGTCTTACTCTTTGTGGGAAAATCATGTCTGTGGCCCCTAACGTGGCCTTTCAGGAAGGACGGTGAGATCCCCTCTTAGGGGACCTCCTCAGCCAAGCAGATCCTTTTCCGTGTCTGGGCTTGTCCCCCTTTGGTGATCTAGCTGCAGGCTCAGCAGAAATTTTGAAGCTATGGGGTGCCTTGTATTCGAAGGGGAGAAGGGAGTTCGGGGGCGAGGGAATAAACATCCATGCGGTATCCTCCTTTTTTTTTTTTTTTTAAGAGCTCCATATAGATTTAAAGTGCTTTTGTTAATTTAGGAACATAAAACCGTGTGATGTATAGTTTGGTTTGCTTGTAAAATTACTAAGTGTGGCATATTTAGTGCTGTGAAAGCTTGGGGTAAAAGGAAAAAAAAATCAGTGAGAATTTCTTACAAGTCTTTAGGGGGAAATGTATTTTTCCGGCTCTTTCCCACTCATGCCAGGCCCTCCGCAGCTGGGGTTGGGGCTGGTCATTGCCTTCAGCCCCAGTTACAGCTTTACTGGAAGCCTGGAGGGGGTACTGGGGCTGGGGGATTGCGGGAGTAGGGCACTCGCGGGGTTTGGGTAAAGCCAGGTCCAGGTCTCATCTCCAGAGCGTGATCCCACCCCGTCCTGGAGCCCAGCCCTGCCGGAAGCCCAGGCCCTGAAGGATCCGGGCAGCTCCATCCTCCGCTCCCTCCCGCAGTGAGACAGGAAGCGCCCTCTGACCAGGCCTGGACCGCTGCCCAGTGGGCATTTGGCTGCTTGCTTAATGGCCTGTGGGGTCAGGAAGTCATGGAACATTGGACTTGGGAGGGACCTCAGAGGTCAGACGGGCTGTCCCTCCCTTCTCTGGATTTGGGGGTCTCATGGTCACCTCAGGCTGGGCACGGGCAGGTCGTGCCCCTGGATTGGACTGGGCTGTGCCACTGTGGCGAGCTAGGATGTTGTTGCTTTTCACATAGAACACGTGCCTGTGACCTAGTCCTGTCCTCTGAGGACACAGACCAAGCCTCCCCTTCCTGAGCACCTCCCATCAGGCCCCCCATGAGCTGGGCAGGGCCCGCACCAGTGGGTGCCGGACACTGCGCTGCGTCTGTCCACTGGGCAGGAGCAGCAAAGGAGGTCTGTGTTTTATCTGTAAGTCACTTTGGGAACAGACAGAGAGCTGAGCAAAGATGGATTGCTCTGGAAACTCCTAGAAGCATCCTGGCAGAGGGAATCCAGGAAGGCTTCCTGGAGGAGGTGGCACTAAAAGCAGGCTTTGGAAGTATGGAGCTCCAAGGTGAGTGAGGCTGGGAGGAAGGAGGCAAACACAGTGGGGAGAGATGAACAGAAATAGGGAAACTGTTCTTACAAGACTCAACACGTTAGGTTCATGTCGGGTGTGCCGGGAGCCGGGTATGGGGCCATCCCTGCCCACGTGGTGGTGGTGGTGGTGGTGGTGTGTGGGGGGCATGGATTGAGTAATCAGGGTGACAAGTACCGGTGCTGAGAGGTATGTGTAGAATTTTCTGGGCGTGCAGAGGAAAACAGTTTGGTTTGAGATGGGGGTGAAGGCTGTATCCAAGAAGGCCACAGAGCAGAGGTGACATTTGAGCTGTCCTTTCTACTCTGGGGAAACCCACATTCCTCACCAGTGGGGACTTGGCAGGGAAGGCTACCACTCCTGCCCCACTGCTCAGCAGCACCCTCTAGGGGTGGGACTCTGAAGCCTGTACATCCTTCAGAGGCACCATGGGGTCCTGAGTGTGTCTGGCAGCCGGGCTCTGTCCAGAAACTGAGAAACAGTAGGAGTGTGTGCAGGCAGACGGAGCCTGTGCGGAAGGGGTAGCTGTGCCTGTCAAGTCCGTTGCCTGCTCCTCCCAGGCCCTGCAGGCCGGAGAGATAGATGCATGAGGCCCAGTCCTTGTCCTCAGAGAGCCAGGGGTGTGGGAGTATGGCGGACGGGGCCCTTCACAGAGTTCAGGGGTGGGGAGAGGGTGGCCAGGGGGTGGTAGAGTGTGGGAATGAAGCCAGGGAGTGGGTCGGAGCCACATCTTGGAGGGTCTTGAATGTCATCAAGCCAGTGACACATGAACTCGATTCTGTTGTCAGTGAGTGGGAACCTGGGTTCTTAAAAGCAACCAACTTGGCTGGGCGCGGTGGCTCACGCTTGTTGTCCCAGCACTTTGGGAGGCTGAGGCAGGCAGATCATGAGGTCAGGAGTTCGAGACCAGCCTGACCAACATGATGAAACCCCGTCTCTACTAAAAATACAAAAAAATTAGCCGGGCATGATGGCGTGTGCCTGTAATCCCAGCTACTCAGGAGGAGCAGAGGTTGCAGTGAGCCGAGATGGCACCACTGCACTCCAGCCTGGGTGACACAGTGAGTGAGACTCCGTCTCAAATAAATAAATAAATAAATAAATAACCAACTCCCCGTGCTTGTTTAACACCTGTAGAGCGCAAGCCAGGCACAGGGAGATGCCACCGAGAAGCCCCAAGAGTGGCATGCCCGTGCAGTGCCCACACCGGCAAGGGGCCCATGGCGAAGGGTCCCTCGAGGGAAGCTCTGGAGAGAAGGGGAATGGCGAGAGAGCCGGGGCAGGGAGTGCCAAGGCTGTTTCCTGTGGAGTGTGTGTGTTCATGAGCCCTCGTGGGTATTCCAGTGCTCACTGGAGCGAGAGAACAGGCCTGACCCCTCCACCTGACCCTGGAGACCAGCAGGAGATTTGAGAGCAGGCTGTGGGGTGAGCAGTGCTCGAACCGGGCCAAAGCCTGAGAGAAGGTGTGAGAAGCAGCAGGAGGGACCCTGGGTCTCGGCCATGCTCCAGGAGGAGCTGGGTCCCGACGGCGAGGGTTCCCCGGGTGTCCTTGCCAGTCTTCTGGCGGGCCCTGCGGGTTCAAGGGCAGCAGGCTTTTCTGAGGCTGCAGCGCTACCTAAGTGCTGGGTTCCATCCTGCCTCTGCTCCTTACTGGCTGTGTGACTCTGGGCAGGTTCCTTACCCTCTCTGGATCTCTGTTTTCTCATCTGCTAAATGGGGCTAGTAGCAGAGCCTGCCTCCTGGGGCTGCTGAGAGCGTTCGATGAGTTAACTGGCAGAAGGGAGGGACTAAGCGCTGTAGGACCCTGAGCTGCAATTACCGTTTGGGTTGATAGCTCCCAGCTGTCATGCGCCCAGCTCCATGCCGTCCATGTCTTGGATTTGAGAGTGACCTGGAAGAGGAAGACGCTACCTGGGAGACCTGGCCAAGTCACTCCTGGGGGAGGCAGTGGGCTGGGCAGGGAGGGCCTTTGAGAAGCCCAGACTCCCGAAGTGGCTGTCCGCCAGCCTGGGCCATGCACAGCACCATGGTCACAAGGCAGCAAGTTCTGAATAAGTAAAGAAGAAACGGAATCGGCCTGGTGAGGTCGTCCTGGCCCTCTCTCCACCGTGTCCCATGTAAGAAAAGCCGAATTGGGTGAATCCTGGGCCCGAGGAGTCACTGGATGGAGGGCGCTATTGGCCAGCCCAGCTTCAGTGGAGAATTTCATTGTAATAGATTTCTTCTTCTACCTCCCCAACCCCAGAAGACTTCAGTGTCACCCTTAGCGAGTGACAGGCCCACAGCCAGTGCCCCGAGGCCGACAGCACCTTGTCTCAGACTCTGGGGCCTTTGAACTGGCCCCAACCCTCCCCACCTCTGTCATTCTTGTCCTGTAATTCATTTAGGATTAGCTTTCAGACCTCCTCGCCGGTCCTAACTTCTGTCGTCTTGGTAACTGTGTCAACCGTTTGCTGGTTTCCCGTGGTTATCTGACAAGAGAAAGGGGGGCCGGCAGGGAACATAAAAGAAGGGAGAAGGAGAGAATGGTGGGGACTTAATTGAACTCGCTGCGGAGGGGCCGCAGCGGAAGGGCCGGCGAGGTGAGGCACGGCCAGCCACTGCATGGGCGGTGGGGGGTGGTCACGTAGGGCCTCTCACCCACTCCAAGAACCTGTGTCACTGTCGGAAGTGTCACTGCCTTTATCTTAGATCTTAAGGGCCCAGGGACAAGGTGTTACTCCCGCCGCCCAATTTCCCTCCTGGAAAGTTTCACTCACAGGCAGATTTCAACCCATCTTTATGACAGCACTCACCGCGGGGTGCCGGCCTGTGGGTGGTCAGGTCAGACCAACCGTTGCCGTTGCGGGGTGGGGGCAGGAGTGGGAGGGCTAGTGGGTGGGTCTGCAGGGGACCCGGACAAGGAAGACTTCATGAGCAAGTGTGTGGTCATAAAACATCATTTTATTCTCCCAACTGCTGTGGGTTGGAAATTCAGAAAGGGTGTGGTGGGGTTGAACCTGGCTCTCCCCAGCTACACCTGGGACCTCAGCTAGGAAGACTGGGAGGCAAGGTGGTTTGCTGTGCAGTGTCCCAGGTCGTCTAAAGGCACCTCTCACTCAGGCCTGGCAGTTGGTGCTGGCTGTTGGCCATACTGCAGCCGGGGCTCTCATGTTGGGATGCCTCCTCGTGGCCCCTCAGTGTGGCATGAGCTTCCTCACAACATGGTGACCTCAGAGCTCCAAAGGCAGGGTCCCAGCTCACAACGGGGAAGTTGCACAGCCTTTTAGGGCCTAGCCTCAGAAGGAAGGCTGTGCCACACCACATTCTATTGGTTGCAAGTGAGGGACAAGCCCGCCTAGATTCAGCTGGAGGGCAGTTAGGCTTCATCTCTTTTTGTTTGTTTGTTTGTTTGAGACAGGGTCTCGCTCTGTTATTTGGACTGGAGTGCAGTGGTGCGATCGCAGCTCACTGCAGCCTCTACCTCGTGGGCTTGAGTGATCCTCCTGCCTCAGCCTCCCAAGTAGCTGGGATCACACGTATGCGCCACCACACCTGGCTAATTTTTAAATTTTTTGTAGAGACAGAGTCTTCTTATGTTGCCCTGGCTGATCTTGAATTACTGGGCTTGAGTGATCCTCCTGCCCCAGCCTCCCAATAGTGGTAGGATTACAGACATGAGCCACTGTGCCTGGCCTAGCCTCCCCCCCTTAATGGGGGAATGGGACCCTTCTAGAAGGGCATGAGGTTTCGGAGATGTGATTGATGTTGCCTCTTGGAAAATGTCATCAGCTACACATGCTCCACCCACCCACGGCCTCTATGAAGTCTGTGTTTTCAGATAGTGGTAGCCTTACCTTGAGGAAGGAAAGAGATTGCATTTCTTCCAGGGTCTGCTTCTGAAGTTTCCTGAAGACCTGTGACGTGGAGCTTTGTGGGCAGAGGCCTTGGTGCCCTGGTGGGGAGGCTGGTAGGCCTCCAGTGTGGGCCTCTGCAGTCATGGCAGCCCCCAATTTCAGGTTCACTGGTCCTCTGAAAATAACAGTGAGGGTTGCCTCTGAAAATAAAGGTGTTGTTTCTTGTCAACAGAGGCAAGATGAGCCCCTCACTGGGTCAGTGGGAAGATGGGAGTGCCTTTTGGGGAGCTACTAATGAGCTATGTCTGATTTTTATGAAACTCCATGGTAAATTATTAATTTGGGCCAGAAATGAAAGTGTGGCACTGGATAGGCTCATGAATATTCATCGTTGACTTCAACACAGGGTTGATCAGTGGCTAGAGCAGGCAGCCAGCCTCGTGACCCAGATACAGGCTTATTACCCAGGGTGGAGGCTCTTGGGAAACCCTTCCCCGTTCACTCCCTTAGTTCCTTAGTCCAGAGGTGGGGCTGGTAACTCATGGCTCATTAGCAAAGTTGAAGCTAGACCAGGGCTGGGCTGGGGCCAGCTCAAGACGGGAGCAGAAGTCAGAGAGTTCCTGACCCCCGGATCACCTTGGGTTCGTAGCGGTCTGTTCCCACTGTGGAGCTGCTGATGAGGGTGATGTCTGTGCAGAAGGAGCCGGAAGCTCTCGCTTCTCTGCCTCTGCTCCCCTCTTAGAGCCTCCTAGGAGAGGATGGGGACCCCTGGAAATGAGGGTTCCTTTAACAGATAATCTTTGGTTCTGGAGTGTGATCACGGTTAGTGTCATTAAGGTCACTTTCTGGGTGGCGTGCAGCAGAGCCTCCTCCCAAATTCGAGCCTACTTGAAATAGTAAGTTCGCATTTTTTCCAGGATGGTTCTGCTGGGATCCTTTCCTCCTCGACAGTGCCAACGTTGCCTAACGCTCTAGCCTGACCTTCTCTACCTGTTCTCCACACCTTTGTCCAGGCTGTTCTGCTGCGTAGAGCGCCGAGCCCAGGGTTCTGGGAACGGTCAGTGCTCACTCCTGTTAGGAGTGGCTGCTCCCTGCTCTGTAGATAGGAAGCAACCATGACCTACCACTGTAGCTCTTTATTTAGTAGCTGAGCCCCTGGGCCCAGGGGCCAATTGGTTGGATGTGAATTCTTGCTCTGCCTTGACTCCTTGTGTGTGAGACCGTGGGCAAGTGACTGAAACTCTCTGGGCCTCAGTTTACTCGGGTGGTAAACGTGGAGGATCATTTTCCTGAGGCTGCTGTGAGAATTAAAAGGGTTTGTACATTTAAAGAGCTTAATGTGGTATCCAGGCTGTCAGGAAGGGCGGACTTACTCTTGGTATTATCGTCTGTGTGATCGTCATCATCACCGTATTTCCTGCTGGGATAGAAGCTCCAGCGCAGGAACTCCTGGGCCTCCCCAGCTCAGTGCCAGCACATAGGGGTACGCGCGGATGACTGCAGTCTCGTGTTACATGTGTTTTCCCTGCTTCTCAGGAACTGAAGAGTTTACGCTGCAGCCGTGGCGTGCCTTGGGGAAAGCCTCTGCGCTGCATCAGGCCTGTGTGGGCTTTGCTGGTCTCTCCGGGGGGACCTTGCACCTGCCTTCGGCCTGGACAGACGTATTTGTAATACAAGCCCTGGAGACCGCCCACCTCTGTGGAGATGAGGCCACTTCCTGCCTGAGCCCTAGGGGGTGGAGATGGGGGTTTCAATCCCCGCCTTTCTCGGAGGAGGACAGAGAAAAGTGAGGTTTCTGGTGGCTTCCGGGGTTACAGCCAAGATACGAACTGCGGTCCTGAGTTCCCAGGCTGAACTGACCACTTCTTGCAGTGAGCTTTTGGGGGAAGCAGCCGTCGGGCTGGCTGAGTGGCCAGATGGAATGAAAGGTTGCCTGCCAGAGTCCTGGGCACACAGGCTGGTTCTGAGGGCCCCTTCCAAGGCGGTGGGAGTTCTGGATGGGCCTGGCACTTGGTTAGTGTCCATGTTCGAGGATCTTGGCGTTGGGGGAAGTCTTCAGAGCCTCCCAGCATGTGAGAGGCTGCCAGGTCTGCGCTTAGGAGACGGAGTGCAGTGGGGAGAGGAAAGACCTGGTCCTTGACCCGCCTCTGCCAGAGATTCTCTGGGGCTTTGGGGGTTCCCACAAGTGGCCTGCTGGCAGGCACTTCGAGAACTGACACCTGCTGTGTGACAGAGTCGTGACACTTGATCCCAGCCTGCAGAGAGAGTCATGAAAAGCATGTGCGGTTTTATTTGGCTATTGAAACCCATAACTCCACCTGCCTGGCTTTTCATCTGATTTTGATGCCTTTGACTCAGGGCCCTGTCACCTCCCAGGTGCTAGGGCTCTCGGAGAGAGGTGGCCAGCGGGTCAGACCGGTGGGGTGAGCCACGTGGGAGGAATAGGAACGCAAATAGCCCGCAACCAACTTTGTTCTCCTTGCCCTGGTTTGGAAAGAGACGTTGGCTTCTCACAAGTGCAACTGCCAGGGCGGTTCCTGAGCACCTGTTGGTGCCAGGCCGTGGAGGGGCTGAGGGGGAGGATGGAAAGTCTGTCACAGGTTTCTCTTCAAGGCCCTGCCGGACACCGGAGGAGGCAGGAGCTCAGCCGCAAGCCACTGACTCCAAGTTTCTGGGGGTTGGAAGGATACAGATAAGTCCAGGCGCTTGGAGGATGGAAAGTTTCCTTTTGGCTGGAGTGATCTGGGAGGACTTCCTGCAGGAGGTTGTGCTTGAAGCAGATTCTGAAGCGTTGGTTGCTTTTGAAAAGGGAAGGTGGGGGAGGTGTGAAGAGGAGAGTGGTTTTTATCTCAGCGTGCCACAAACTGTACTGTGTACTCCAGTGACCCGGATCTTGCTAAAGGGGAGGTTCGGATTCCGCGGGTCCGGGAGGGGCCCTAGGCTCTGCCTTTCTAACAAGACACAGGGGAACTTCCTTCCCTTGAGCCCTGGAGTCATGTGCACCCTTCCAAGGCCTGGGCGGCGTCAGTGCTGCTGGCCCAGAGGCCTCACATTGGGTAGCCAGGGCACTGGACCTGCACCACCTAATGTGGTGGCCACTAGCACAGATCCATGGCTATCAGACCTGAAAACTAAACTGATCAAAATTAAAGAAAATGAAAACTTCAGTGCCCCAGTCACAGCAGCTCTGTCTTGAGCCCCCAATAGCCACGTGCAGCTGGAGGCTGCTCAGTTGGACGGTGCAGATAGAGAACATTTCCATCGTTCCAGAAAGTTCCACTGGACCTTGCCAATCCTCAACCCAGAAGCTGGAAGGCTGGGCCTGCAGTCCTCGGAGTGATACTGGCATGGGCCTGGGAGTGTCCCCGGGTCTTCTTGGGGAGGCTCTTGAGATCGAGAGCCCAGCGGGGAGGTCTTTGTTTTGTTTGGGGCCACAGGGACCTGGAGGAGGGACCTGACCGACTGACCTTTTGACATTAAACACAGGAAGGACTGAGGAGGAGAAACAGGTCAGAGGCTGCAAGAGACCCCAGCAAGGGAGGCAGAGGCGTGGGAGCCGAGGCCATGGCGGAGCTCAGGCTGCAGAGGGTCCCTGTGGGTGGCCAGACCCAGGGAGGAGCTGGCAGCAAGGGACATGTTTGGAATCTGAGAGACGGTGGTTGTCCATGAAATGGGGAAGTGAGTTGGGCGTGGGGGCAGAAACCACCAAGTGGCAGTTTCATGAAGGAAGGAGTGGTTTCCATTGTCAAGTGGCATTGGATGTGGGGACCAGGTGGACCCTAGAGGACATCAGTCTTAGTGTCTAGTGATGCACACATACAACACATAGCACACACACACGACACACACACACCGCCACACACCACATACATACCACATACACCCCACATACCACACACACACCACACACATGCACAACATACCACACACACACCACATACCACACACAACACATCACACACACTCCCACATACCACACACAACACACCACACACATGCACAATATATCACATACCACACACACCCCCACACACACCACATACCACACACATCACACACACACCCCCCACATACCACACACACAACACACACATAACCACATACCACACACATCACACACACCCCCACATACCATACACAACATACAGCACACACACACCCCACATACCACACACACAACACACACCCCCACACACCACATACCACACACAACACACACCACACACAACACACAACACACACTACACACAACACACACTACACACACACACACAACACATACCACATACCACACAAACCCCCCACACACCACATACCACACACA
>NW_012098098.1:2672663-2693246 GCF_000951045.1 Mandrillus leucophaeus
GCTCCAGGACCTCATCTGGGAAAGGGGGGCCAAGGGGTCGTCATGGGCTTTCTGGAAGAGGTGTGGGGCCTTGTCTGTGACCTAAAGGGAGGCCTACTTCGGAGAACTTGTGACGATCAAGTCAGGGCATTGCAAGGGAGGAATCACATGCAGAGGGCCGGCAGCCCGGGAGACGTGGGACTGGACAGAGGAGGTTTTGGTTAGGAGAGAATGCTGCTGCTGGGGGTGGGGGACTCTGCTCATGGGGGCATCTGAAATCCCAGTAGAACTCGCTTCATTCAGCTCTCACTACCCCTGTCAGGCAGGTGGTGCCATCATCAGCCCTCGGGGAAACTGAGGCATACAGCTTCACACAGCTAGTAAAGGGGGAGTCAGGGTTTGAACCGTGACATTCTGATTCCAGAGACAGTGCCGACTCCTTTGTTGTTCAGCCTCCCAGTTGCCCCCACCCCAGGATCAGGGCACAAAGCCGCTGAATGGGATGGAGAGGCAGGAGCCCCACCCCAGCGCCGGGTCCTGCCTGCACGTGGCATCATCCCCAGCCACAACTCCTTGTACTGTCCTTGCACCTTCAGCGGACTCAGTTGTTTTTGTTCTCATTATTGAGATGTAATTCACTACAATGAGAGTCACCCTTGAAAGTGTACAATTCAGCCTGGCATGGTGGTGCACGCCTGGCATCCCAGCACTTTGGGAGGCTAGGTGGGTGGGTGGCTTGAGCCCAGGAGTTCGAGATCAGCATGGACAACATAGCGAGACCCCCCCATCGCTACAAAAAAAAAAAAAATTACAAAAGTTAGCCAGGCATGGTGTCGTGTGCTTGTGGTCCCAGCTACTCAGGAGGCTGAGGTGGGAGGATCACCTGAACGTGGGGAGGTGGAGGCTGCAGTGATCCACGATGATGTCACAGCACTCTAGCCTAGGCAACAGATTAAGACCCTGTCTTGGAAAAAAAAAAAGTGTACAATTTAGTGGTTTTTAATACAAAGTTGTGCAACCCTCATCACTATCTAGTTCCAGAACATTTTTTTTAACTTCCAGAAGAACCTCACACCCATTGGCGGTCACTCTCCAGTCTCCCTCCCCCGGGCACTGGCAACCACGGGTCTGCTGTCTGTCTCTGCAGATTCCCTGTTGGGGACATTTCATGTGGATGAACTCGCAATATATGACCTTTTATGTCTGGCTTTTTTCAATTAGCATCGTGTTTTCAAGGCTTATCCATATATGTTGTTAACATATATCGGTACTTCATTCCTTTTTTGTTTGTTTCTTGTTTGTGAGACTCCATCTCACTCTGTTGCCCAGACTACAGTGGCACGATACCTGCTTACTGCAACCTCCGCCTCCTGGGTTCAGGAGATTTTCCTGTCTCAGCCTCCCGAGTAGCTGGGATTACGGGTGCACACCACCACACCCGGCTAATTTTTGTATTTTTAGTAGAGACAGAGTTTTGCCATATTGGCCAGGCTGGTCTTAAACTCCTGACCTCAGGTGATCCACCCACCTTGGCCTCAAAGTGCTGGGATTACAGGCGTGAGCCACCACGCCCGGCCCATTACTTTCTTTTTTTAAGAGATGAGGTCTTACCATGTTGTCCAGGCTGGCCTCAAAGTCCTGGGCTCAAGCCATGTTTGCTTTCTGAGTAGCAGGGACTACAGGTGCGCTGCACTGTGCTGGGCTAATACTTCATTCCTTTTTATAGCCAAGTCGTCTGTCCTGGCCTGGATAGACCACGTTCTGTTTCTCCGTGCATCTGTTGATGACGTTCAGCTTGTTTCTACTTTTTGGTTATTACAAATAATGCTATTGTGAACATTGGCGTGCACGTTTTTGTGTGGCTGTATGTTTTCATTTCTCTTGGGCATGTATCCGTAGCAGAACTGCTGCACCATCTGGTAAGTCTGTTTAACCTTTTGAGGAACTGCCAGACTTCCTGAGCCTCAGTTTTCCCAGCTGTGAAGTGGAGCTGTGTCCTGGGGACCTGCTGGTTTTCTGTGTCAAGTAATATTTTATTTGGAAACTCGAAGGAGCTGAATGATGTCTTTCGTTGCTGCTATTAATAGCAACACCTGGCCATCACAGTAGGCACATCTAGAGTGGGAGCCAGCAGGTGCGCTGGCTTGTACCAGTCTGGGCCGGGGAAGCATTTCTTCTCCTCCGGCCACCAGTTGCCTCAGATTAGAGTTATTGTGAGTGAGTGTCCTTCATGTGTTTCTGGGGAACTTCCTGGGAACTCAAGAAAATGTTCTCCAAAGCTGAATTCCATAGAAAGAGACCAAAGCTGGGAAGGGCAGGTGACAGCTGCCACCCTCCTTGGGTGGGAATTTCAGGGGAACTCGGGCAAACATGGTGCCGTCTCTTTGGCCAGAGAAGAAGCGGGACATCCCATGAGCTCAGCCCCCGCAGGGACTGGCTTGGGAGAGGCCCGCTCCCCACACATGGCGGGCGGGGGCGCCAGGCCTCCCGTCTGGTCCTGACAGGCAGCCCCCGGAGCCTGAGTTTTTCTTGGAGGGCGTCCAACTGGTGCAGAGCTGGCTTGGCCCAGCACTCTTGTGGGAGAGAAAGGAAGCCATTGAGGGCCGGCGGTGGAAGTTGTAAACTGGATAAATGACCCTCCATAGCAGGCCCCCAGAATGCTTTTTCTCCACTCCGCAGTGAGAAGCCAGCCTGGGAAAATCCCAGTGTTCATTATTCGTCTGCTGCCCAGAGAGGACAAGTGACCTGCCTGGGGTCACACAGCCAGTTAGAGGCCAAACTAGGAGGGCTCTTCCTGACACCCGGCTGGGCCCTTCGGGAGTTCTGCAGTCCGCCTGCCTGCTACCCCATTAAAACCCGAGGCTTACTCCCTGCACGTCAGCGGTAGCTGAACTCTGCAAAGTTGTCCCTTCCGCCTCCGACGAGGCCCCGGGGTCAGAAAGCTACAGGGAGTGACCTCATAGAAGATACCCAAAGCCAGGTCCTTCCTTTCTGGGCCTCTCCGCCCAACCTTCAGAGGACACCTGGGCGGTGATGCCAAGAACCCAAGAAGGCACTGGTGTGGAATGCGTCAGACTTTTTTTCCCCCGGAAAGCGCCCTGACAGCCTGTCCGCTGGTGGCTCTGCTGAGATTTGGCTGGTCTCCTCCTGTGCTTCAGGCCCCCCCGGGCGTCCTCCTCACCCAGCTACAGCCAGGGTGGGAGGCAGCAGGCATCGATCAAGGACCCCTGGGGGCTCCCTGCTGGAGCCTGCCCTGGTTATATTGGGATCTGCGCTCCAGGCAGGTAGGGGATTTAACCCCGAGCGCCCCCTCTTTAGATTCAGCCAGCTTGTCTTCGCACCCTCCCGACAAGGCCGGGCAGCCCCCCTGCCCTGCCAGCGGCTTGCTTCAAAGGTTAATCCCCTCGCTGGGGAGCGGGCTCCCCACGCCCCCTCTCCCCCGCCCCCGGCTTTTTATGCTCCAGTTAATTAAATGTGGCTGCCTATTGTCAGAAGACAAAGTTGGATATTTATCACACCTTGGCGCTACAGAATGTCAAAGGCACGCACAGTTTGAAGAAATACTGGCAGGGAATGAGGCCGAGCATATGTCCGCAGGGCCGGGGCAGGCAGGTTGCAGCCACCTCTGCGACCTGCGGTGCTCCCAGCTTTGGCTGTGGCGAGCAGCTTCCAAACGAGGCACTCAAGGATTTCTGTTTACCCGGGGAGTTCTGGCGGAATCGCCGGGAGATCTGCTCTCTGGAATAAACATCCTGGTTCCGGAGATTATTTCATTGGAAGGAATTAAGGATGCCGTTAAAATATACACAGACCCTCCTTGCATCGCTCTGGTGCTGTGTGCCCCGTGGATGGGCCTGAGGAAGGGGGACCGGCTTCTCTATCGTCTCCCCTCTTTTCTGATCTCCTCCTTGGACTTTCACATTTTATCTTTATTTTTTCACTCGGGCACTGCAAAAGCACACGGCTAATTGCGATTTCTTTTGCATGGCGGGGTGGGGGATATGGATGTGTTCATTTTATAGGGTTTTTTTCCTCCCCCTTAATAATAATGCTTTGAAGATGTTTGACATCTGTAACTAACAGCTGGCATCCTGTTATGGAAGAATGTCCTTTTATTTCAAAGCAGGTTGAACTGTCATTAATAGTATAATTAGGTGATTATCACTGTATAGCAGAAAACTGCTTAATTGTAGAGATCGCTTTTCTAGGATTCCAGTCTTTTTATGGTTATATTTGTTTTAGCTGTTGAATTTTCATTATATTTTGGCATTTGGTATGCTGCCTCGTTTTTTTTTTTTTCTTCCTGTTTTTTAATGTGTCTGACAGCTGTCTTTGGCAGCATTTGGTTCTGAAGATGCTCCTGGTATTACAACCGTGATGGGGGAGTATTACCTGGAAGAGGTTTCTTATCCTGGGCCCTGCTTAACACATTCTGTGCCAGGCCAGAGGCCCACAGGAGCAAGGCCAGGAATACCGGTGCCCTTTGATTTATCTGATCTCTCTGTGGGTAATAGTATGGAATTAGACATTTAACCCTGCAGCTAAGGTTGTCTGTTAAGAGGCCACTTTTACAGTGCAATTTATTTTTATGGCGCGTCCTTAATACACAGTATTACCAAATGCTTCGGAGTCTCTTGGATTCCAGAGGGAAAGGCACATTTAAAGGGACGTGGTCTCCGATGTAACTGGAATTTGAAAATAAATGGGTTTTACAGACTCTAAGAAGAAATAGTTTATCTCTTAAGGAAGGACTTTGAAATGAGCATAGAGGTGGGCTAGTTTTTAAAAGCAAAGAGAAGCCAAACGCTGCCCCTTCCACCGCTTTTGGAGCCTAGACGCCCTTATTGGTCTCTGCTGGAGGCCTGGGGTAGGTGCTGGAGCTCGGATCACCTGACATCTGGGCAGCTTGTCTTCCTCTAGCAAGTCCCCAGTTGACTGTCTGCTCTCCCAGGGGGAAGTTGTCCTCAGACCCTTTCTTTCTAACTAAGCCTTGCCAAGAGCAGGGGTATGTTATGGGTGCAATGGGGCATTTTTTGAAGGGTCACCTATTCTCAATGTAGAGTTTTAGAAATGCTTTTCCTTCCCAAGTGGTCCAGGAGGGACTAAAAGCAGTTATGTCCTGGGTTTGCAAATCTGGGTTCCAGGCTTGCTTGGGAACTGATGGCCTGGTGTGTCCTTGGGGATCACGGTGCTTCTGTCATGCTTTGCCACTGCAAAGCCTGTGGATTAGACACGGGGACCCTGGGTCATCACTGGGCTCTCACAGCTTCTCCCACCCCAGTTTTGCAACACTGCCTGGTTTACAAGAGCAGGCAGGCCCTTCCCTGACTGCAGGCCCTGCGTGAGGGCTTTAGGTGACTCTGTCTTGATTATCACAGTCAGGATGCTGAGGTCCTGGAGGTGAGCAGACCGTCCCCAGGCACCCGGCCAGGGGCAGATGCAGGTCTTCTCTGAAGTTCTCTTCATGGTAGGTGGTGGCTGATGTCCTTGAAGTTGGGGTCCCGGAAAGTGGAGGTGCCTGGCCTGCCCAGCGGTGATTGCCTCGAGGAGGGAGGATGCGGTCCTCTCGGGGAAGTGGGGTGTGCATTCGGGGCACTTTGGTTGTTGTTTGCTGTCCCTGCAAGGGTGGTGGAGGAAGTGCTTCAGGGCCAGCCAGGGCAGGTCTGCTGTGACAAGGACCCCCCCACCCCACCCAGCAGCTGGAGGACCTCCAAAGAGTGTTCCATCCTGGGCTGGCCAGAGCTGAAGCTTATTGAGCGCCTACTGTATGCAGTACCTGCATGGGCTCATTTCTCCTTCGCACTAGCCCAGGAGGCATTGCTGAGATTATCCCCCTTTCACAGAGCAGGGGCTGAGCCCCAGAGAGGCACAATCACCTGCCCAGGGTGTGAGTGTGGCACAGAGGTCAAGGGTCACCTGGCTGGTCCTGATCACTCATCCTAGGAAGGGGTGGCCTGGCTCTACCCTTGACTCAGGAACTGATGTTTCTTTCTACCCTTGCCCAGGAGTTGTAGGAAGAAGCCCAGGTCCCCCACCCCAGCAGGGCAGAGGTTCCAGGTTTCCGCTTTTCCATCCCAGTCCTCTAGGGGCTCCAGCACTTTGCATTTCCCCGTTGAGCTGAGCCTTCCAAGCCAGTCAGCAGTGCAGGTTCTGATGCCCGACGGCCGTGCCTTTGCAGAGTCTGGCTTGCTGCCACGTGCTGTGTGGCTCTAGGCAAGTTCCTTCCCCTCTCTGAGCCTCTTTCTTTGCTGTCAGCCACCTGGTGTTGGGAGGCTTTGGCCTTTGTTCTCCTGCAGGGAGGCTGCTGAAAGGCCTGCAGTTCTTCCGTTGAGTGCCAGCCCCTCCCAGCTCTCCGCTCTGGCTGGCACCCAGCAGGCTGGAGGTGATTGGCAGGGCCTCTCCCCAGGACCGCCTGAGCCGCCCCACATATTGTGCGCTGACACCTGGGAGGGCGGCACCAGGACAGCTGCTTGCTGTGCAGCTGGGGACACAGCACAGTTTTATGGCCGGAGGGATAAATAACCCCTTCATCAGTGTTTTCACCTGAATGCCATGGATAACGGTGGCAGCCTGTGCCGAACTCCAGGCTCCAAGTGCCTGGGCTCCCCAAACAACAGAGGCACAAGTCACTGGGCCTTTAGTCTTTCTGTTGGCAGGGGCTGGTTCCCATTTCACAGATGGGGCAGCTAAGGCTCAGAGAGCTTCTCCCCCGCCCCCACATGCATGGCCCTCCCTTTCCCGACTTTCTCTGTCTTGTTCTGTGCAACAAGTCCGTGTTAGCTGTGGTTACTGTTTTTATTTTGCAGGGAGGAGCAGAAGCTTAAAGGACTAACTGACTTGCCGAGCATCCCAGGGTCAGGAGGTGGTAGATGTCGGATTCTAACAGAACAGCAGGCCAAGTGTCCCCTGAATCAGGCAGCTTCCCTGCTGGAAACCCTCTCTAGAATAAAAGCCCGCATTCTCTGCAGCGCTCCTGTGCTCTGAGCCCGCTCCCCCTCACCACTCATGGTCCCACCTCAGGGCCTTTGCACAGGCTGGTCTTGTCCATTCAGGCCTTTGCTCGGCTGCCACCTCTGAGGCTCTCTGGCCACGGTGCACCCAGGTCACTCACCCACCCTGCACACCTGACGTGCTTTTTTTTTTTTTTTTTAGCATCTTACTGCATCTCCTCAACTGGACTGTAAGCTCCCCCCAGCAGAGTGATCTGCTTTGTCTTGTTCTCTGTGGCATCCTAATGCTGACACAGTACCAGGCATACAGCAGGTGCTCAATCAATGTCAGTGGGCTGCCACACCTCACTGCAGGTCAAAAGCTAGTATTTTGGGATTTGAGGTTCTTTCTGCCCTTAGGCCTAAATAGTCTAAAAAGAGAGAACTTGGGAGAAGTGGGGTGACCTTGGTGGTGTCAGCTTGGAGCTTCCGGATTTGGGGGAACCTGTAGTTTAGGAGTAAGGCTGGTGGGGATGGAGGGGACCTTCCCCTCTGGGTGGGGCTTGGGGTATCAGAGGTCCCTACCCTTGGGGCGACGCTTCTGCCTGGAGGGTAGAATGGGGCTTTTCCAAAAACTAACCCACCCACTTCTTTTGAAATTCTGGCTGGGGCCAGCTTGGGTCGGTGGCAGACACAGCAGGGCTTTGTATCCTTGGAATCCTTCTGAAGCCAACTTGGGGAGGGCGCTTTGTATTGTAAATTTCCGCAGAGTAATTATGTCTTAATGTATGGTAATCCGGCCTGGCCCTGGCGCTGTGTCTGCAGTGGTTGCTGGTGGGGACTCACAGGCCGGGCAGGCAGGTCAGAGGGACACGTCCTGGAGATCCAGGACCAGCGGGGTCGCTCCTGAGGGGCCTGCGGGATTCCCCAGACCTGAACTTGGGAGACCCACGAAGGGCTTGTGTTTTCGGCGCGGCCTCCCGTCTCTCTTCCTAGTCAGAGTCCTCCAAGGAGCCCCATCTCAGATGCCAGTCTGGGGTTCCTGCTGAAAGTTCCTTTTTGGTCTGGGCCAGGGAGAGAGTCATGGAACTACCAAGTCTTAGGTTAGAACTAGCCCTGAAAGATCATTTAGGTTTGGCTTGAAATAGCTCCATGGACGGGAGTTCATCCCAGTCAATCAGCAAGCATTTATGGAGCATCTACCGGCTGCTAGGCACTGCACACTAGTCACTAAGGCCCTGGAGAACTAGAGCTAAACTAAAAAGACAAAAATCCTGGAACCTCTGGAACTGACTCAGTAGTTAGGGAGGCAGACAGTAGACAAGGCAAATAAAGTGGAATGCATGTTAGGGCTGCAGAGAAGGGATACAGCTGGGAGCGGTGAGAGAAGGGTGGAGTTTCGATGGGACAAACAGAGAGGGCCTCTTCCCTCTTTCTGGGGAAGGGCAGGCCACGTGAAGAGAACAGCAGGTGCAGAGGCCCCGTGGCTGGAACGTGGCTCCTGGACTATGTTGCTTGGAACATTCACTGAGTCCTGAAGGGGAAGAGGAGGTTTGGGTTGTCCTGATGATGTTCCAGTCTCACAGTGGAAAAGCGTGTGGGGAGAGGGAGAAGGGGTGAGTTCAGAGAGGGAGAGAGCAAGGGAGGGCCCTTCCTGGAGAAGCGGGAGGCCTTGGGCAGCAGCCCGTGAGCCCTGAAAGCTGGGCAGCATCCGAACCCCTGCCAAGGAGGGAGGCTGTGTGCTCTCTGCCTCCCCACGGAACTGGGCTCCTTCCTGCCATTGAGCCTCTCAGACCTCTGCTGTCATCCAGAGGGACCGGTTTAGACATGCCCCAGCGATGCGCAGGGACACTGCAGCCTCCTGTTGGGTCACAAGGCCTGGGTGTGGTGGCTGACATCTGTTGGGGTCCCCGTCACAGGCTGAATATTTGTGCTCCCCCAAATTCAGATGTGGAAGCCCTGACCCTCAGGGTGGCTGTATTTGGAGATGGAGCCTCTAAGGAAATAGTTATGGTTAGGTGAGGTCCTCGGGGTGGACCCCTGCTCAGCTAGGATTAGTGTCCTCACAGGAGACCCTGGGGAGCACGCTGTCTCCACCACATGAGCTCTCGGCCAGAAGGCGGCTGTCTGCAACCCAAGAAGGGAGCCCTCCATAGAAATCAATCCTGCCGGCACCTTGATCTTGGCCTTCTAGCCTTAAGAACTATGAGAAAATAAATTTCTGTGTTTAAGCCACGAAGTCTAGGGTGTTTTGTTTGGCAGCCTGAGCAGAAGTGCATAGTTGCTGAGGCCCTGGAGGTGACATCCAGGCATTGAGCTCTTGTCCTGCTGGGCATTAGGTCAGAGGAACACTGGTGGTTGGCTGATTTTGCCTTTGAACAGGGATGGTTTTACTAAGGATTTGGTGAGGTGATCAACCTGTGTGTGTTGTGGGGGTCCCACATGGGCTCCTCTCCCCGCAGCAGCTCTCCAGCCTCCTTCAGAAGGGAGCTTCAGTCGGGAGGGGCCTGGTGAAGGAAGCCCCAAGAGAGGGGGAGGATCTGTTTCTTCCCCATCCCCCTTGCCCCTTACCCACCGCCCAGGAAATGGGGCAGGTTGGCAGCTTGGAAGCAGGGAGGTGGAACCTTGATGTCTCCAGGTTGCTGGGGGCCATACTGCACAGTGTCCCTGGCAACTGAGAATGCCGGGCTCTGGCTTGGGTGGGAAGGGTCTCTGCTGAAGCCGGATGAACCCTGGGGAGAGCCTTTTAGGATTCGGATTTTGGGGAGCTGAGAGGGGTTATTAGGCCCTCTGTTTCTGGAGAGAGGTTTATGCCACAGTTGTGGGGAGAGACCCCAAGGCAGGACCCTGGAGAGCCTGGTCCTACCGCTCTCCTATTCCGTAGAAGTTCGGCATGCGTCTGTGTGCGCGCGCATCTGCATATGTGTGCAGGGGACAGAGAGACAGGCTTGGTCCAGCAATCCGACCGTCCTAAATGCAGTGTGTGTTTCTGTGCTCAGGGTGAATTGGGCTGACCTATGACCTGTCCCCTTCAGTGAGCTCGCCCTTCCTTGAGAGGAGGGCCGCATCAGGCACGAGCGGTTGGAGTCTACACCCAGGGCTACAGCTTCCCATGCTGAGGTTCCTGGCCCCCGCTGGCTGCATCCAAATCTCCCGGGGTTTTAGAAAATACACATTTCCCCAGCTTTCTACCACCCAGCAAATCCCAGCCAGAGGATCCGGGGTGGGGCCTGGGAGTCTGCATTTTTCTTTTTTTTTTTTTTTTGATACGGAGTCTTGCTCTGTCGCCCAGGCTGGAGTGCAGTGGCCGGATCTCAGCTCACTGCAAGCTCCGCCTCCTGGGTTCACGCCATTCTCCCGCCTCAGCCTCCCGAGTAGCTGGGACCACAGGCGCCCGCCACCTCGCCCGGCTAATTTTTTGTATTTTTTAGTAGAGACGGGGTTTCACCGTGTTAGCCAGCATGGTCTCGATCTCCTGACCTCGTGATCCGCCCATCTCGGCCTCCCAAAGTGCTGGGATTACAGGCTTGAGCCACCGCGCCCGGCCAAGTCTGCATTTTTCAAAGCTCCCCACCCCAAGTGGATGAGCAGTCAGATTGAAGAGGCAGATACCGCCAGCTACCTGGGGTGGAGTGGGTGCTGGCTTTTGTGGGATCCGTCTCCTGGACCTCCATCCCTGGGCTCCTGGGGTGGAATTGGGTGGGGAAGGAGGCAAGAGGAGACACAGCCACTTCCACAGGCACCCTGGTGTCATCTCACTGAAAACTCCAAACCTGGCAAATGTAAGAGGATTCACTTCGCACCCGAACGGGGCTCTGAAAACATTGCCCCTCCTCCCCCGAGGTGTCTGCACCCCCTGGATTAATGTGTCTCGGCGAGAAGGGAGCGTGCCAGTATTCAGTGTGACCTTGGATCCTCCGTGCCTTCGCCTTCGGGTGGAACTCCACTGCAGAAGCTGGCCGTGGTTCAGAGGGGATGGGGAAGCCCCCGTGTGCTGGGTTCCTGGGAATGCTGAGTGCAGGAAATGGCGTTCTTGGGGTCTTTTGGGGAACTGGCCAGAGCCCGGTCACTTGGGGGAAAGGGTGAAGCTTCCTTGGACCCAACATCCCCTGAGAGGACCCTCCTTGGCAAGGGGAGGAGCCCTGCCTGGCTTGCTTCCTGGGTGGCTCCTCCCTCTGGTGGTCCTCAGTCAGCACTGGTGGCATCCCCAGAGCTGACACCCAGTGCCCCTCACGCAGCCGCCTGAGGCGCCTGGAGCTCAGTCCTCCCTGTGTTGATAAATTGAGCTTCTCTTCTCCACGGTTCAGGGCGTCGGAGTGGGGACAGGGCCATCCTGCACAACACCCCCCTCGCCTCTTAATGCCTTTTCACCCCCGAGAGCCCGTCTGCACAGCCTGCGGTTGGTCGGCCGCCTTGTCATTTAGCTGTTCCGAGCCAGCGATCGGGAGGCAGCACAAACTGTGGCATTTGCTGAGCGTAAAAATTCAATTAATTCCAGAAGGCAGATTAAATATAAGTGAGTTTTAATAATTTGCTGTAAAGTCGGAGGATTACTGTGGGCACGGGGAGGGAAGCCACACATGCGTGCTTGAGCAAGCTGGCACAGTCTCGGGGATGCCAGCCAGGGTGGCTTCCTGGAGCCACTCATTTCTCCCCGCAGGGTGCGGCCCCAGCTCTCCAGGGGCCACCTTCCTGCGGGGTTGGTGTCTGGGGGTCTCCCGCTGGAATTCTAGGGGACAGCAGGACATGCTGGCCCAGTCTTTGATTCCACCCCTGTGTCCCCGATTCCAAGGATAGCAAGGCAGGACGTGCAGCGATTCTCAGTTGGGGTCTCCTAGAATCCCCAGGGAGTGAGCCGTCTGCCCAGGCAGCCCTTGCCATGTGTGCCCTGTGCCCTGCAGCTCTGCCAGCAGCCCCTGGCCTTGTCCCCTCAAACTCACCTTTCTCTGCCTGCTTCCAGGGTCCTCCATAGCTGACGGCTTCTGGGTCTGGGCCCCAGGATGGTTTTGTTGTCATAACTTTTTGGAAAGTAAAGCAATATCAAGAATGGGCTGCAGACTCCTCAGATTCCAAGGCTCTTGGCCCTTCCAGGACCCCCCCATTCCAACACACACATACACACATACACATGCACGCCTGAAGTCACACACGCAAGAACTCACACATGCTCACACATTCGCACGCAAACTCACACACGGGCCCTGTGCTCTCCCAGCGTGCCAGTGAGTGAGTCACCTTCCTGCAGCCCCCCATACTCAGATGCATGTGAGAGCGGGGGCTTTTCATGCCTGCCTTTTGTCTTTTCCCACTGCCAAAACACAAAAAAACAAAAGAGGAGGCCTCACCCGCCCCCCATCCTCCTCCTGTCGTGCCACAAGAAATGAGGCCTGACCCAGAAAAGGCAATTGGTGGAGGGGCTGTCTGGAGCCTGCCTCCCCGGCGGCCTCTGCTCCCAGGGAGGGGAGCGAGGGAAAGGAGGCAGGCAGCTTTTATGTAAAGACAGTGATGGTCCAGTGAGTACAAAACGCTGTTTCAAAGCCAGCGTTCATCACTACCACTTCCCACTGTGATCTCCATAGATTTCTTTGTCTCCTTCAATTGGCCCTAATTATGGAGCTGGAGGCTGCCTGATCAGTTTCATTCTTGTCATGAAATCCTGAGGGCACGCATGGGGACGGGGACACAGGCTCGCCAGCTGCACAGCCCGCAGACTGGCCTTGGGTCTTTGTGTGCCTGCGTGCCGGTGCGTGGGCCCCTGTCTGTGTGGAGACCTGCTTTCTCCCCCTCTGCGTGTTCCCCAAGATGCCAGGCTGGTTCGGGGCCCCTGGCTCCCCTCTTTTTGGGCAGGAGGGAGTTCCCAGTGGGCCTCCCAGCTGAGAACTGGCTAGCTGGGATGTGCATATGGTAGGCAGGCTGGGATGCTGGCTACCATCAAGATGAACACCTGCAAAGATGAAAGCCACAGCCAAGCGTAGCACACCCCGCCTTCCCTCCACGCTGCCTCTAATGCCCTAATTATGCCGTGTTTGTTTCAGTAATTTACACTCTCCGGGTACTGATCCATCAATAATGAATGTATTACCTGTCTCCGTAAGGTTTGGGAGATCCGGGATGCTGCTTTGAAAACGCCTGAGAAGCAGTAGGATCGGGGAGGTGGAGCAGTTTCCCCCACCCCTTCCTCTCCCCGCACACGTTCTTTCTCAGATGGCAGCGTTATTTGGCGAAAGCCATCCGAGGCTGGTACTTGGTACTGCTTTTCCGTTCCCCCTCCGTTTTATGCCTTTTTAATATTTAAAACCATCATTGGGCTGAACGATAAAATTCTTTCAAATCAAATTTTATCCTCTAATCTCGTGCATTGGCTTCCCTCTGGCCGGAAAAGTTGGTGGGAGCAGCGCGGTTGAGCAGGGTGTGGGGGCGGCTCTGCAGGATGGAAACGCGTGCCAAGGTGGAGGCTGCCAAGACCCTCGCCCCCTGCACTCCTTCCCCCACCCCTCCAGCCCCATCCACAACCTCCAAGGAGGCAAACCATGGGGCCACGTGGCCCGGGTTGTCACGGTGATGGGATGCGCCAGAGATGGCCAGGGAAGTCCGGAGACCTCATCTTCCAAGGCCAGATCCAGTGTATGGGGTGGGAGCTTTCACTGATGGGAAAGAAAAGTTGCGAGGACATTTTCTAAAAGGTGAAAAAAAAGGCGTGATCAGCTGCTGAGCCGTTTGCCGCTTTCCACCTGCTGTTGTCTCCGGCGAGGCCACAGAGGATGGGACAATAAAAATGTGCTGGCCCGCGGGAACCCCTGCCACAGCCCTGCCTGCCCCTGCGCAGCCCTGCCTGCCCCACCGGGAACCCCTGCGCAGCCCTGCCTGCCCCGCCGGGAGCCCCTGAGCCCCTGCCGCAGCCCTGCCTGCCCCGTTGTGTGTCACCGGCGTCTTGGGGTCCAGAGACTTCTACCCATTGGTCCCCAAGGGTTCCAGGGACCAGAGGCCCATCCAGGATGGCTCCAAGCCCTGCCCTCATGCCAGGGTTCCAAAAGGGCCAGTCTGCCCGGGGGCTTTCCTTCTCTCTTCCCTTTTTGGTAGTTCTTCAGTATGGCAGCCGAGAGGGCATTTTCAGGGTGCCCAGACGTGACCCCTGAGCTTGGAGGCCCGTGCCATGAGACCCCATGGAGTACGCCCAGGACAACAGGACTCTCCTCTGTGTCACCCACAGTGTCTCCAAACGCTGGCTTTGGCACATGGCTGCTTTTGTGGTGTCTCTGCCCAGCTGGGTCTCCATGTGGGGAGGAGGGAGGGAGACTTTCCTGCCCTTCCCAGCCCAAGTCTAGACCCCTCCTATCACTGCAGTCTGCTGCCGGACCCAAGGGGCCCATCCTGGTTCTGGCACTCTTCCCGCATGGCCGTGGGCAAGTGCCCTCCCTTCTCTGGGCCTCAGTTTCCTTGTTGTAGAGCGGATGGCGATGACATGAGCATCATTCCACTCAGAGGTTCCCAGCCAGTGTCTTAAGTGTCTGATCCACATATACTTCCTTTGGCTGCGGGGTGCGACCTGGGACCCGTGTGAGGAGTGTGGACTTGGAACCAGCCTGCCTAGAGTCACTTCCTGCCTCTGAAAATGGTTAGCTGTGTGACTTTGGGCAAGTTACTCAACCTTTCTGTGCCTCAGTTCCCTCACTTGTAAATGGGGGTAATAGAAGAGCCTACATCTTGGTGGGAGGTGCAGGTTCACCTCAAGGCTGGCTCCGTCTGAGGGCTGGGAGGGAAGGGTCTGGTCCAGGCAGGCCTCCGTCCCCGACTTGGCCGTCCATTCACTGCGTCTCTTTGCATCATCTTTCTGCTATCTGCATCTGTCTCTGTGTCCGCATTTCCCCTTGTTAGAAGGGCTCCAGTCATTGGGTTCAGGCCCACCCTACCCCGATGTGACTTCATCTGAACTAATTAATTACATCTGCAATTTCCAAATAAGGACACATTCTGTGGCACTGGGGGTTAGGACTTCAGCGTAAGAATTTGGGGGACACAGTTCAGCCCATGACATAAGTGTTGCTTCAGACAGCGGAGCCCTGGCCTGGATGCCTTTGTCTGTGAGGTTCCCGAGTGCTGGGATCTAGAGGCAGCCCCTCTTCTCCAGCCCCATCTCTCTGATCTGGCCTTCCCATGGGCTCAGCCTGAAGGCCGAGCGTCATCATCCCTCGGCCCTGGTATGTTTGTTCTTCCAGGGGCTCCCAGGATGGATCCAGTCCCTCCCGGGAGCCGGGCCACACCAGCTGTCCCACTGCCAGGCCGCATGGCCAAGAGTCGCAGCTGCTCGTACAACGTGCTCACAGGCCTGACGCCGGCCCCCATGCCCCCCAACTGCCCTGCCCCATGGCTTCCCACGTGGAAAGTATCACCCTTCCCAGCTCTGAGAGCAGCCGTGTGAGAGCCCCAGGATGGAGGGCCCCTTTCTCCTGGGCTGCAGGAAACCCCGGAGCCTGGTCGGCTCTCCTCCGTGCCCCCAGGCACCCCTGCAGTCCCTCCCTACTCCCCCAGCCCAGGCGAACTCAGTGCAGAAGGCACAGTAGCTAACTTTCTTATTTTAAATAATTCCAGCATGCAGCACGCGAGGAATAAGTGCCCACAGCTGCCAGGGGGCTGGATGGAGCTGTTTTGATTGCACTATCACGGTTGAGAGTGAGGGTTGGTTAAAGGCTGTTCCTCGCCAGGCTCACATCATCCCTCTAAGGCTCAGAATTGTGTGTGTGGTGGGGGCACCTCCGTCTCTTGTTGCCTGGAGGAGACAGAAGTAGGGTGGGCCTTGGCGGGAGGGTGCAGGGTGCTGGTCCCAGTGTGGGTGCTCTGGTCTGAGGACGAAACCCCACCCCCAGCGGTGTCTGGAGGGCCCGGCCATGGAAGATGAAAACAGGAAAGAGCGGACGGGAGAAATAAAGGGGAAAACGGCGATGTGGAGCCCCAATTGCTAGCAGATGGTGCTGGTATTAGGAAAATGAAAATACATGCAGTAAATTTGCTATTTGCCAGTGTTAATTTCTTATCCCAAGGTAAAACCTTCCCCCTGGCCCTGGCCATGCCATCTGCATGTTCATAAAACACATCACAGCAGAACTGATCGCGGCGGTGTGCATGTGAGGCTCTGGGTGGTCAGGCTCCAGAGGGGGAGGGCGAGGGGCACCGCATACCTGCTGGGCTCCTGGGGACGTACCAGGGGCTTCACACCTTCAGCCCAGGTATGATCTTGGGCGAGGTGGGGGCTTCTCAGCTCAGCCCAGGCCCCCTGTTGGTTTTGCCCCATCACTAGTCACTGAGCAGAGGCCGGAGTATGAGTTGCGATGACCTCCAGGAAGGTTCTGCCACCGAGAACCCTCTCCTGCCCCAGCTGTTCCTCAGGGAGCCAGTGCTGGAGGGCTGGGATACTTAGTCTGGGTTGGTGGATAGAATGTTGCAGGACTTTCGTGCTGGTTGGCAAAGAGGCTCTTCCTCGCCGCTACCCCCAAGCCTTCCCGGACCCTTGAGCCCCCTCCCCCTGCACTTCCCATGTCTGGGCAGTGAAAGAGTTAAGGTTTTGCAGGACAGGCAGGCACCACCTTGCTTCAGCCCCTGCTTTGCTGGGCTGGTTGTTAAATGTAATGTCACCCCTGTGGATGCCCTCTGTCATCGTAATTGGTCACCTGGCTGTCCCTGTCCCCCCCCTCTACAGAGGAGGCAGTGCCTCTTCGTCCCCCTCTTTGCAGAAGCCAGGGAATTCACTGCTGCACCCACCCCTTTGGTGGTGGGCAGTGGTGTCCTTGCCAGCTTCACTTCACTGGAGTGACCCCCCTTCCCCAGCTGGCTTCTTGCATCTCGCTCGATTCCCCACCAGGAGGACAGGGCAGGGTCAGCCAAGGAATGCACCCACTGCTGGCCGCCACCAGCTTCCCAGAACACAGTATCCCCTATGTGGCATCGGCCACCAGCCTGGCTGCTCTTGAGGGGGTCCCTGGGCCTTGAGAGAGGCAGCACATGCTCGCTGGCTGGCTGGCCCCCCCGTCCCCGCTGCGGGCCTTGGGGGGCCCGTGTCCCAGCCTGGGCCTGCTAGGCTGCTAATTACCAGTGTGGGAACGGCTTTATGATCCTCAAGGGCCCTGAAAGAGCCCCCCACATCTGGTCAATTAATGCTGAATCTGTAATTCGGATGACATACAACCCCGGCCAGTGCTCCAAATGAGGCGATTAAAGAAAGGGCTCTGTCTCCTGCCTTGCCAGAGAACAAGCAAAACCGGGGGCTTCTTTATTTCTCGGGATTGATAGGCCCTGTCTGTGACCTTTGCTGGGACAAGAAGTATTATCAGGAATATTTCTGTATTTCCCGACTTGGCGGGCTGCATAAATCTCCTATCAACTCAGGCAGGCGGCGAAATCTGCCGTGGCCGTTATTAACAAGGAGCACTTTCCTGGAGGGAGGAGGGCCTTTGTCAGGGGGCCCAGGGGAGGCTGGGAGGGCTGGGGACAGCCCAGATAAGCACCCGAGGCCCGCTGCCTCCCGAATGACCCCTCGGCTTCTGTACCTGCTGCCCTGAGGGGCAGCCATGAGCACAGCTCTGGGGGAATGAGAGTCCCCCCAGGGACTTTCACATGTTCACACTCACACATTCACACATGCGTTCCCACTCACATGTTCACACATATACTCTCACACACACACAGACATCTGAGGGTGGGGTACACTCCCACATGCCAGGAGGGCTATGGGCTGTCCTGACTTCCAGGCCCCCAAATCCTCCCCTTCCCGGGATCCCCTTGTACCCGCCTCTCCCCACCCAACCTCCCTCTCTCCCTCTCTCCCTCCTCTCTGCCCAGCTGGGGACTTTTCAGGTCCCACCCCCACCCACGTCCTAGCAGGAGCTGAAAGGAGTGTTGGCAACCACTCTGTACCCCAGACCTCCCGCCTGGGGCATGGGAGACTCAGGATGCCATTTGAGCCCCTGCTGGGGTGGGGAGGGCTTGGGGGGGCTTCTAGGTCGGGTGGGGCCCTGTTTCTCAGCTGCACACACAGGTGGAGAGGGCTGTGGACCTGAGAGCCCTGGATGCTGGGCAGAACCTGGATGCTGGCTGGGCAGGACCTGGGCTGGGTGGGAGCCTTGACACGGAGCGGGTGGAGCCTGGGCACTTTTGGAAGAACTCCAGAGGAGTCATGGCAGGAACCTGGTGGGTTGTTTCCCTGGCATCTCCGGAAGGTGGGGTGTCCCTGGTATTTGTTTACCAGCTCTCCAATAACATTTATGAAGCATCGTGTGTGAGCATGTGTGACCCCGTGTGTGTGCATGCGAATATGTGTGAATGGCAGTGAACGCATATGTGTGACTTGTGCAAATGTATGACTGTATGGAATGTGAACATGAGACATTGTGAGTATATGTGTGTGTGAACGTGTGAATGTGACATTGTGTGAATGTGGATGACTGAACATGTGTGAACGTGTGTGACATTGTGAACGTATGAACGTGTGAATGGGAGTGTGAATATGTGTGAACGTGTGTGAACATGTGTGAGATACTGTGAACATGTGATGGAGATGTGTGTGAATGTATGATTGTGTGAATGTGGTGTGAACCTGTGATTAAGCATGAATGTGAACGTGTGTGACATTGTGTGTGTGAATGTGAGAGTGAGCACGTGGAGTGTGAATGCATGTGTGAATGTGAGATTGGCTTGTGTGAATGTGTGAGACATGAGTGTGAATGTGTGACTGAACGTGTGTTTGAATGTATGTGATTGTGAAGGTGTGTGAGGCATGTGATTGTGTGAACATGTGTGCGATTGAACGTGTGTGATCATGACCCTGTGATTGTGAGCATGTGAATGTGAATGTGACATTGTGTATGTCACTGAATGTGCACGTGTGATTGTGTGAACATGTGTGACATTGCGTGCATGAATGCATGGGCCTGCACGTGAATGAGTGTGAGCATGTGTGATTGAGCATGTGTGACATTGCATGTGTGAATGCATGGGCCCGCATGTGAATGAGTGTGAGCGTGTGTGATTGAGCATGTGTGACATTGCGTGCGTGAATGTGTGGGTCCGTGTGTGAATGAGTGAGTGTGTGTGGTTGTGTGAGCTTGTGTGACATTGCATGTGTGAACGCGTGAGCCTGCATGTGAATGAGTGTGAGCGTGTGTGATTGAGCATGTGTGATATGTGAACGTGTGTGAGAGCATGTGTGTGAGTGTGTGTCTGTGGGGAGGAAGGATGGAGTGTGTGCAGAGCATGTGTGGCGGGCTCTTTGTGGGAGAAGTGGGTGTCGGGCTCCCTCCCGGCCACGCTGCACCACCATTCGGCTCTGCCACCCTCCACAGCTCACTCTGCCTCTTGCGACCCCGCTTTTCCATCCTGTAAAATGGGAACCCAGTTTTCCCCAGGGCTAGCCGAGAAACCCTGGGATGAAGCTTGGGCCATGCTCGCTGCTGGCATGCGGTGGGGGGGACTAGACGTGCTCTCAGAGCTGAACCAGGGACAGCCCAGTTTTGTGCCCTCCTGGGGAGCAGGGCACAGGGCATTTGAGGCGCCTGTGTCCCAAGGGCCACCCTGCCCTTTCCGCCTTACTCTTGTTCGTGTGGGAAGAGATGCTAGGGCAGAGGCCATCAGGACTTACAGACCCCCTGACATTGGTGGCAAAATTGGGAGCCTTCCCTGTAATCCTAGCAGAAGGTCCACAGCTTTCATGGGATCCAGAGAACAGCGCCTGACCCTGGGGTTGAGGGGTAGGGGCCTCTATCGGGCACTCCTGATTTATTTCCAGGGCCCCTGGAGGTACCCAGGAGTTGAATTGTTTAACTGTAGTTTCCTCTCCAGTTGCTACCCTGTCACCCCCAGCCCACATTAGAACTAAAGGCCCGAACTCAGAAAGTGGGGAGACGAGGCTGGTTAGTTTGGGCCAAGAGAAGGGAAATTGGGGAGCCCGGTGGCCCTAACTTTTCTTCCCTGACTCCCAAATGCGGGTGGAACCTAGGGTGGCAACTGGTTCTTTGCAAACAGCCAAGCTTTTGCTCCTCACAGCCTTGCTGGCTTGGGGGTGCTGGGGAGGGGTCCTGGAGGTGGTCACCTGGCTGTTGGCAGTGCCCCCTGTGGCAAGACCAGCCTCCCCTCTGGCCCTGAGATGGGCATGAGCTGCAGGGGCTGGGGGCTCCTGGCTGCAGGCAGACCAGCCACTCAGGGTCCGGACCTCACTGGGACTCCGCCCAAAATCAACCATTGTTTTTTGCAGAAGAGGCGTTTCATTTCTTCATTCATTCCATAAATGGATAGCCAGGGACCGTTCTGGGTGCTGAGAATTCATCACCAACAAAAGACAAAAATCCTGTGTCCTTGGAGCCGACTTTCCAGAGTAGCGCTGTCTGCTGGAACAGTCTACACTGATGGAATGTTCTAGATCTATGATGCCCAAATCGGGAACCTCCAGCCACATGTGGCTATGGAGTGCTCAGAATATGACTGGAGCAATGAGGACTGGATGCTGTTGTTGTATTTAATTTTAATTCATGTCAGTTTAAGGCTAAGTAGCACCTGCGGCCAGGGGCACCCCCCAGGTCAGTACAGAGCTAGTGGGAAGAGCACTGCGTAAGGAAGAGCTTTTCTGTGCAGATTTTTCTTTTTTTCTTTTCTTTCTTCTTCTTTGTTCTTTCTTCTTCTTCTTCTTCTT